>NW_006288449.1:304554-306124 GCF_000327345.1 Myotis davidii
GTTAGTTTTTTTTAGAGACTTTTAAAGTTTTTTTCACGTTTTAATCCAAAATGTCCAGACAAGTCTTTGAAAATTAAATCATTGTTCATTTCAGAAGACATTTGCCAATACAATATTTCAGTTAAGAATGCTTTTTATCATATTACATATTTTAAATATATTCTTTTCAAAACTTAAAACTATAGCTTATAGATGAACTCATTTCACTGGTGACAGCTATGGAACACATCAATTAACTCTCTTGCAGACCGGTAGCTCCAGACACTGCTCTTCGGATCCACCACTGGGTTTGCACTGCGGCTGCACAGCCCTATCTAAGATTCAGTAGTTTTGGAAGACTTGGTTGGGATAACTTTTTCATTTTGATGTGGGTGGTAGGGTGATTGATAACTTCCATTTGAAATATTCATTGATCTAGTTGTTCCCAACTGGATCCCCTGGAATAACCAAAGGAACATTAAAAAACATGGAGTGTGTCCTGACCGGGTGGCTCAGTTGATGGGAGTCTTGGTCCATGTACCAAAAGGTTGTGGGTTTGATTCCCTATCAGGGTGCATATGGGAGGCAACCAATAGATGTTTCCTTTCTCTCTTTCTCTCTCTTTCTCCCTCTCTCTCCCTCTCCCTCCCTCTCTCTCAAATCAAAGAACATATCCTCGGGGGAGGATTTAAAAACAAAACACAGAGTCTAATCCTTTTCTAGACCTGTTGAATCATAATTTTGGGTGGCATAACCTGAAAGTATCTGGAAGCGCTTAAACAATCTGTTGCTTGTGTGTATCACTGTGCCCTCACAGGGAACCTATCTACAACGTACAGGAAAGTGGACACCGAAGGAAGACGACAGAGAAAGAAAGAAATTAAAAAAAAATCCTCAGAGGATAGAAAATGAGGAAATAATGGCAGACCTTGCTTTTGTGTGCATATTTAAGAAAGAACCAAGAAAAGACACAAATGAATGCAGCCCTCTCTCAGTTTGTGAGCTTTGGGGGATGGAAAAAAGAGAGGTTTAAGTGGGTGTGCTAAGGTGCTGGAGGGCCTGTGTGACCAGGGACTAGTGTGCAAGGTCTGGAAACATGGCAACCAAAATAAGAGAGGAAACTGAGAGGTGAACGGTGCTAACTAATTTCTCCACCTCATAAGCATTCCTGGGCCTAGGTGGCCCTGAAGATCCGGCCACTCATCTTTCCTGGATGAAGTGGTCACCTGGTCCAGCCCTCCCTCTGTCTTTTCCTCTGCTGCCCACTGCTCTCTCCCACACACTGCTGTTCATTTCCCAGTTTTTCCCTCTTGTTTCAGGTTTATTTCCAATCACATTCACCATCTATGTCTACTTAGCGCTATATTTCTGTGGCAAGTCTTTTTTTCATAATCAGTAGAGATTAGCTCTTGTTACCTGTCCCTTAATTAGGAAACGAGTTGGTTATGGAGACGGAGCATTGGAAATAGGCATTGGGCTAGTAATCAGTGACTTTTGCTATTTATCACCCTAAAAATAAAAAGTCGCTGATATATGAGTGAATGAGATTAACTTAGAAACCCCAATACCTTCACTGGTGAGCCCTTTCAAC
>NW_006288449.1:307334-308769 GCF_000327345.1 Myotis davidii
GGCCTCCCTGCAGGCAGGATGGTGGATCAAGTGAGGGGGCCACACCTGGCCATGTTGGGGTGCCAGGAGGGGCTGCGGGGTTGTGAGGCTTGGGGGGAGAGCTGGGGCCGATATCCGCAGGCCACCACAAGAGATTCCACCCAGGCATGAATTCTAGTATATGTACATAAAGAAAGGCTAAAGGGCATGCTGCAGCAATCCTGAAAGGAAGGTCTATACCAGTGATGGCGGACCTATGACACAGGCTCACCTCTGACACGTGAACTCATTTTTTGGTTGATTTTTCTTTGTTAAATGGCATTTAAATATATAAAATAAATATCAAAAATATAAGTCTTTGTTTTACTACGGTTGCAAATATCAAAAAATGTCTATGTGTGACACGGCACCAGAGTTAAGTTAGGGTTTTTCAAAATGCTGACACGCCGAGCTCAAAAGGTTCTCCATCACTGCTCTATACCAGAGATGCTCCTGCTTGACACTTGCACTTCTGTCTGTTGACCAGGGCTTAGCCACAGGCGAGTATAACTTGATTCTGAAGGACTGAGTGTCCCATTGAAAATTGGGGATTCTAGACCATGGGGGAGGGGGCAAGTAGTTATTGGAAAATCACTCATAATGTGAAATTTTTTTTTAATGTTCTATAATCCAATTTTTTGTATCCCACTGATTTCCAAGGATCGCTACTCTGTGAAGGATATCATTTTTAAAAACATTAGTGCAATGGGGCAGCTCAAGGAAAACTGAGGGTGACTGAGCTGTTCTGTTTCGGGGATGATGGAACCATGGCATTGGATATATGACGATGGGAAAACCCATAGAACTGTATACCGCACAGAGAGAATGTTATTCTCTGTAAATAAAAGGAAATTTAACTGTGATGTTGCAGAGGGAACCTGAAGAGGAAAGACAGATTGTGAGAAATGATTTTAACTGTCTCTCAAATGAATGGCATAACCACACTGACGAAGGTAGGCATGCAAGGAGCTCTGACCTGAATCATTTTGAAAAGCCGACTTTTGACGGGATAATGTAAGACTGGATAATGTCAGAAGTCCACTGAGCTTCTCATCTGCAAGCTTCCCTTCCAGCGTCTGGTGTGAGAAATTGCTCAGGACTTCAAAACAGACCTGTGCTTCCAGAGCGCAGCCATTGGTGTTTGCAGGAGGCAAGTGAGGCCTATACGGTTGGTATGTTGGAAGACACCAACCTGTGTGCTATCCACGCCAAACGTGTAACAATTATGCCAAAAGACATCCAGCTAGCACACCGCATATGTGGAGAACGTGCTTAAGAATCCACTATGATGGAAAACTGCCAGAGACCGGTCCATCCTTGATGCTTGACACGGTCGCTGTAGGCAAGAAAAATCTGCACAGCTTATGTTTCAAGGGACCTGGCGTATATGGCATACTGTTCTTAATATGTTTGCTCC
>NW_006288449.1:311221-313044 GCF_000327345.1 Myotis davidii
CCTAGGGATTGGGCCTGCCCTCTGCCACCCGGGAGCAGGCCTAAGCCAGCAGGGTGTTATCTCCCGAGGGGTCCCAGACTGCAAGAGGGCACAGGCCAGGCTGAGGGACACCTCTGAGAGCACAAATTTTTGTTCACCGGGCCTCTAGTAATAATAATAATAATAGTAATTGAGTATTTTCTAGTATGAAACAATATTCTTTTTGTGTGACTCCATATGGACTGAATTGTTTAATTCTCAGAACAATTCTCTGAGGCAGATTGTATTATGAATTTATTCTACAAATGAGGAAACAGTGGCTTAATAAGGCTAAATTATTTACCAGGATTACAGAGCTACATGCCTCCAGAGCCAAGCTCTTAACCATGAGATTGAATCAGTCAAGAGCCCATAGGGCAGAGTTCCCAGATAAAATACAGAATGTCCAGTTAAATTTTAATATTCATTATATTTGCTACATCTGGCAACTCTACTAGATGGGTAATTCTTTGACATTATGTGACCCCATTTATTTGGAAAAAAGTTGAGAACTGAAGAGAACTTTGATTACAGGTAAAAATTTTATTTATAGTATATATCTCTTTTAATAAAATTCCTTTGTCTTCCTCCCCATGCCTTTTAATTCCCCAAAACTTTATGCAGCAAAACCGGCCTGACTGGCATGGCTCAGTGACTGAGCATTGACCTATGAACCAGGAGGTCACAGTGTATTTCCTGGTCGGGGCTCATCCCCAGGGTGGCATGCAGGAGGTAGCCCATCAATGATTCTCTCTCATCATTGATGTTTCTGTCTCTCTCTCCCCCTCCTTTCCTCTCTGAAATCAATAAAAACATAAAAAAAAAAATAAAGTGCAGCAAAACCAAACAGAACATGGTGAAATTCATTAATGGTGTTTAAATTTCATTTTATGTGTGCTTATCTATATAAATAATTTACATCATTATAATGGTTATGGCATGACAAGCTGTTCCCATTATGTTCCAACCAACTTACAAAGCCCGACTAGAGCAGCAGCAGGTGTTCTGTTTCCCAATCTACATTCACAGGCGTCTCTGTTAAGTGTCTCACATTTTTAAATAAATTTAGAAAGTCTATGTGTGAGTGCTCCCGTTAACTAGGCAGCCAGAAAGCCAGCTTTTTAGGTTAGGAGGGACTTTGAGGTCCTCCTGCACATTTATGTTGAATTTATATCTTTTTCCTGGAAAGGCACCGAGGAAAACACATCTAGGTCCCAGGTCTGGAGACGAGCCTGGGTTCCCAGGGACTGAAGGAAGGAGTGTGTTGGGAGAGGTTTGGGGAGGGGCAAAGGACAGCATGGGCATTTGGGGGAGCTGCTTTGGGAAGAAGATAGACTGAGGCTTCCTAACCTCGTACAGGCCAGGGAGAGCTGTTTGCGAGATGTTGTTTCTTGGGCTTGCCATGCTGATGTGGATTCAAAACTCTTCTCTCTTTTTTTTGTGGTTAATCCTCACCCGAGGATATTTTTCCATTGATCTTTTAGAGAGAGTGGAAGAGAGAGGGAAAGATAGAGAGAAACATCGATATGAGAGAAACACATCCATTGGTTGCCTCCTGTGTGTGCCCTGCCCAGAGCCCAGGCAAGGGAGGAGCCTGTAACCGAGGTACATGTCCTTGACTGGAACCGAACTCGGGACCATTTGGTCTGCAGACCAAGCACTCTACCACTGAGCTACAGTAGGTAAGGCTCTTTTCTCTTTTTACAGTAATTTTACTTGTCCCATCACCATTCTAATTTTTACCCACCCCACCTTTTTCTCCTTGGAACCAATCACTTGTTCACTACATATATTTCCAAATTTCC
>NW_006288449.1:313061-314146 GCF_000327345.1 Myotis davidii
TATTGTGGGAAACGCTCACTGGGAAGGGAGGATGGGCAGGGGATTTCACAAGTTATTCATTCAACCAGAGTTCTATGATATTTCTACCTTTAGCATAATTTATTCTGGCTACAGTATTTTGAAGCAAGTGTCTCCATTTAAAATTTTATTTTTAGGCTCAAGTCTGAAGCGAGACTCCATGCAAGTCTCATAAGTATCCCCCAAGCATTTCATGTGGGATTGAAAAGCCAAAGTGATTTGTCAAAGGGCCATGCTAGGCAGCATTCAGAACCTGTAGCAGTGACTGGTTCTACCTTTCACCCTCACACGTATTCACCTCTGTGGCTTCCACTTTTCTGACCTCAAGTACCAGAGTCTGAATCTCTCATGCTACTGTCTTGCCCTTTCATTTCCCCACCAGGTACTCTATCCAGGTCTTCACCTTTTTCTCCTACCTGTCAATTCATTTGTTCATCCTGATATTTATTAGTTCATTTTGCGTGTATGATTATCTACCATGTACTTGGTTGTTTTATTTATTTTCAATATATTTGTATTGATTTCAGAGAAGAAAGGAGAGGAAGAGAGAGAGCAAAACATCAATGATGAGAGAGATCATTGCTATAGTGCCCTTGGCTGTCTCCTGCACGCCCCCTACTGGGGATTGAACTGGCAACCAGGGCATGTGCCCTTGACCAGAATAGAACTTGGTACCCTTCAGTCCACAGGCCAATGCTCTATCCACTGAACCCAACCAGCTAGGGATGTACTTGGTTGTTTTAGGTGTCAAGGTGCAGCAGGGAATAATGAAATGTCCTTACTCTGTGTGTGTGATTGTGGGAGATGATGTATAAGTAACATGTCACTATATAAGCATAGAATGCATTATGTATAAATGCATAGAAGTCATTGAATTTCTAATCTAATAAAATACAAACATGCAAATTGACCATACCTTTGCTATGCCTTAAGCCATGCCCACCAGCCAATCAGAGCGACTATATGCAAATTAACCCAACCAAGATGGCGGCCGGCAGCCACGGAGCTGAAGCGAGCAGGAGGCTTGGTTGCTCCAGTGATGGAGGAAGCCAAGCTTCCTGTCTGGC
>NW_006288449.1:315449-317361 GCF_000327345.1 Myotis davidii
GGGGTCCCTCCCCAGCCTCCCTCCCCTGGCCCAGGGGACTGGGGAGACTGGCAAGGGCATTTCTGCCTGTGAGAGCCCGCCCCCACCAGGCCGATGTTCCCCAGACCCTCCCGTGATGGGACTCATAACATAGACACTTGGAGGCAGGCAGGAGGCTCTGCTTAGTATATACTTATTTATTTGCTGGTGTAAAAAAAAAAGACTCAAAATAAGGACGAAATAGGTTTTATGAAGCTCAGAAAGGCATAATAAGGAGGATTTACTTCAAGAGAGTAGAGAAGTCTGCCAAGAAACAGAGATTTTCTCCTGTGTATGAACCATATAACCTTTCATTTCAAAGGTTAGCAATTTTAATCTTGACAAATTACAGTCCTAACTAGGGAGGCTTTATCAGAGGGGTGAATTTGGTTTCAAGATGAAAGCATTACTAGTAATGATGAAATGAGCATTGAAATATTTAAACAGGGATCTTTTAAATCGTGGCGTGGAAAGCTATTCGAAATCCCAACAAATAAACTGGTGGCCTGCTATGCGTTTTCGTTGACAGAGAACAATGTGGCTATGCATTCTCTCTCCTTGCAATTCCTGCAGCACCTGAAAAAAGGTGGCCTATTCTTGTTCACTTGTTTGGATCTCATTTGGTTAATATCATGGCAGGATTCTATCTGAATTTCTTCTTTTCTTGAAAACTTTAGAACACTCTGGCCAATCACTAACATACTTTGGGATTGAGTAGAGGTCTTAAGTCATACTAAAGTGATTATTAAAACCTATGATTTATTTTGAGCAATAGTAGAATTTATAAAATATCAGTAATTTGGATTGACTTTCTCAGGAGAAGAAGGGAAAGAAAAGGAGAAGTTTGTTCTGAGATTATATGTTTGATTAGAGGATATTTTAAAGAAATATGGCTTTCCCCCATATGTAATGATATCTGTATCTAAATATTTAAAAGAGCTCATTTGGGAATTTCACTCATTAGTAGTCAGCAATGATTTGCAATTTTGATTTATTATTATTATTACTTGTGAGCCTATTGCTTGTCAGGGGTATGTTTTTTATGTAAGGCATCACTTCTTATGTGCTTGGAAATGTCTGATCTTTTAGATAAAGGGCTAATTGTTACACCTTTAATATACTACATGTATTTCCAGTATCCTATGACCAGCTTTTGACAAGTTTTCATCATTCTCCTCATCTCATTACTCAGTTTTTGAGGGTTCATTGTTTAAAATTGTCAACTAGTAATATTTTATGTATTGTTTTAAGTATTTGGGTAGGTGGTGATTTTTTTTAATAGAAAATACCCAATAACTTTAATTGCACCTCTGCCCTCCCCAGGCACTCATCCCCCCACATACACATACAATGAACCGGAGAGGGGCCAGAATCTGTCTCCAAGAAAGCACAGTCCATTCCAAAGACAAGGGACAAAATAGTGTAACATACCATTCCCTGAAATTTGCATAACACTATCTTCCTCATAAAGGGTTTCCACCGACATTATCCCATTTAACCCCGACACAGAAACCAAGGCTCAAAGAGGTCAGTTCTTGCAGAAAGAACGGTCACAGATGCCACAAGTCTGGGAAACGGCCACATGGCAGGAGCCCAGGGATGCCGGCCGAGGAAGCACTGCTGAGACACCTCTGTGATGTTGGCCTGGCAGCATGGCCGAATCCTGGCGGAATGTTCTTTGTGCATGTAAGACGAGGGCGGGGCTCCTGAGGAATGTCTATAGCACTGGAGACATGGCTGGACAGCACATGGTATAAGGATGTCGTTTATTTGGGTAGTCTGATTGTTTTTAAATGGAAAATTAAGAAAGGCCTAATGTAAGGGGCTGTCCTGTCCTGGATGAATCAGGACGTAGTGCCTCTGGGTCCTTGGCAGCTTCTGCTTTGTCTGTAGG
>NW_006288449.1:323653-324305 GCF_000327345.1 Myotis davidii
GGGGTCCCTCCCCAGCCTCCCTCCCCTGGCCCAGGGGACTGGGGAGACTGGCAAGGGCATTTCTGCCTGTGAGAGCCCGCCCCCACCAGGCCGATGTTCCCCAGACCCTCCCGTGATGGGACTCATAACATAGACACTTGGAGGCAGGCAGGAGGCTCTGCTTAGTATATACTTATTTATTTGCTGGTGTAAAAAAAAAAGACTCAAAATAAGGACGAAATAGGTTTTATGAAGCTCAGAAAGGCATAATAAGGAGGATTTACTTCAAGAGAGTAGAGAAGTCTGCCAAGAAACAGAGATTTTCTCCTGTGTATGAACCATATAACCTTTCATTTCAAAGGTTAGCAATTTTAATCTTGACAAATTACAGTCCTAACTAGGGAGGCTTTATCAGAGGGGTGAATTTGGTTTCAAGATGAAAGCATTACTAGTAATGATGAAATGAGCATTGAAATATTTAAACAGGGATCTTTTAAATCGTGGCGTGGAAAGCTATTCGAAATCCCAACAAATAAACTGGTGGCCTGCTATGCGTTTTCGTTGACAGAGAACAATGTGGCTATGCATTCTCTCTCCTTGCAATTCCTGCAGCACCTGAAAAAAGGTGGCCTATTCTTGTTCACTTGTTTGGATCTCATTTGGTTAATCTACT
>NW_006288449.1:324656-332086 GCF_000327345.1 Myotis davidii
GGTGTTGTTTTAAGTATTTGGGTAGGTGGTGATTTTTTTTAAGAGAAAATACCCAATAACTTTAATTGCACCTCTGCCCTCCCCAGGCACTCATCCCCCCACATACACATACAATGAACCGGAGAGGGGCCAGAATCTGTCTCCAAGAAAGCACAGTCCATTCCAAAGACAAGGGACAAAATAGTGTAACATACCATTCCCTGAAATTTGCATAACACTATCTTCCTCATAAAGGGTTTCCACCGACATTATCCCATTTAACCCCGACACAGAAACCACGGCTCAAAGAGGTCAGTTCTTGCAGAAAGAACGGTCACAGATGCCACAAGTCTGGGAAACGGCCACATGGCAGGAGCCCAGGGATGCCGGCCGAGGAAGCACTGCTGAGACACCTCTGTGATGTTGGCCTGGCAGCATGGCCGAATCCTGGCGGAATGTTCTTTGTGCATGTAAGACGAGGGCGGGGCTCCTGAGGAATGTCTATAGCACTGGAGACATGGCTGGACAGCACATGGTATAAGGATGTCGTTTATTTGGGTAGTCTGATTGTTTTTAAATGGAAAATTAAGAAAGGCCTAATGTAAGGGGCTGTCCTGTCCTGGATGAATCAGGACGTAGTGCCTCTGGGTCCTTGGCAGCTTCTGCTTTGTCTGTAGGCGCCGGGGCCTTTTCTCCTGTGACGAATCATTGCGCTGGCAGTGATGAATGAAGGTAAATGTCAGGTTAGAAGGCAGCTAATGAGGAGAGAAAATCATCTTTCAGATGACAACATGGTAGCTCAGAGAGCATAGATTGCTGGCACGTGACCACAAGGAGTTGTGGTGCTATCTTGCGGCTGCTTGGCTGTAATAAGCAAACCGAGGAACAAGAGATGCTAAATCAAACCAGAGTTCTTGTTTTGGTGCATTTTTTAAAGACAGAAGCCCCAGTGGAATTCAAATAGAAACATTAACCTGACAATAACCAAAGGCATACAAATAGTGCGTGGTACTTGGCTGGAGCTGCTAGCTTGTGCACATCGATGAGCTCCTTACTTTGCATATGTTATTATCGTCAAACACAGGCAGCAGTTGAACAGTTTGCTTCAAGAGATGTATACGGACAACTAACATGTCTTATGTTTTGCAAATATTCTTGCTCCTAGAATTCCATTCTGGGTGAACTCAGGGGTAACCATAAGAACCAATCGTGGCTCTGTTTTTTTTTCTTCTCTCCCCACTTTTTTCAAGTGCTATCCTGCTCCTCAGTCTTCTGCCCATATGTCTCAGCAAATGCTGTCGCAGGGCTGATGGGCGATGTATGTGTGATCTCTTGCCTAAAATAAAAGTCTCAAACGCGGTCTGGAAAAAGCAACAGTAACCACACTTTGAGCATAGCGAAGGGGACAGCTGTTGCTCTGAGGAGGGCTGTAGTTTTCATGGCTACAGAGCACCTCTCTCGAGGGCCCACATTCTGTTCCTTCCCAACATACCATGTGTCAGGGACGCCAAATGCTCCTTCTGTGGCAGCAGCACGGATCCTCGAGGCTGTAATCACTCTCGCTGAACTGCTCTTGTTGTGGTCCTTTCAGTAGCATCTACAGTGTTTACTTCTTTTTTTAAATTTATATTTTATTGATTTTTACAGACAGGAAGGGAGAGGAATAGAGAATCGAAACATGGATCAGCTGCCTCCTGCACACCTCCTACTGGGGATGTGCCCGCAACCCAGGTACATGCTCTTGACCAGATTCGAACCTGGAACCCTTCAGTCCGCAGGCCGATGCTCTATCGATTTACAGAGAGGTAAGGGAGAGGGATAACTTCCTGACAGGAAAGAGCCTTCATGGCCATGCAGAGGTTCTGCTCTGTGCTGCTTCCTAATCTCCCACTCCAAGATCACTGGGCTGACCAGGAAAGGGACGGGGAGACTTCTGTAGGTCCTGACGTGGCCCTGACACAGTTTCGGAATAGGATCAATGCCATTGGTGCTGCCTTTCTCTAAGGAGGAGAGGGTTTTTCTGATTAATTCAGAATCACATATCTAGTCTTGGTGATCTTCTTTTTTTTTAAAAAAAATATATTTTATTGATTTTTTACAGAGAGGAAGGGAGAGGGATAGAGAGTTAGAAACATCGATGAGAGAGAAACATCGATCAGCTGCCTCCTGCACACCCCCCACTGGGGATGTGCCTGCAACCAAGGTACATGCCCTTGTCTGGAATCGAACCTGGGACCTTTCAGTCCCCAGGCCGACGCTCTATCCAGTGAGCCAAACCATCTAGGGCGTCTTGGTGATTTTCTTAAAAGGGTTTAAATTTCCTTCCATTTTTTCCCCTGTGATTTCCCATGTATTCTTATTTTTAAGAGAAAAGCTCCTCTATACTGTATTCCAGATTCCACCCACCTGGCCACACACACCAGGGGTCCCTTTCTAATGCACCGTGGGAAAACCTACCAGACTGGACAAGGCTTGCTGCCCTAAAGATCTGCTCTCACCTTCCCTCCCAGCCACCAGACCGGTAGCGAGGCCCACCAAGTAAAGATCATCCTTGGGCCTTCAAGAAACACAGTCCATTGTGACTTTGGGGGACTTGCATAATAGTTCTGCTCTAGCGAGCCCAATCCCTGAGCCTTTCACCTCCCCCCCCCCTCCGCCCGCTGCCAGGGCAGCTCTGGTATTGCTATTCATTTCATGGCAGCAAACACTTTCCCAGGCGTCAGGACTTCCCAGCAAGCTCCAGGACTGGGGCTCTCGCCAGGATGTTGGATTCTGTCTCCCAGGAGCATGCTCCCTATGGATAAACTCTGCTTTCTCCAGGCTTATGTTTTGCCATTAGCATCCCTTCTAAGCATACATTCCTGGTTCCAGCTGGTAGATCCAGAGCCTGCAGCTTGTTTAGAGTGAAATGTGAGGGAGGGAAGCCGTAAAAAGAAGAGGAAGGAGCTATGGGAGAATCCAATCGTGGTAGCTTCAGGAAGAGTGTAGTCTCATTCCAATACAGTGGGAATTTGGGAGTGTGAATTGTACCACAAACACTGTTCCACTTTGAGATCAGGGAGCAGGCATTTGGACTCCCATCCAGTCAACTGCTGGCCATTGGCAAGGGGCAAATGGCATCGAGATAGCTTCAGTCACCCATGGAAACTCTTCCAGAGAAAATGTGAGGCGTGATGCCTAGAGAAAAACCAAATGTATCTAGTGAATTTTCCTCTCTAGTTTGGTAGAAGAGAAATGTCTGCCACCCAAACAATAGCAGTGGAGTAGAAAACAAACAAGCGAAAGCAATGCTTTGGCAACAAAACATCAGAAGTGGGAAGGGGCCTTTCAACTGTTAAAGGGCAGTTGGGATAACATGAATTAAACCAATTCCCGTCGTAACTGTCTTTAAGGCATGAGGTGAACACTTTCACTAGCTTATTTTTTTTTCAGAGTTGGTTGCTTTTGCAAATTAGTTAAAATTATTCTTTGAACAAAGTTTCTCTGATGCTAAATCTATCCATCTTTAAGACCCAGATACTGAGATAGAGTTAGTAGGTAACTTACCAAAAACCCAAAGACAAAAACAAAACAACCCTGAAAAATAAAACTATTATTAAGGCCCAAATCTCTAAAGGAGGGTTCGCTCTTCATTTGCTGGAACTCAATAGCTTGCCACAATTCTCCACTCAGTGTTTGAGTTTTTGAACAAATTGGTTTGTGATCAGATCTCCCTGTCAGCATCCAGGAGAAACCAAAGAAGGGCCTGTGTGCTGTGTTGCTTGTGCCACAGCAGTGCCCTTATTCAGCATGCCATCAATATTTATTCAATAAATAAGAATTCATCTTGTTTTTGTGATAATATTAATTTTACAGGTGAGCGTATTGATTAACATTTTATCTCAGCATGTTATTGAAATTTAAAATATTTAAAATAGAGAAATAGGATATGCGGATTATTGAAAATTGGGGCAGATTTGCTTAAACATGCTTTGATGTAGCTGGATACGTTTGAAAAGACCTTTAAGCGCTCCTGGATATTTTTTTTCAGTGAAGACTAAGTTGGGGGTATCTGATAATAAGGATTCAGAAAACAAAACTGAAATGTTTGGACAGCATTCACATTTTGTCAAAGTTAGATTTTACGGATACGTTTGACAAGACCTTTAAGCGCTCCTGGATATTGTTTTTTCAGTGAAGACTAAGTTGGGGGTATCTGTTAATAAGGATTTAGAAAACAAAACTGAAATGTTTAGACAGCATTCACATTTTGTCAAAGTTAGATTTTAAACTAATGCTGGGTACAGTGTCATGTCTGCTTTAACCTGAGAGCTCGTGGGCCAGCTCCTCGATGCTTACCTATCAAGGTCCACGAACACCAGCTCCCTTTGGCAGGAGGCCCTGCTTTCCCCACAGGCTCACACGAAGCACAGAACTAAACTTCCCTGATGCTGTGAATGGTCGGAGGAGTCAAACTATGTACAGATGACGCATATTTCTCTTTCCCATTTTTCTCTTTTCTTGACATAGGTTTCAATCACAGCATTATCACGTTCAGTCCTTCCTTATCACTTCTCTTTTTAAAGAGGCATCTCCTTCCAGCTTCCATCTGCCATATGACTGCCTTGTAACCATGAGGCGCTGCAGTACATGCACACACACATTTCTAATCTTCATACCATCCTGCCATGTTTGGCATTAGTGCCCCATTTATAGATGAGAACATCAGGTTTAAAGAAGCATATGAACAAGTGGCAAAAGTGGAACTGGGATCTTTGTTTTACTGTGAAACCATGTTCTTTCCAGTATTCCCTGCAAGCATACCCAATCCCAATGATGAGTTTATGATTGTTGCGACAGGACATCATTCATCTTTCAGCTTCAGCACAATCTTGTTTATCCCTTTAGGTTAGTCATTTGGAGAAGGTGGTTCTTAAATGGGTTCTAGGTTCACTCATTCTTGACGCTTATGCTGGTTATCCCTCGTTAAAAATATCTTTAGCTACTGATTCATCACCTCACAGAGGTATATATTCTAGAATAGCCTTGGGTTTCATATCTCTGTAGCAATTCCCTCCTCCAACTTCCAAGGGAATTTTAGATTCCCAAGCCATGTGAACTTCCGATTTTGAACCCCCAAATTAGGCAGCAGCTTGTCCCTAGCAGCACTGGCTGGGAGCAGGCCTCTATCTTCTCCTCCCTCCCACCTATGCAGCTGGGGCAAGAGCTGTGTTCTATCCAGAGCACATCACCTCATAACTGCAGCTCTCGTTGGTTAATACAAGTGTGAGGGCAGAATAGATGAGCATGTCAGGAAGCGAGGTGGGGAACAAATACACGAACACACATGTAGGGAAGAGACCCAGAAGGAAACCTCTCCTCATTTTCCATGCCCTAAGCTTATCTATGTGGACAGTACACATGTGGTTTGTTGAGTTTCTTCTAGAAATGCCAGGAACCTTCATTGTTTTATGTCAGCTTTACAACCTGTGCAAGAAGGGCTATTCTTTCCCTGTTCAATAGGTCAGGAATCTAAAGCTCAGGAGGGTAAGTAAGTTGCCAAGGTGACAGGACTAGTAAGTAATGAGGCCGTATTGGCTCCCACCATCAGCTCTGAATCGTTCTACTGAGAAGCTGCAAGCATAGATTATGTGATGGGCAGGGCACCCTGGGGTTGTGAGAAGGGCAGCCCTTCCAGTCCGCTTCTCTGCCCGGGCAAAGGGAAGGGTGGACTTAAACGGAAGGCTCATTTCCTTCTCTACAACTTGATGGAAACTGTAAGTAGTTTCTATGATTGGCGTTCGGAGGCCCTTGAAGGAAAGGCGGCACTGGGCAAGGGAGAAGCATTTCCACCTCTGCTGCTCCTGCTCCGTTAAGTCTGGGTTTCGCAGGGCCGTGCCAGGTTGATTATTATTCTTTCCTGCATCAGGAATCTAAAGCTCAGGAGGGTAAGTAAGTTGCCAAGGTGACAGGACTAGTAAGTAATGAGGCCGTATTGGCTCCCACCATCAGCTCTGAATCGTTCTACTGAGAAGCTGCAAGCATAGATTATGTGATGGGCAGGGCACCCTGGGGTTGTGAGAAGGGCAGCCCTTCCAGTCCGCTTCTCTGCCCGGGCAAAGGGAAGGGTGGACTTAAACCGAAGGCTCATTTCCTTCTCTACAACTTGACGGGAACTGTAAGTAGTTTCTATTATTGGAGTTCGGAGGCCCTTGAAAGAAAGGTAGCACTGGGCAAGGGAGAAGCATTTCACACCTCTGCTGCTCCTACTCCGTTAAGTCCGGGTTTCGCAGGGCAGTGCCAGGTTGATCATTATTCTTTCCTGCAAAGGGAAAGGGGGAGACACTTTTTACTTCAAAAGGAAATATTCTTCAAGTCCGAGGAAATGAAAAGGATTTAAAAAAGGTTAAATTTCTCTTGACATTTTCTGTTACATTGACATTTTCCGTGGTATTTGGTTGAGGGTGAGACTTTTTCTGTTTTGCGTTGTTTATGTTTGTCTTATACAAATCAAGCTCTTTGTTTTAAACTATTTCTATTGGCTTTTTTCTTCTTTCGGTTTTCTAGGGGCATGTCTCTCCAAGAAAACACAAAATCACTTTTATTTGGTTCAAGGTTAAAGTACAGTTTAAAGACAGATATATGCTATTTTCCTTTGTTTAAACAATTTATACTTAAAATATATGTACCCCAGAAGAGAAATAAGTGAAGGTTTCCCTGTTTGAAAGGATTTTAAGAATTTAGCTTCTGAAAAAACCCCACATAATTATATGAACACGAAACCATATTTATGCAATACATGCAATTTTGTTGAACTCGATATTGATAGGCAGGATGAATAATTTAGATCCAAACTCTTCTTTGGTGTAAAGAAATATCAATGTTATGCTAAGTGAAATAAGCCAGTCAGTAAAAGATAAATACCACATGATCCCACTCATTTATGGAATATAAAGAACAATATAAACTGTTGAACAAAAATAAATACAGAGGCAAAGAAGCATCGAACAGACCTCTCTTCTAAAAAAATTGCATTCTGCATATTACAATAGAGAAAATGCCCTGTACTGTCTTCCCTCGTATAAAGCCACTTTAGTTTCCGAGGCTTACCGTAACAACACCACAGAGAGGGTGGCTCCAAACAACAAAATGTATTTGTTCACAGTTCAGGAAGCCAGAGGTGCAAAACCAGAGTGTCAGCCCTTGCCCAGTCACAGTGGCTCAGGGGTTGAGCGTTGACCTATGAACCCGGAGGTCACGGTTCGATTCCCAGTCAGGGCACATGCTTGGGTTTCAGGCTCGGGCTCAATCCTCAATGTGGGGCATGCAGGAAGCAGCCACTCAATGATTTGCTCTCCTTACTGATGTTTCTATCTCTCTCTCCCTCTCCCTTCCTCTCTGAAATAAAAAACAACAACATATATATTTTTTAAAAAAGCCAAAAATACAGGCAAGAGACTAGTGTTATATAT
>NW_006288449.1:333607-339614 GCF_000327345.1 Myotis davidii
TGGGAAAAAAAAGGAGACGTATGTATTACTATTTGCAATACCTTAAACAATAACATAAAATAAATTCTAAAAAAGAAAAAAAAAAAGAATATCAACTTAACACTTCACCAAGGAGCAGGAGTGAATGCCTCCTGACTCAGATGTGAGGCTAGCCCGCCACATTTCAATAGGTTCCCGCCTTAGTAAGTCAGTTCTCATGAAGACTAACTGAGTGGATAATTGCTTAATACACAATTTTTCTGGTTTAAGAGTTAGAGAATTATAGCATTTCAAGAATTGATGGGGCTATTAACTGGTTTTAGCCTTTCCCTGAAGTACACCTGTTTTGTAGATTTTTTCTCTCTTCTAAAAAAATTGCATTCTGCATATTACAATAGAGAAAATGCCCTGTACTGTCTTCCCTCGTATAAAGCCACTTTAGTTTCCGAGGCTTACCGTAACAACACCACAGAGAGGGTGGCTCCAAACAACAAAATGTATTTGTTCACAGTTCAGGAAGCCAGAGGTGCAAAACCAGAGTGTCAGCCCTTGCCCAGTCACAGTGGCTCAGGGGTTGAGCGTTGACCTATGAACCCGGAGGTCACGGTTCGATTCCCAGTCAGGGCACATGCTTGGGTTTCAGGCTCGGGCTCAATCCTCAATGTGGGGCATGCAGGAAGCAGCCACTCAATGATTTGCTCTCCTTACTGATGTTTCTATCTCTCTCTCCCTCTCCCTTCCTCTGTGAAATCAATAAAAACATACATATCTTTAAAAATTAAAAATAATTACCCAATTAGGACCCTAAGTGCTATGTGGGAATACTCATAGTCAGTCATTGTGAAGCTGTTGAAAACCATAACTCTCTTGGTGAAGGGAAACACCTATGGCCTTTTATGCATTGACAGTTAAACCTTTCCTTTGGTATGTATTGGCTTATGTAGCTATATGTTCAGGAACTGAGGGCACATTGCTAGGCTCTTCAGTGGGAAAAATTTGTCCCCTATTTCTGGGGGAAGGTTTGTGCCCCCAAAAGTGTTTCACTCAAATCAAGTAGTCTGGGTCTTTTGTATCAAAGACAAATCAAGTATGAAGGCTACTCTTTGAAAATCCTGAAATTGTATGTCAAATTTCACATAAAATTTTCATATGCACATTTTGAAAATGACATTTCTAAACTTTGAACTAATATTCAAAGGGCATCATGATGTAGGCAAAGTTAAGAGCAGCTAATTTATAAGAATAGCAATCAACCTCTGACCACTCCTATTCTTCTGATCTTATCTCTTTTTGATCTCCTTTGAGTTGATGAACACGATGAACTTTATTTTATTCAGGACTTTTGTTCTACAAGAAATACTTTTCTTTTTCTCCCTGACACTCCCACCACCCTCACTCCCCATGGGCTTCTCCCCAGACTTCAAGTCTTAGTTTAAATTTCATCTCTTAGACTTTTCTATCTAATATAAATTCTCTGCTTCCCATTTACTTCATTTAAAACACATCAAAGTGTATATGACTTGTTTACTTTTAATCTATGCTCCCAAATAGACAAGGACCTATTTTACTTCCTTTCAAATTCCAAGTGCCTACCTCAGTGGCCACAAATAGTGGGTGTTCAGGAAATATTTGTTGGATACAAAATACATGGAGAACACACTCTGGCATCAGGTAAGAACCTAAAGGGTGCTAGATTTATGGAATTATAATCCTAAAAGACATTTCCAGATATAATTTTTCCACTACATTAGCAATTGTTTGTGCTAATGAAATCAGTGAGTATACCCAGAATTAGAGCTTAATTTACATTTGCCAAAGAAATGGGTTTCTTAAAGTTCCATTAAAAAAAAAATCCAGATATTAGCAACTAGTGGAGCAAATTCTGAACTGAAATACAAATTAAAGGAATTTTTCTTCACTCTAATATCACTTGCAAAAAAATAAAAGTACCCCAAGTATTTCTTGTTACCGGTGCTCATGTTGCTGGGCATGTAGAAACACCGTGCATTCTGTTACTCCTTTCATGTACAGGAATCAGAAAACCTACTGGTCATCAACTCAGAGCAGGGGTAAGGAAATATTGGCGTCATGCCTGATCCATTGGCAGGTTTTGACGGCTAAGCATTTTTGTGGTGTTTTTGTTTGTTTGTTTGTTTTTTTTTAAGTGAAAGCTGTATCTACATATATATCAGCCCTTTTTTCAATAGTTGTTCTAGTCTACTTTTAAATTTCTGCAGAGTCAGATAGGATATAGGAATTTGATTTTTGTACTTACCAGATTTCTTCTTCTTCTTCTTCTTCTTTTTTAATTGTTAGCAGCCTCTCTCAGGACAGTCTTAGCCGCGAAGGATTTGACTGTTTATCCGAAGCAATTCTTAAACTCAGGGCAGTTGTCACTAGTGTAAGTGCATTTCTATTTAAGCAACAGAAAGCTTGCTTTCTATAGATTAATGTTTCACATAAAATTATATTGTGATGCACATCAGAAAGGACTTGGTCATCCAAGGAATATTTCACAAAAAGGCTTTTCTTCAGTCCTTTGCTTAGGAAATGTCCTAATTTTTCAGCTAAAGAGGCACAATTTGCTTAGGTTATAGCTATATTTGTAGATTTCTAGGTCCAATAAAATATTTTAAACAAGTTTTATATTTATTTATTCATGACCTAATTTTTCTATGACAACATAAGGGAATGCATTTAAAATTTAAAATTTTCTGACAAAAGCAGCACACATTCATATTGAAGAAAAATTTAAATATGTAAACAATTTAGAAGTAAAGCATGTATAATAAAACTGTGTTGAATGTCCTTTTGGTGAAATACTTTTATCTATTTTGAATGACTCAGAATAAATTCCAAGCAAATACAAATGTTCAAGTGTACATGTTTAAAACTACCTATTGACACTTGATTATTATAAATAAATCAAATGTCATTTTTAATAAGCAGTCTAAAATGATTAAGATAAGGAATAAAGACAAACCAACTGAAGAAAATGAAAATGGCAGCTTATTCCTAAAATTATTATCCAGGAAAAAATAAAATAAGCCAACTCAGTACTTTTGGTCATGTCAATTTAATTACACTCCATGAGGGCAAAGGTTTTTGTTAATTTTGTTCACTGCTTAATTCCTGTGCCCAGAAAAATACCTACCATATATTAATGCTAAGAGAATCCTTTGTTGAATGAGTTAACTAGGAAAATATAATCAAACTGTGACTTCTGTGCATTTTATAGGCCCCTTTGACAGAATAAATCTAAATAATCAAATGCATTTATTCACTACCTTTCGTGTTTGGAGCCTACAGATATCTGCCTCTGGTTTACATGTGAGGAAACCTGGGCTGGTATGTTTGGCCTTTTTGGTTTTTCTTGCTCTACTAGTCCAGCAAAATTAAGAACTGAAATGATGCACACAAGTAAGAAATCAGTCACAAATCTACTTTAGTCATCTTGTTAGCTAAAGATAGCTAAAATTGAGGCCTATCTGGTTTTTGAAATGAGTTTAAAGAAACTCATTGAAGCTCTTTATGTGTAACATCACACTTGGGCTTAATTGTTGTGCACTTTGGGTTATTTTTCCAATTTAACTGCATTTAACTGTGTGTGTGTGTGTGTGTGTGTGTGTGTGTGTGTGTGTGTTTAAAGAATTAGTTCCCTGTTGATAGTGGAATCTTGGAAGTTGCTAAGCCTTGGAGATGTAAAGCTCACCCTAGATTGTTCCACTGTCTGTGTGTATAAACTACCAGCTTCCTTCAAGGTGTAATTCCAAACTGATTAACTAACTCTTTGGGAAAAGTGTCATAGTAAATGATGTCCTATGGATCATATTACAAGAAAAGGGAGATGGAGCCTTAGAAGAAACAACTTCATATCCCCCACATAGCACGTCCTTCACGCTGCACATAGCACGTCCCTCACATAGCACATCCCGCACCAAAAAAAGAAAAAAAAAAAAAGAAAAAGAAAACAAAGAAACAACTTCTGTGGACAAGAAAGGTGATGTTTCTCTAAAGAATCATAACTACATTTTTTAAACTTAAACTATATAGGTAGGTACATTGTTGTTAACTTAATTAGGGTATTCCTAAGGCTTAGGAAGAGCCACACTCAGGGGGCCAAAGAGCCGCATGTGGCTCACTGAGCTGCAGTTTACCGACCACGGGGCTATGGGAATGCTTCACCACATGATTTTAAGTTTTCTCCAATGTTCTAATTTCTTTAATTTACCCTCCTCCTTTCTGGCACACTTCTGTAGCTGTGTGTTAGCACTGTGGACAGTTACATAATGAAGAGCTAAGGAAAGTGCAGTCTTGCCCTGGTTGTGGCATTGACACCGCATCAAGGACAGCAGTCTCAGTGAAGCAGGGGAAGCTCAAAAGAACAAAGACTCCTCAGAGGATGACTTGGGAGAGGACATAAGATGACTCCCAGGGAAGATGAAAATTGGCTTACATCACAGTTAAATACATTCATGAGCCTTGCCTGGTGTAGCTCAGTTGACTGAGTGTTGTCCGTGCACATAAAGGTTGTCGATTCCCAGTCAGGGCACATGCCCAGGTTGTGGTTCAGTCCTGGCTCTGCTGTGTGCTGGAGGCAAACAATCAATGTTTCTGTCTCACACTGATGTTTCTCTCTCTCTCTTTCTCCCTTCTACTCTCTCTGAAGTCAATAAATAAATAAATTCATGTATCTCTTCTTTAATGCATGACCCTTAGGCAATTTACATGATTAAAGATAGGGAGGTTGCTTCAGCTACCATTATCTAGATTAACTGGGTGGTATCTAGATTAACTGGGTGGTATCTAGATTAACTGGGTGGTACACAGCCCTGACCTTTGCTAGGGCTTCAAGGTTACTAACTTTTGGGGTCTCTGTCTATACTCAGCTAATGAAGACAATAAATGGACTCTGGCACCAACTGAAGAAAATGAAAATGGCAACTTATTCCTAAAATTATTATCCAGGAAAAAATAAAATAAGCCAACTCAGTACTTTTGGTCATGTCAATTTAATTACACTCCATGAGGGCAAAGGTTTTTGTTAGTTTTGTTCACTGCTTAATTCCTGTGCCCAGAACAATACCTACCATATATTAATACTAAGAGAATACTTTGTTGAATGAGTTAACTAGGAAAATATAACAAAACTGTGACTTCTGTGCATTTTATAGCCCCTTTGACAGAATAAATCTAAATAATCCAAATGCATTTATTCACTACCTTTCATGTTTGGAGCCTACAGATATCTGCCTCTAGTTTACATGTGAGGAAACCTGGGCTGGTATGTTTGGCCTTTTTGGTTTTTCTTGCTTTACTAGTCCAGCAAAATTAAGAACTGAAATGATGCACACAAACAAGAAATCAGTCACAAATCTACTTTAGTTATCTTGTTAGCTAAAGGTAGCTAAAATTGAGGCCTATATGATTTTTGAAATGAGTTTAGAGAAACTCATTGAAGCTCTTTATGTGTGACATCACACTTGGGCTTAATTGTTGTGCACTTTGGGCTATTTTTCCAATTTAACTGCATTTAACTGTGTGTGTGTGTGTGTGTGTGTATGTGTGTGTGTGTGTGTGTATGTTTAAAGAATTAGTTCCCTGTTGATAGTGAAATCTTGGAAGTTGCTAAGCCTTGGAGATGTAAAGCTCACCCTAGATTGTTCCACTGTCTGTGTGTATAAACTACCAGCTTCCTTCAAGGTGTAATTCCAAACTGATTAACTAACTCTTTGGGAAAAGTGTCATAGTAAATGATGTCCTATGGATCATATTACAAGAAAAGGGAGATGGAGCCTTAGAAGAAACAACTTCATATCCCCCACATAGCACGTCCTTCACGCTGCACATAGCACGTCCCTCACATAGCACATCCCGCACCAAAAAAAGAAAAAAAAAAAAAGAAAAAGAAAACAAAGAAACAACTTCTGTGGACAAGAAAGGTGATGTTTCTCTAAAGAATCATGACTACTAGCCTTGTGAGAGCATAAAAGAAGAGACACTCTTTGAAGAGAAGGAAAAACAGGTA
>NW_006288449.1:340340-341497 GCF_000327345.1 Myotis davidii
CAGGGCACATGCCCAGGTTGTGGTTCAGTCCTGGCTCGGGTGTGTGCGGGATGCAACCAATCAATGTTTCTGTCTCACATTGATGTTTCTCTCTCTCTCTTTCTCCCTTCTACTCTCTCTGAAGTCAATAAATAAATAAATTCATGTATCTCTTCTTTAATTTTAACATCTGAATGCTATGATATGCATATGTAACATCATAAACAAAAATGATAATAGGTAACAGTTACTGAGTACCTGCTCTTCCTATACTGTATGCTATGCATGAGCTATCTCATTTAATCCTCAAAATTGGCCTATGAGGAAGATACCACTATTTCCTTCATTTTACAGAAGGGGAAGTAGAGTTTTGGAGAGATTAACTAGCTTGGTTATGCTCACAAATCTAGTAAGTGAAGTGTCTGGTAGCGTTCAAATTCAGCCACCTGATTTTATATCCTCCATTCTTAGGTGCTCTAAACAAGCCAAATATATTGAGCACCAATATGTAGAATAAACAATACAGCCTATAGGACAGCTGCAGTATGGACATTATTACTTCCGGAAGTGGCCAAGCACATTGGAATTTTACATCCCCAGGAAGTAAGTAGAGGGGGTGTTTTCTGGAGGCAAAGTGAGCTGGGCATTCTGCTTTCTGTCTCTAAACCAATAGGAGTTTCCTCCTTCCAGTTAAAATAATTAAGCAACTCAAGGCCATCGCTGAGCATAACATACGAGGCATGGGAGGTCTAGAAAATAAGTACCAGTTGTACCAGAATTGAGACCATCCAATGTTTTTTTTTGGTCCTAGACAACTCAAGGAAAGATATCTCCTAAAAGATATTTTCAAAGAACATAGTGTTTTATTTTTAAAAATTAAGAAATGTTGCACAAAACAAGAAATCAGTCACAAATCTACTTTAGTTATCTTGTTAGCTAAAGGTAGCTAAAATTGAGGCCTATATGATTTTTGAAATGAGTTTAGAGAAACTCATTGAAGCTCTTTATGTGTGACATCACACTTGGGCTTAATTGTTGTGCACTTTGGGCTATTTTTCCAATTTAACTGCATTTAACTGTGTGTGTGTGTGTGTGTGTGTATGTGTGTGTGTGTGTGTGTATGATTAAAAAATTAGTTCCCTGTTGATAGTGAAATCTTGGAAGTTGCTAAGCCTTGG
>NW_006288449.1:344031-344844 GCF_000327345.1 Myotis davidii
CAGTTCTAGAAAATAAGTACCAGTTGTACCAGAATTGAGACCATCCAATGTTTTTTTTTGGTCCTAGACAACTCAAGGAAAGATATCTCCTAAAAGATATTTTCAAAGAACATAGTGTTTTATTTTTAAAAATTAAGAAATGTTGCACAAAATGTTTGTGACAGGTGACTTGAAAGTCTTCTTCCACCGCCTGCCCCTAAGTGTGTTCACATGACAACTTTCTTGACCAAATACTTAGTCTGGAGTCTCCAGGCTAAGTGTTTATTCAAGGAAGTTGTCATGTGACCATACTTAGGGGCAGGAGGTGGAGGAAGAAAGCAGGGGTCCCATCTTGGAAGTTGCTAAGCCTTGGAGATGTAAAGCTCACCCTAGATTGTTCCACTGTCTGTGTGTATAAACTACCAGCTTCCTTCAAGGTGTAATTCCAAACTGATTAACTAAGCCTTTGGGAAAAGTGTCATAGTAAATGATGTCCTATGGATCATATTACAAGAAAAGGGAGATGGAGCCTTAGAAGAAACAACTTCATATCCCCCACATAGCACGTCCTTCACGCTGCACATAGCACGTCCCTCACATAGCACATCCCGCACCAAAAAAAGAAAAAAAAAAAAAGAAAAAGAAAACAAAGAAACAACTTCTGTGGACAAGAAAGGTGATGTTTCTCTAAAGAATCATGACTACTAGCCTTGTGAGAGCATAAAAGAAGAGACACTCTTTGAAGAGAAGGAAAAAAGGGTCGGAATTACAAAGAGATGATCTGTGAAAAAAAAAAATCAAAAAACAACTTTCTGTTTTTCCATGGGCTATGGC
>NW_006288449.1:345022-345476 GCF_000327345.1 Myotis davidii
ACACTTTAATAAATATCCTCTAAAACAGGTTTGCTAATCTCTGCTATTATGTCCAAGGTGTGGTATTTGCCCCAAGGAAATAGAGTACTTGATAGCCACATAGGACCCTTTCCCAGCGTATTTCTACACCATTGCTGGGGTGTGTGGTTCCAACTCAACCTGGACTGGGAAGTAGATTAGTGTGAGTCCCGGAAGCCATCCTCTCTTTTGATTGTGGTGAACACAATGGATACGGGAAAAACACACTGACAAAACAGGAATTATTTGAGTGCACATTTTTACTACTTAAGCAAAGTTTTGTTATTCTGTCACCATCAGAATTGACTTCCTAACGAATTCTGAGCCTTACTACTCTTTTAGTAGTGCCCCCCTCCCACTCTAAACACTAGAGAAAGTGCTTGAGTTTAGCAACATCATTGGAAAAAAATTAGTTTTGATGAGTTGATCAATCATT
>NW_006288449.1:345577-347200 GCF_000327345.1 Myotis davidii
ATTTATTTGGCTTTTTTTCCTTGGTAGAGGAACTGGTAATAGAGATGTAAGAAAGTGGAACTGACTTTGGAACTTTAAAATAGAACCAAATCAGTGGTTCTCAATTATGCTAGGCTCAATGCCATTTTTAGAAAAAATATTTTGCAACATCATTTTTACTACCCTTACTTGATACTATATAATTAAAAACAATAACTACCCTTTGAGAAGCATGGAGGGACCTGGTTAATATGCTAAGCAAAATAAGCCAATAAGAGAAAGAAAAGTATCACATGATCTCACTTATATGTGAGATCCGATGAACAAAATAAATCCTGAGACACTGAAACATGGAACAGACTGACAAATTTCAGAGGGAAGTGTGAGAGTGGGAACAGATTAACCAAAGAACTTATATGCATAAATGCATAACCCATGGACAGGAAATAGTGTGGTGAAAGCCTGAGGAGGGGGCAGGAGTGGGACGGAGGGTCAATGGGGGAAAAATAGGGATATCTGTAATAACCTCAACAATAAAGATAAAATTTAAAAACTGATAATCAATAAAATATTTTAACTAAACCATGAATGAAAAATAAAAGTGATTTATAATAATATCTATTTCAATAAATAAACAGTCATGGATGGCTATATTTAAAGATATAACAAATAATTAATTTGCTTTTATTTATGTAGACTTACTACAGATACAGATTGATGTACATCATATTAGTGGTTCAACCATCACAAACAACACTGCTGTCTATGATGTCTTGTGAAATGAATAACAACTCTGGTGACATTCCTGAACCAACCAAACAAAACAGTCCCTTAATTTGCATGGTAGCAGCATTCCTGAAAAATGTGATTTGTTTAAAATGGTGTAAAAATTTTTTATATATTTTTGTCATAAGGAGGTGAGGTGTAAGCGTAGGAAATTATGAACAAGGTTTTCACCTATGTGAGGGATGTCAGACAATTCTTTATGTCAGATTGTCCATTGCATTACATTCTTGGCTCACTCATGCCCACTAAACTCAATAGCACTTTACAATCATTAACAATCCCCCACCCCCATACCCTTTGTAATACTTTAAGCAATAAAAAAAAAAAAAGAAAAAAAAAAGGAATGTTGCACAAAATGTTTGTGACAGGTGACTTTAAAGTCTTCTTCCACTGCCTGCCCCTAAGTATGGTCACATGACAACTTTCTTGACCAAACCCTTAGTCTGGAGTCTTCCTTTGTTCAAGGAAGTTGTCATGTGACCATACTTAGGGCAGGAGGTGGAGGAAGAAAGCAGGGGTCCCTGATACACTTGGTAACTATAGTTACAGCTGTCTCATTTTTTCATGGAATGTGAAATAATACATCATCATCTCACGCTCATTTAGAAAACCTTAATGAGATAAACACTCATTTTTCCAGGCAATGTTCCTGTTGTTGAGTGTTAGTCATCATTTCCTTCTCTCAATGACAAAAGTGATGTCTAGCTGCATCTCAATGACAAGTGATGTCTAGCTGCAATGCACAGGCGAGATGTGAATGCTAATGGCCCTATAATGTAGGGAACAAATTTATGAATTAAAAGAGATATTTTCCAGGAAAATGTTTTTCTTCTCTTCACTAAAATAAAAGAGCTAAAA
>NW_006288449.1:348399-353508 GCF_000327345.1 Myotis davidii
GATTTATAATAATATCTATTTCAATAAATAAACAGTCACGGATGGCTATATTTAAAGATATAACAAATAATTAATTTGCTTTTATTTATGTAGACTTACTACAGATACAGATTGATGTACATCATATTAGTGGTTCAACCATCACAAACAACACTGCTGTCTATGATGTCTTGTGAAATGAATAACAACTCTGGTGACATTCCTGAACCAACCAAACAAAACAGTCCCTTAATTTGCATGGTAGCAGCATTCCTGAAAAATGTGATTTGTTTAAAATGGTGTAAAAATTTTTTATATATTTTTGTCATAAGGAGGTGAGGTGTAAGCGTAGGAAATTATGAACAAGGTTTTCACCTATGTGAGGGATGTCAGACAATTCTTTATGTCAGATTGTCCATTGCATTGCATTCTTGGCTCACTCATGCCCACTAAACTCAATAGCACTTTACAATCATTAACAACCCCCCACCCCCATACACACACAACATTTCAAACTGGCCCCATGGCTAGCGGACTGTACCTACCTGTTGGGAGCTACTGGTCCCAGTGAAGATCAGGGGGTTTTGTAACTATGATGGAGCATCAGGCCCACTTATGTGTCATTTTACTTAAGTTGCCATCAGTGCTCTTCATTATTTCACTTTAACCCTTACCTTGTCAGTTTCCTATGAGCTTTTTTAGATTAAGAATAATAATTGGGGAAACTAGGAATAAACTTTGTTTCTGCCAGTTTCATTGGGTTAAGATCTTCAAGGGTGAAAACCCTATAAAATGGCACATTTATGGAGCTTAAGTAGTGGGTGCGAATTAGCCTGAGAAGGTTACGTCTACTCTAGACAAATAACTGGGGTTGGGGGTGGGGGGCGGGGTGAAGCCCGCAGGGACCCATTCCGGTTGGTGGTTGGTATTCCACCAGGCCTGATGACCAGAGAGAACTGGCTGGAAGATCCAAGTCACACCATAAGCCAGGAGCCAAAGATCATGTAAAAATGTCACATCCAAAGAACAAGTTTAAAAAGATGAGGGCAAGGCCAAGAATCAGGATAAAATGAACTGGATTAGGACAGGAGGCCAGAAACAAGTGAGGAGGGCTGTAAACAGCTGTTGGTATTTGCAGCTTGTCTTCACGGGCCAGCAGATATGTAGCTCACTTGGGTCAGGCTATTAAAAAAAAACAGAGTTGCAACCTAGCTGGTTTGGCTCAGTGGATAGAGCGTCGGCCTGCGGACTCAAGAGTCCCAGGTTCGATTCCGGTCAAGGGCATGTACCTGGGTTGCGGGCACATCCCCAGTAGGGGGTGTGCAGGAGGCAGCTGATTGATGTGTCTCTCTCATGGATGTTTCTAACTCTCTATCCCTTCTTCTCTGTAAAAAATAAATAAAATATATTTTAAAAAACCCACACAGTTGAAATAGGCATTAGCATATGTGATTTCTAAAGATGCAGCATATCAGAGCAGATCTGTTGACTATATATTTAAACAAATTGCTAAATTATTATTTATACAGGTGACCTTTCAGTATTTCATTTGAAAATACTTGTATTGTCTTATTCTGCTAGATGGTGAACTGCTTGAAGGCAGTGTTGGTTCATATTTCTCTCTCTCTCTCTCTCTCTCTCTCTCTCTCTCTCTCTCTCTCCCTCTGTGTGTGTAACGTATTATATAGTAAATATATATCCTACCTTCAAAGCCTGTTAAATCACGTTGTTTACCCATATCTTCAGAAAAAAAATCACTTCTACTGTCGTGGTAAACAACCTGCTTCCCTATTTATAATGGTCTGACCCTCTAGCAACTTCAGCGCAAAATTAGAGCTAAATCTTGGTGTTTTGTCATTATTCGTAAAGAATAGAAGGAAGTGTGAATAAATATTAATTGTAGCACTGAATCAGTCAGAAATTCCAGGCAATTAGGAAATATTAAGGATTGATTTGGAAATGAAAGAAGTTTGGAGTTTTTCTTTCTGGATTAAGACAGGGAAATGTCCTCATTTGTTTGCTGCAATCTGGGACAGGTTAACTGAGGCATGCAAAGTTAATAAAGTGCAGTCAACTGTTAATGTTAGAAACCCTCTGTCATTCTTAGAATGGCCTCTGGAGGTCAGGATTGAGGCACCGTGCAGGGCTAAGCTTCCTCCACTATCTGTGGTTAAAATGATGCTGAATGCTGACACTTCTGCTTCTCCATCTGGTGTCATTTATAAGCTCTCAGTTTGTTTACTCACAAAATATAATTTAACTAACAAGATAAAATGGTTTGGATATTTGAATATGTATTTAATTTATACATTTAAGTAATAGTCTATATTAATTTCTGTTAAAATAAAGAAGTTAAGGCTCTAAAAACATTTAAACATCTGTTGAGATCTTGAAATGTGTAGGGATTTGTAAAATAATATGTATTAAGAATGGCAGTACCTAAACTTTAAAATAATAGAATCATTTTAAGTTTTCTCACATTCTTAAAATTTTGGATTGCAATCATTTTCTTAATTCAAAGACTCTCCAAAACATTTTAAAAATCATTTGGAACAAGACAGAATAATTTACCATTATTATTGTGCTTCTGTGTTTTACCAAAAGTTCAGAGGATGGCAGGCAGCCAAAAAATATACCCTCCTCCCCTCCCAGCTCCTCCTGGGCGTTCTCCATCCAGAACTCAATGACTGTGGAGGCCAGCATCCAGGAAAGGGAAAATCAGAGGAAGTTTCCATCTAAAAAAGCTCTTCTCCAATTTTTGAAGCGACAATCTTTCATATTTTCTAGTTATTTACTGCTTTACCTTTATATTTATTTATTTTTAAACACACCACCAGATCCCCTTGGATATTTTGGGATAACATTAACGGTAGTCTTATCTATTTAACATCTTGGTAACGTAAAAACAAACATTCAAACCTGTAAGTAATTTTTGTGAGTTTCTTGGAGCCAAACTGTGGATAATTGCTGGGAAGCAGAATCTCAAAGGTTTGGGATAAAGCTCTGGAGAATGGGAGTTTTTCACCTAATTTTATACATTTCAATCAAAGGAGAGTATCAAACAGACCATCCAACCTCAGAGGGAAGGCGGGTGTGGGGGGTGCGGTAGGGGTGAGAGATCAACCAAAGGACTTGTATGCATGCATATAAGCATAACCCATGGACACAGACAGTAGGGGTGGTGAGGGCAAGTGCTGGGGGGGGGAGGGGTACGAGGTCAATGGGGGAAAAGGAGACATATGTAATACTTTAAACAATAAATAAATAATTTTTTTTAAATAAATAAATTTTCAAAAAGGAAGGGACATAAGAGGGTTACATGAAATCCATTGGTGATAGATTAGGGAGGCAGGAGAAAGCAAAGTGAGGGTCAAGGGGCAGAGGAACCTCTTGTATTGGATAAAAAGTAAAATGATAGACACATTCTTCTTTTATTTATAGGGGGTACAGGATAGTTAACAATCAATAATTAACAGGATAACAATAGCAATGAAGGAATTTGTGACCTCTGTCCTGGCGCCTAGGCACATTTGGTTGTGCCCTGAGGGTAAAAGGGAAGTTACAAGCTACCCTGACATTTCACAGGTTGTTATCTTAGATGCAAAAAGACAATAGGCTCAGTAAAGATCAAAGCTGATCTTTTCAAGGAAGATACTGGCCTAGGACATGACTACCCACTATAAACTGCTTTTTAATTAAAGGTTTTTAATTTCAGACTATCCTTCCTGGTTACTTGAGGTCTCTTGAGTTTGCAAGGCTGCCACGCAGGCCTTCCCTGAGTTAGTCAGATTAGTGTGTGGCCCTTTTTTCATCCACAATCTAAATGCAATTGCTATATTAATTATAATATACTAGAGCAGCGGTTCTCAACCTTCTGGCCCTTTAAATACAGTTCCTCATGTTGTGACCCAACCATAAAATTATTTTCGTTGCTACTTCATAACTGTAATGTTGCTACTGTTATGAATCGTAATGTAAATATCTGATTTGAAGGATGGTATTAGGCAACCCCTGTGAAAGGGTCGTTAGACCGCCAAAGGGGTTGTGACACACAGGTTGAGAACCGCTGTACTAGAGGCCCAATGCATGAAATTCCTGCACTCAAGTGGGAGTGGGGGTGGGGTGGGTGTGAGGTGTGGAGGGGGGTCCCTCAGCCCGGCCTGCACACTTATCCTTTCTGGTTACTTGAGGTCTCTTGAGTTTGCAAGGCTGCCACGCAGGCCTTCCCTGAGTTAGTCAGATTAGTGTGTGGCCCTTTTTTCATCCACAATCTAAATGCAATTGCTATATTAATTATAATATACTAGAGCAGTGGTTCTCAACCTTCTGGCCCTTTAAATACAGTTCCTCATGTTGTGACCCAACCATAAAATTATTTTCGTTGCTACTTCATAACTGTAATGTTGCTACTGTTATGAATCGTAATGTAAATATCTGATTTGAAGGATGGTATTAGGCGACCCCTGTGAAAGGGTCGTTAGACCGCCAAAGGGGTTGTGACACACAGGTTGAGAACCGCTGTACTAGAGGCCCAATGCATGAAATTCCTGCACTCAAGCGGGCGTGGGGGTGGGGGTGGGTGTGAGGTGTGGAGGGGGGTCCCTCAGCCCGGCCTGCACACGCTCACAGTCTGGGAGCTCTTGGGGATGTCCAACTGTAGCTTTGGGAGAGGCCTAAGCCCTCAGCTGGACATCTTAGGGTTGCCACGAAGGTGGGAGAAGCTCCCACCACCACCACTGCACTCACCAGCTGTGAGCCCGGCTCAGGGTTTCTGGCTGAGCAGTGTTCCCCCTTGTGGCAAGTGCACTGACCACCAGGGGACAGCTCTTGTGATGATCATCTGCCCCCTGGTGGCAGTATGCATCATAATGACTGATCATTCCACCGTTTGGTTCATTTGCCTATTACCCTTTTATTATATACATAGATGGCTGTTGGATTTTGTCAAATGCTTTTTCTGCATCTATTGATATGATTCTTTTAATTTGTTTATGTGATGTATCCTGTTTATTGATTTGCGAATATTGTACCAGGCTTCCTCCCCTGGAATAAATCCCACTGGGTCATGGTGTATGCTCTTTTTAATATATTTCTGGAGATTTTATCATCTATGTTCATCAGAGGTAGTGG
>NW_006288449.1:353629-354393 GCF_000327345.1 Myotis davidii
ATAGCTGTCTAAAATTCTTGTCTGCTTTCAATCATTATTGTTTTTTTTAGTCTATTTATATTTTCTGATTTTGATTTCCACTTTCCTGCTTCTTCCCAGTAATTGCTAAGTGTCTAAATTTTTTGTTCTTCTTTTAAAGAGCAGCTTTACTTGGGAGACAGTTAAATTGCCTGCAGATCAGCTTTTAAGACTTGAATTTAAGCTCTGTTGGTGTGGACTCTAATCTAGGGCTATTTAGCCTTAATATCAAGGCATGACCCTTCTGGGGTCTCTATTAACTGTATTAGATATTTAAAAAAGTCTCATTACTGTGTGGGATCAGAACTCTACCATCTCTCAACTCTTTGTTGGTGCTGGGACTTGTTTAGCCTATAGCTTCCTAGTAGTTTGTTCTGTTCTCAGTAATTTTTCTTTGACCAACCACTTGAAATCTCATTCTAAGTATGCAGGGCACAGTACTCAGCCAGAGACTCAATGAGACCCCATGCAGATGTGTGGGGCTCTTTATCTGGGCAATGCCCTTCTCTCTGATACACTGGCCCACAAAATCCAGCCACTGCAGTCTTCCTGATCCCCGATCTGTTTTCCCATCTCAGTGAGACAACCATGATCTGTTTAGAATCCCCTTCCACGTACTATGTATGATCCAGAAAGTTTCTCCAGGCAGAAAACCAGGGACATACATATTAGGGCTCTCTCCCTCTGTTTCCCTTCTCTCAGTGATCAAAATTCTGCATTGCCATTTGTCCAATGTTTGCAAACAG
>NW_006288449.1:354686-356271 GCF_000327345.1 Myotis davidii
CTGTGGGGTGACTGGCAAGGTTATTGGGGGGGCCCCTGCTGGCACCCACCTTGGCTGACCTGGGGCCTGCAGGCTGAGGGCAGCTTCTGTGTTGAGGGTCTGACCTCAGTGGTCAGTGCTCATCTTAGTGACTGGTCGTTCCACCAGTGTTCTGCTGTTCAGTTGATATGCATATTAGGCTTTTATTATATAGGATTGTGTGGTAGTAGCACTTAAGCTGCTTCCAAAGATTATTTAGTAAGAAAGAGTATGCCTGATAATTCTGATAATGCCAGACTTTTCTGATCCCTTCAAGTCCCTTCCCCTATTCCTGCCCCCCACTCTCAACTTTCATTCTTGAAGACTCCAATATCTTCTTCTCTGCGAAGTCTTCTCAAATGCCATCATGTGAATTTCACTACTCCTTGCTGGGTTTTCCCACTGAACCTTGTAAGCACCTCTATTAAAACATTCAGTGGTGCCCTGACTGGTTTGGCTCAGTGGATAGAGCGTCGGCCTCCGGACTCAAGGGTCCTGGGTTCGATTCCAGTCAAGGGCATGTTCCTTGGTTGCGGGCACATCCCCAGTGGGGGATGTGCAGGAGGCAGCTGAGCAATGTTTCTCTCTCATCGATGTTTCTAACTCTCTATCCCTCTCCCTTCCTCTCTGTAAAAAAATCAATAAAATATATTTAAAAACAAACATTCAATGGTGTCCTGGCTGGCATGACTCAGTGGTTAGAGCATTGGCCCACACACCAAAGGGTTTCAGGTTCGATCCCCAGCCAGGTCAGGGTGCTTGTGAGAGTCAATCTCTCTCTCTCTCTCCTCTCTCTCTCCCCCCTCCCCTTCCTTCCTTCAACTTGTTCTAAAAATCAATACAAAAAATATCCTTGGGTGAGGATTAACAGAAAAATAAAAACAAATAAATAAACAAACAAACACCAGTAGAGCACAGGTGTGGACCAATCAGTCTGGAAAACAGCTGTGAATAACACTGGTGTGATGGGACTAAAAAAGAGCCCTCGGCCTATGAGCTCTTTAAGGGCAGGACACTTGGTACATTTGACTTCATATTTTTAGCACCTTGCATAGTACTTGGCATGTAATTAATTGATCAGTAAACATTTTATGAGTGAATAAATGAGACCTCAAGAAAAGTTATACATTAATTCCAAGGTAAGTCCTGACATCTTAGCATGACTTCAGGATTGCCTAGTACCATTTAACCTTAGACATTAGTCTAACTTGAGGCAAATGTGTTGTCCTTCATATTAGATGATGCTCATGACACACTCCATAAGACCTATGCATTGCATTGTCCCCACAGGCAAATTGTCCTGAGCCATCTGCTCTCTCTCTCTCCCCTTCCCTGCTGTATATTTGATGAAAAATAACACTGGTGTGATGGGACTAAAAAAGAGTCCTCGGTCTATGAGCTCTTTAAGGGCACTTGGTACATTTGACTTCATATTTATAGCACCTTGCACAGTACTTGGCATGTAATTAATTAATCAGTAAACATTTTATGAGTGAATAAATGAGACCTCAAGAAAAGTTATACATTAATTCAAAGGTAATTCCTGACCTCTTAGCATGACTTCAGG
>NW_006288449.1:356457-370649 GCF_000327345.1 Myotis davidii
GGGCTGGTCCTTTATCTTGTTAGCTGGAATGGTTTAGTTCCTTTCTACTTTTTTGTAGTTGTGAGTAAGCAAGTTATGAATTGAGCCCCAGACTGGGCTTTGTCACCCCTAATGCCCTAAATGTTTGTATTGTGGCAACTGATATATCTCTTCATCCCACATATAGTCCTTACCATTCCAGAAATGGGAGCCCCATCATGTATTTTTTTTAGTTATTCCCTTTTATTTATTGACTAGATACCTGGTGCATAAAATTTGTGCACTTGGGGGGTATGTCCCTCAACCCAGCCTGCACCCTCTTGCAGTCCGGGAGCCCTCAGGGGATGCCTAAGCTGCAGTTGGACATCCTTAGCACTGCCATGGAGGGGGAGAGGCTCCCATCACCGCCTCTGTGCTTGCCAGCCATAAGCCAGCACTCCCCCTGTGGGAGTGCACTGACCACTAGAGGGCAGCTCCTGCATTGAGCGTGTGCCCCTTGGTGGTGAGTTCATGTCATAGTGACCGGTTGTTCTGCCATTAGGCCAAAACCGGCTCTCCGACATCCCTTGAGGGGTCCTATATTGCGAGAAGGCATAGACCAGGCCCAAGAACCCTACTGGTGCACGATCAGGGCCAAGGAAGGACGCAGGAGGTTGGCCAGCTGGGAAGGGACCGCAGGAGGGCTCCAGGGTGTGTCTGGTTTGTCTCACTCAGTCCTGATCGGCCGGACCCCAGCAGCAAGCTAACCTACTAGTCAGAGCATCTGCCCCCTGGTGGTCAGTGCATGTCATAGTGACTAGTCGACTGGTTGACTGTCTGCCCCCTGGTGGTCAGTGCACATCATAGGGAGCAGTTGAGCAGCCTTAGTATATCATTAGCATATTACGCTTTGATTGGTTGAATGGCCCACTGGACGACCAGACACTTAGCATATTAGGCTTTTATTATATAGGATTCATTTCAGGGCATTGTTCCCTTTTGAAACCGTGCTTGATACATATTATTCAAATTAACTGGACTATAAATGTGCTTCCTAACACATCCATATAAATATGCGGGTGATTTATGCTTCCCAAAGTGAGACTAGGACAGTAAAAATTAGTCCTAAGCATGTATGTGAAAAGGATGAAAGTAATGATGCTTCATCTTAAAAATGAACACTAGCTGTGGTAATGAGGAAAGTGCCATGCAAAAGGGAGGGCCACTGTTCAGAGCCTGAGTCTCAGGGTGTCTCCATCTTTTTTTGTTTTGTTAATCTTCAACCAAGGATATTTTTTCCATTGATTTTTAGCCAGAGTGGAAGAGAGGGGGAGAGACACACAGAGAGAAACATGGATGTGAGAGAGACACATTGATTGGTTGCCTCATGCATGCGCTCAGACTTGGGGTGGAGATGGAGCCTGCTACTGAGGTAGGTGCCCTTGACTGGAATCCAACCCAGATTTTTCAGTCTTCGGGCGACACTCTAACCACTGAGCAAAACTTGCTATCTTTCTGGGGGTATCACATATCCTTCATTTTGTAGATACTGAAAACAAATTTCCTCGTTTTAGTCAGGGTAAATAAGTTCTGGAATATTGAATCATCCTGAAAGAATTTATTTATAGACAATAATACCAATTTGTTAATTTATAACCAAAAATAACTAAGAAATACACTAGCATCCCATGGAGGTGGTCAGTAAATTGTGTTTCTTATTGGAGTTTCTTTACAAAATCAAATCAATATTACAAGGCTATTTGGTAACTCCAATGTTCTAGAGTGGGAAGTCATGCAACCTCCTGAGTCTAATAAAATCATAGTGAAAATTATAGGACTTTATTTCTAAATGAGAATTAACCAGTCCCTTAGACAGTGATGAAGACATATTGGTGAATTTTTACTATTCAATCTTCATATTTAGAATGACTTATTCACCATAAACTTTAGTCCTTATGGTATGTACTTTCCCATAGAAGATGTATTGTTTTCCCCAGATTATAGTTCTCCCAACTTAATTATATTTCAAAATGCTTTATTTTATACAGCAAAAGGAGTCGCTTGTTGAGATTTAGGAAATAGAGTTGCTGGAGCAATCTTTTCCTTGGAGAGTTATTTCTTAGGGAATGTCAGAGCCAATGATGCTTATGTGGTTATAGTTAGCTTTTGTTTCTTACTGATGCTCATAAGCAAGCCTTATTTTGGATCTGAAACCCTTGCAAGTTCATAGAAATGAACTGAGGTTGGTTTCAACAGGCAAATAGCTTAACAACTACATAGTGGGTCTCAAGGATTTGTTGAAATTTTGTAATATGTACTTAAATGGCAACTCTAGCTTAGTCTTTCTTTTTTTTCACATTTTATCCAAGATATGATTTACCTACAAGATTATTTTTCTCCTTTATATAGGTAGAGCTATAGTAGAACCTCAAATGCATTGACCTCCCAGTTTTCAGTATATTAAGAATCAGTAACTATAAAATACAATGAAAATTCAAAAATAAAGCCAAAGTAAATCTATAACTAGGAATTTGAGTCATTTGAAGTTATGAAACATTTGAAGTGTCTAAAATGAATTGTTTTTTATTAATTTAAGCAAGATTTCTCAGGCCTTCTTTTTATTTTTAACTTAAAAAAAAGAAGACTTGAACAAAGGTCGAGTTAGTTCTGGTTTAAAATATTAGAGATGGAGCCTACAACTGAGGTAGGTGCCCTTGACTAGAATCCAACCCAGGATTTTTCAGTCCTGGGGCAACACTCTAACCACTGAGAAAACTGGCTAAGGCAGTTTTATTTATTTTTAAAATAAACTTAATTAAAAAAATTCCCGAGATAACTTGGTCTAGGAGCCATTGTCCTGAGATAAGATCTGAGCAAGGATACATAATAAGCACTCCATTGGAAGTGATTTTTTGTGATCTTCCTAAAAATATCTACATAGCCTAACTTGATCTTGATGCTTAATGTTGCCAGCAACAGTAACTCACTAAACCACCGAAACATAATTTAATATATATATATATGTAATATATATATATATTAATTTCAGAGAGAAAGGGAAAGGGAGAGAGGTAGAAACATCAATGATGAGAGACTCATTGATCGGCTGCCTCCTGCATGCCCCACACTGGGGACCAAGCCCACAATCTGAGCATGTGCCCTGACCAGGAATTGAACTGTGACTTCCTGGTTCATAGGTCAACGCCCAACCACTGAGCCATGCTGGCCAGGATGAAGCATAATTTTTATCTGGGAGAGTAGATACTTAAGTTTGAATCTTCCAGGAGAGAGCAGAGTACTATGAAGGGGGAAACAGGACTGGTGGTTTTGAAGGGAAAGAAGAAAAAAAAAGATATTGAGCATAAAATTGTTCTGCACAGTTGAGGTAGGGCTTAGGTAGTTGGGGACTCCAGGTGGGCAGTATGGGGTGTGAAAGTACTAAAAACAAGAAAGGGGGGTTAGCAAAAGGAATGAAGTAATATTGTCACACCTACACAGATCCACAGATCCTTAATACCCGTGAGCTTGATCCCCACTTATGTAGTTAGTTATATAGGACATCTGAAAGTCCTCTTCACCAAAAGTATCTTTCGACTTTCCTGAAATTCCCATTATATTGATATTTGAGGGGGAAAAGCAAGGATGATTCACCTTGTCTTCTAATCAGCCTATAAGCCTCTGGTTAACCAGGACTGTATCCTATTTTTCTGAACCCCCCCACGCAGTACATAACAGTGATGTGTGTGTATATACAGGCGACCTTCCCATGTGAGGGAAGTTGGGCGTTTTCATTTCCAGCTGCCCCTTAAAAACACACAGCCTCAGTAGAGGCACCCGTGAGCAGGGAGGGGCGGGAACCTTGAGCCACCCTGGCCTGCTCTCATTTTTCTTGGAGGAGCGTCAACCATGAGGTGTTTTGTTGAGCAGGTATTTCTATAAGAATTTTGCATTGTCTTTCTGAAGATGGCTTCACAGGAAAAATGCGGGCTTTGGAGGCAAAAATTGGAATCATTAGAATTCTAGAATCAATTCTTTGAATTGGTTCCCAGTTGTGGGATTTTGCACAGGTAACCTCTCAGCTTCAGTTCCTATTTGTAAGATGGGATAAAACAGTCACTCTGGCCTCATGGAACCCAATTTCCTTTCTAGCTGCCTGGGGATTATGTCTGGTCAAGTGTACACAAGTGGCCACCTCCCCTGCTATCCAAACTCTGTCCGTTCATATGCACCATGGGTCAATACAGTAAAGGTTAGTGCTTAAAACTGGAAAATTGTCTATTTCTTTAAATAAAAGAAAAATCCTTGCTTACATTCTGATTTTTCTTTCAAATAATATGAAAATAAACATACATTCAGCCAATGGACAAATTCCAAATTAATGTAGCCTGATTTTAAAAATCTTATTCTTTGGGGGAGGGGGAGCGGTGTGAGGTGTGTGTGTGGTCGTGGAGAGACAATGGGGAGATAAGGACACATACCGTATTTGCTGGCGTATAAGACGATTTTTTGGCCCTGAAAAATATGCCTCCAAGTGGGGGGTCGTCTTATACGCCAGGTACACTTCAGATAGACTGCCCATAGTGCTTGCCCCGTGCCATAGTGGCCTCCCGATGCCCGCCCACTTCATTCCACATACCGTTCAGGCATCAGCAGCGCTGCTGGGTGTATGCTCGGCTGTTATGCGATTTTGCTGATGCAAGGGTGGACCAGACTGCTATAGTGACAGGGCGGGCAAACAGGGAGCAGGGACCAATCAAATCAGGCTTTGTATACAGCCAACAGCCAACCACAATACTGCCCCATTGTACAGTACAGCATAGAAAATGTCGACCAGTCAAACCCCTATCATCCCTATCATGGCACCAAGATGTCGTTGATGAACTTTTAATATCAGATGATGAAGAGGAGTTTGAAGGCTTTTAAGGTGAAAGTGTCATGCCAGCAAACTTGCTAGGGACTTGCCCGGCACTTGCTCTCTCCCTCTATTTGTTATCTTACTTCTATCATTGACAGTCCCTCTAGGTTGTGGGCTGCTTGCCTGTGTTCCTGAGAAGCATCGACGGTACCAGTCTATAGAGTGTGTTTTCTTTAGTGAATTACCGGTATGTTTACCGGTAATAAACTTGCACTGTTTTATGTATATGTTTGATTACATACAGCCTTGTGACAGTTTTCCTGCATGTCATAAGCATTTGAATATAAATTAAAATGTTAAAATCAAATCTGATATTGTTTTACCTTTTATTTGGTGTGTGGAAGGTGTGCGGAAGAGGGGGTAGTCTTATACGGCGAGTATATAACAAACTCTGTATTTTGAGTGGAAATGTTAGGGGGTCGTCTTATATGCCCAGTCATCTTATACGCCGGCAAATACGGTATGTAATACCTTAATCAATAAAGAAAGAAAAAAATCTTATTCTGGGTCATTAGACTACATTTGGGAATTTAGTTGCCTATGCCTTTTTGTAATTGACATCCATTGGTGCTCATTTTAGTACAATTTTCAAGGTTACAATTTGTAGAATTATAATAGGGCAGAAAGATTTCACTGCTGTTTCTCCTTAGATTTCATGATTATACAAGAGCTAGATTTTCTTGCTTGTAGAATGAGGAGTGAAGCAAAGTAGTGTGTTGTTGTTTTTTCTACATTTTCTAATCTCTACATATTGCATATTATTGCTTTTGTAGTGGTTTTTTGTTTGTTTGTTTCTGGTATTTTAAACTATATTTTAACATTTCAATTGATGTTATTATATATTGAACAGATGTCTTAAATTATTTGAGTATGGTGTTCAGAGAAACCGAAAAAGAATTAGTTTTAAAAATCATTATTTTTTGCTTTTCCAAAACCTGGTAAAGTGCTTTCTTTACCTGTTTTTTTTTCCCCCTCCCAGAGTAATGTTCTTGATTTCATTTTTTGAGGTCGATATGTTGCCTCATATCTATATTAAATTCACTGGAGCAAGGCCCTGAGTACATTTGTCAACTGTCCAATTTGTTGATAACCAAGTTAACAAGTAACATTTGTTATTAATTATATCAATAAAAACATCACAATCTTACAACTCTGGTTTGAGCCTAATAGAGTAGGAAGTTTGAGGGATGAATATTCGCAAGCAATTAATGGACTGCTCTTTAGAAAAAAAAATACTGGAAATCATTTTTAATAGCCTCTTTGCATCTTAACCAGACTTCAGTCAAATCAAACCATCTCTGGCTAGAAAAATGTAATCGGTTCCTCAAAATTAAATCTAATGACCTTGTCCCTGCAAAAAGTCAAGTAATATACTCTCATGAAAGAAAACATCCTCATTCAATGCATGTTATTAAAAAGGTGTCCTATTTTCTTGTTTGCATTCTGCTTGTTTTTTAATTTTATTTTTTATTACTGCATATTAAAGTAACTGTCTTGCCTACATGGAAATGATACCCTATCTGAACATGGCTTGGATGAAATTGATGAAAGAACCAGAGAGACCTCTGAGCTACATTATTATGCCTAAGTAATAGAAAAGCACCGAGCTACCAGAATCTTTATCTTAATGTTTACATGACTCATAGTAAAAATTAAAATAGGGTAGATTACTGATTCCTCTTTTAAAAATAAGGCATTCGAAGAATCATATAGAATCTTAGATTTTGTTATTGCCTCTTTTGGTACAAGAGTCAGGCACCCCAGATTTTGAAAGAAATATAAAGGAGAGAAAGAGAGAGGGAGGGAGGGAAAATGGGCAGGGGAGTCAAGAGATTAGAAAAAGGACCAGAGACTGTACCCTCCTTTGTCATAATAAGAAATGGAGTCAATGTTCATTGAAAGCACCTTGCCAAAGGCTACTAGACACTTTGCATGTTTTATGGTGTTTAATCTTTTGATTATTAGGCATTATCTCCAACATTGAGTTAAAGAAACAAAGGTTTACAGTGTTACAAGATACTTGTCCAAGACCACAACCTACCAGTGGTGAACCTCATATGTTAAGACCATGATCTTTTCATTGTGTCATGTTAGTCCAACACACGTGGTATCTAATTTTTGGTAAGGAAAACTCATTCCAATTTTACTAAAATTCATTCCAATTTGTGTAATGATGATACACAAAGTTAAGTGTATCATCGTTAGTTTTTAAACTAATAAAAAGTTTATTAGGTTTCAAACATAATGAAGATGAAGGAGATGGAGATTACAGTTCCCTAGTAGACATATGTTTGGTGTGTTTCTGTGTAGAATGATTTCTTTGAGGGAGCAAGTCTTGGTATTATACAGAAAATGGTTATCAGCTAGAAGCTGTAGACACTTTTCATCGGAACTGGTTGAAATGATTACCTTCTCTCTCTGGTCCTTCTCTTTCAGGGGCCATGGATCAGAGAAAGTGTAGGTTACCAGGAGTGTCATAAAGGCCACTGTTTTAAGCAAAGCCCGAGGTCTCCAGGGAGATGGGCTGAGCCGAGCTCAGAGGATGGTTCTGTGGTCCAGACGTCCTAAGAAAAGGAGATGCCCCACATGGTCTGTTTGGTGCCACCTGGGCCCTGAGAGTTGGCTATATTTTTCCTTTTTTGAAAAACACTGAGCTTTAACTCACATACCCCAAATTTACTTTTTTAAAGTATTGAGTGTTGTTTAGTATATTCACAAGTCTGTGCAACTGTCATCATTATTGAATTCCAGAACATTTTCATCACCCCAAAAAGAAACTCCATTACACATTAGCAATCACTCCTCAATCCCCCATCTCTTTAGTCCCTTTCAACCAGGATTTTACTTTCTGTCTCCACAAATTTGCCTATTCAGCTATATTTTATGAATAATTCAAAGGCCACACACTTGCTATTTCCTGTTACTATTAGTTCTGCTCCCTCTGGGTAACTGAGCAGTCAGTCCAGTGGGTTGTTTCTCAGGATGTTCAGTGAGGGACCCAGTAATTTCCCCATATCCCTTCCTATGTATCCAGCCTCGGTTCCAAGCACCTTTCTCCTTGGAGTTTGTAAGCTTCCCCTGGACTTCCTGCACTGCAGATATATTTGCACAGCAAAGAAACCCATCAACAAAATGAAAAGACAAGCCAGTGAATGGGAAGACATATTTGCCGATAGATCAGATAAGGGGTTAATAAACAAAACTTATAAAGAACTTATACAACTCAACACCCAAAACACAAACAATCCAATTAAACAATGGGCAAAGGATCTGAATAGACACTTTTCCAAAGAGAACATAATATATCACCTCTGTGTTCATTGCAGCATTATTTACAATAGCCAAGATTTAGAAGCAGCCCAAGTGTCCATCAGTAGATGAATGGATAAAAAAGCTATGGTACATTATCACAATGGAGTACTACTTGGCTGTAAAACAAAGAAGGAAATCTTTTTGCAACAGCATGGATGAACCTGGAGAACATTATGCTAAGTGTGAAATAAACCAGTCAGAGAAAGACAAGCACCATATGATTTCACTCATATGTGGAATTTAATGAACAAAATTCAACTAATAAGAAAGACAGAGACAATGTTGTGGTGACTGTGTGGGGGAAGGGTCATGGATGGAGGTGGAAGAGGGTATAGGGAAGATATAGGGTGATGGAAAAATAAAATAAAATAAAATAAAATAAAGAAAAAATAATTTAAATAAATAAGAAAAGCATTAGGGACTCAATTAAATTTGAATCTTAACTAGAAACATCTAGCCTCTAGTATCCTCACATAAGCAAATATTATTTCTTAAGCTCATTATTTCAATCTGGTTTTTCTTGAATCCCATCTCTCCAAGCATCACTGTGTGCATTTAATATCTCTGAAAGACCTCTGAATCCCTTGAAATCAGTTTCCCAAGCCAGAAACCCAAGAGTCATCTTAGATTGTCTTTCTTCATGTGTTTTTTCTGCTTCCTCCTCTACACTAATAATTCATCACCAAATTCTGTGGATTTTAACCACCCACTGCAATATCTTCCCTCTTCTCTTCTCTTCATCTGCAGATCCCGTGCCACTGTAAAAGCTCTGTCAACATGCAGTCATTATGATGACTGGACCGCAGCCACTTCTTTTCTGCTCTCTCTGCTGCCCATGTTGCCCCCTTTACAAGGCTCCCAAGTGGTCTTCTAATAATCAAAACCCATTTATATCCCACACCTCATATTAAACAATTCTTGAAAATCTCTCCACAGTTTTGCGGATGAAGTTTAAAATACACTAGTTCATCCACAGTCTGCTCTTGCATAATTTCCCACTATATCCTCCCCTGCATCCACACTGAATGGCACTGGATGGCTTGTCTGCCCCTGAATGTGTCGTTGAGTCTCAGGTTCACTGCTCCTGCACAAACATTTGAATTGTCTAAAATGTTACCTCCTACTTTATTCTTCTATTAATCCTTGCGTTCTACCTTCCCTTTATGGCAGAGACTGTCTAATTTGTTCATCTCTACACCAAATGCTCTGTTAATTATTCTGCTCAAACACTTCACCCAATTTCCTCACTTTCCCATAATATCACTGCAATTCTCAGGGTCTCCAACTATATTGTAAATGTATTGAAAGCACAGATTAATAATCCATAGCACCTAGTTCATATTTGTTGAGTGGAAGAAAGTAAAAGGAAGAAAAAAAGCAGCAGAACCTAAATGCTGCTTGTCTCCATGGATGCAGGATTAACTCATACAGGGTCAGCACTTTCCCCTTAAAGCCTCCCCATACCAGGAAGCATAAGTGAATAAAAACAAGTCTTATACTATTGTTTGGAAGATTTGGGGAGGGCAAGAAGGAAAGGATTTGTAACACAAAACAGTAAGTTTTATAAATGTTCCTATTTGGCCTTTTTGTTTTTTTCCCTCTGTTCCAAGAAGAGATAGCAATTCTTAATGTACATGCACAGAACAACACGGTATCAAACAGCATGAGGCAAAAACTGATAGAAGAGCAAGGGAAAATAGGTTAACCCACTATCATAGTGCAACTGAACAATAAAACGGAGGTTTGGCTGCCTGCGGCCATGAAAGCCAACCTTGTGAGGCAGGTGATGGTGCAAAAGGAAAGAGGTTTTATTCAGAGCCACCTGACCTGGGAGAATGGTGGACTTTCATCTCAAAGACAAATCTCATCTCCCTCTGTCTCAAGGATCATCTCTCTTCCTGCTCAAGCCTGCTCTTCTTAAATGAATAGGGAGGGGAGGGAATTTTTTTCTATCCAATTACCTTGCTAGCTCTTGGTGCCCCAGGCCCCCATCCATTCATCTTTCTAGCTTTTGACATGCTGGAGTCCTATCCATTCATCTTTCTAGCTTTTGGCATGCTGGGGTCCTTTCCATTCATCTTTCTATTTTTTTTTTTTTTGGTGTGCTCACACCCTATCCATTCATCTTTCTAACACTTGGCATACTCAGTGTAAAAGCCTCCCCTGCTGCCATATTTTTAAAAATTATTTAATATATTTTTATTGAGTTCAGTGAGGAAGGAAGAGGGAGAGAGAATCATTGATAGGGCTGCCTCCTGCACACTCCACACGGGATGGAGCCTGGGCATGTGCCTTGACCAGGAATCAAATTGTGACCTCCTACCTCATAGGTTGAATAAATCTCAAGACCACCAGGGTAAGAGCAGATAGAAAGAACTACCTCAATAAAATAATGAAAATGTGTGTTAAATACTACAGATTGAAACATGAACCCCCATCCCGATGCTCCCTGCTTTGTGAGCATTAAAACCAGGCCTATGCATTCCCTATTAGATAAATATTACAGAATTCTTCTCTGGAGAAACTGAAGGTTCAAAGACTTGTGGGTACTGTCCTGGCAAGAAAGCATATTCACTCTAAATCAGCGGTTCTCAACCTGTGGGTCGCGACCCCTTTTGGGGGGTGGAACAACCCTTTCACAGGGGTCGCCTAAGACCATGGAAAACACATATATAATTACATATTGTTTTGTGATTAATCACTATGCTTTAATTATGTTCAATTTGTAACAATGAAATTGGGGGTCACCACAACATGAGGAACTGTATTAGAGGGTCATGGCATTAGGAAGGTTGAGAACCACTGCTCTAGATGATTCAAATGAAGAGGCATTAATGAAGAAAGTGCAGTCTGTAAGTGAACAAATAAAGGATGACGAGTCACATGGCAACTAGCAATAACAGGAAGCCATTATGTTAGTGCGAGTAGCTAGATATTAATAAAGGAAGGGAGCAAAGGGAACTAGATATTAATAAAGGAAGGGAGCAAAGAAAAACAGACATCAAGCCTAATAAACCAGGGAGCTGAACCAGGCAATAAGCCTGCTTCATTAGAAAGCTACAGCTTCACACGGTCCCCAAGGGACTGCTGCAGCTCTGCCCTTGGGTCCTAATCACCAAAGTGGGCAGGAAGGGTCATCACTGGTCATTACTGAGGGAAGGATAAAAACAGCAGAAGACATTCTCTGCTGGACACATGCCCAGTAGAAGTCAAGAAAGCGTAGGGGGAAGCTCTTCTACTTTGAGGCATGCGTACACAGTAAGAGCCAGAATGTCAACCATAAAGGCCTGTCTGTCTAGCCTGGGGGGAAAATTGGATTGGATAAGGCACACAGAACCCGGAAGATCTAGAAAATGGATTGGTTAGGGGAAGGGCCCAACACCAGATAGTGAAACATTGGGAAATTGATTGTTTAGTTTGAAAGAGCATCTAGTCCTTCCCAAGATGGAGATAATATGATCCAAGCTTAACAACCCGCCCCCCGCTCCCCCGCCCCCGTTCCTCTCTCTTGCTAACACATGCCTGCCCCACGTGCTTGAATGTTCTCTCCGTAGCAGCCATGCCACCATAGCAGCCACGTGGCCAACAGCCGTGCAGACTCTCAGCATGAGCCGGGGTAGGACAGTGCAGTGTCAGTTGGGTCTCTGCTGGGAACACAGATTAAGCTAGCCAGATGCAGACTGAACTGGACTGAATCAATGGCACAGAACTTTTGGAGACGGGCTTGATGAAGTGCTTCTACAGGAAATCTTCCCACTGCATCTTATCCTCCCATTCGTGGGTCCCTGGAATGCTTTCTTTGTGACTCATGAAAGGCCCCATTTCCACTGGCAACAATAATATCCCCAGGACAATGGAGGAAAATTGAGGATAGTGAGAAGTATGACAGTGGAACAAACCCTCACAGCAGAAACTGAGGTGTAGAAAGCTGTAGATACTACTATAGAGTCCATGCTGAAGTAGGGATTGAATTGGGGTGTGGGGGGCAATACCCTGACCTTTGCCCCCTCTGTTCATCAATATCCTCATAGTCCCTGCTCACTTGAGTTCAGTGGTTTAGGGAGCCCATGTGTGTAGTTGTCAGGGTCAGCCTTCTCAGACACAGAGTAGAACAGAGAAGACTGGAGAAGGGACATGATGGGGGGCAGTACATTAACAGAATATCTAACAAGGATACTGACATTCAGAAGTTCTCTAATGAAACCTGTGTGTGCTAGTTTTAACACCCTAGAAGTCTGCTAGTGTGTACCGCAAAGTAGTTCCTAGTGTCACATCTTAGGTATGGACAGACAGTGTCAGATTACCCATTTGAAAAGGTTTCCAACTTAAAAGGCAGTTAAAATACAAACCAACCAAATAATAAAAAACAAAGAACTCCAGAGTACAAAAAAGAAAAAGACAGGGTACTTTTAACATGATACGTTTAATCAATGAAAGGATTATAAAGTCAGGGAAATCTTTGAGGAAGTAAAGCAAAAAGGTAAATTTAAAGGAGAAAATAATGTGATAAATCCATGAGACCCAACATTCCACTCATAAGAGTTCCCCAAAAAGAGATCAGAGAAAAATTTCAAATAGTTAATAAAATAACATCTGCATTGCTTCAGAACATGTGATTTCAGAGTAAAAGGGGTCACTGGAGGTTCAGTGCAATGAATACAATTTCAAATCACCAGGAATAGCAGGAATTTTCCAAAAGCTGTTAGAGACAAAATGAATTTATATTCAAGCAATTGAGGACAAAGCATCATTATTCTTCCCAACAGCAGCAGAAGATAGTGGAAATATATCTTCAAAATTATGAGCCAAAATGATTTTTAACTTAGGATTCTATTCCCATCCTAATGATTTGTCAAGAGTGAAAGTGGAAAATACATTTTCAAACATTTGAATTCTCAAAAATTTATTTTATGTGCCATGTCTTGAGTGTTGATAGAGAATACATGCTACTATATCGATGTATTCTACTAAATGAATGTCTCAGTTAGGGAACAGGGGAAAAGGGACCCCTATGATGACAGCTGTACATCAGGCCTAGAAAGCAACCAGTTTGGATTGAAGGAGAAGAGAGTGTTTCAAGATGGATGTGTCTAGAAAAAAGAAGGATCGAATTATTTGATGTGCTAAGTGCTTGGATGGAGTGCCTAAAATGGCTTTAGCATTCCTCACAGCTTAACTAACTTTAGTGAGGAGTCTTCCTGACCTCTCTTCTCTTGTGGCATATACTTTGGAAAACAAAAGGGCACTCTTTCTCTGCCCTTCTGAGATGTAACTTTTCTTCCAACCTCTTTTCAGTCTACTACCCAGGAACTTCTTTCTCTAGGCTCTGGGAGCCATATCTTGGAAATATAATCATTATGGAAGAGAGGGCCTAGTCTCTGCGGAAGGATCGGAGACTAACTTCAGTAAGTGCCAATTAGCAAACACATATCTCCCAATCATGTTGATCAGCAGTACTTTCCTAATAGATACCCCAGTGCTGAATAATTCCACCACTTTTTGTTGCAGAGGAAGTGAGTTCAACCCTTCTCCCTATTGCAATAGTCATTTTTTGTTGTTGTTAATCCTCACCTGCAGATGTTTTTTCATTGATTTTTTTAAATATATTTTTTTACCAGAGGCCTGGTGTACTCGGGGTTGGGTGGGTCCCTCAGCCTGGCCTGTGCCCTCTCGCAGTCTGGGAGCCCTTGGGTGGGGGGAGGGGAGGATATACATCAGTCCCGCCACTGCCACTGCACTCACCAGCTATGAGCCCAGCTCAGGGCTTCTGGCTGATTGATGCTCCCCCTGTGGGAGTGCACTGACCTGCAGGGGACAGCTCCTGTGCTGATCGTCTGCCCCCTGGTGGTCAGTGCACATCATAGTGACCAGTCATTCCGCTGGTTGTTCTGCCGTTCGGTCGATTTGTGTATTAGCTTTTTATTATACAGGATTTTTATTTCTAGAAGTTCCACTTTGCTCTTTTCTTTTTATTTTATATATATGTTTTAATTTATTTCAGAGAGAA
>NW_006288449.1:370976-377115 GCF_000327345.1 Myotis davidii
GGGCTGAGGGCTGTTTTCAGGCTGGGGGTGACTGAAGCTCCCAACTGCTCCTTTTTTTCTTTTTTATTCTGGGCCAGCTTTAGCTTTGAGGCTTGGCTACAGGTCTTAGGCCTCCGCTGCTGAAAGTAAGTTTCTGGCCTTTGCTTAAAATGTTGCAATCCTGCTGGCTGAAGTCCGGTGGTATTAGTTACATAGTTGCTTAAAGTTGCAGCTGAGAGGCCTGAAGCGGCAGGCGGTGTGTGGGGCTCTTTATCCGGGCAATGTCCTTCTCTCTGATACACTGGCCAACAAAGTCCAGCTACTGCAGCCTTCCTGATCCCTGATCTGTTTCCCCAACTCAGTGAGACCATGCTCTGTTTAGAATCCCCTTCCACATACTACGTATGATCTAGAAAGTTTCTCCAGGCAGAAAATCAGGGACATACATATTAGGTCTCTCTCCCTTTGTTTCCCGTCTCATATGTATATATTTTAATCCTCACCTGAGGATATTTTTCCATTGGTTTTTAGAGAGAGTGGAAGGGAGAGGGAGAGACAGAGAGACACATCTATTGGTTGCCTGCAACTGAGGTACATGCCCTTGACCGGAATCCAACCCGGAAACCTTAAGTCCACAGACCAATGCTCTATCTACTGAGCCAAACCACTAGGGCTCCGCTGATCCTTAGAGACAGAGAGAAACATCGACGTGAGAGAGACACATTTGTTGGTTGCCTCCCGCATGTGGCTGCAACCAGTACGTGCCTTGACCAGAGTCAAACCCAGACCCTTCAGTCCATGGGTGGACACTCTATCCACTGAACCAAACTGGCTAGGGCCCTATTGCAATAGTCTTGAATTAAATCATCCTTTCCTGTTTAAACTGTCCAGGACAATTTTTCTTTGCCAGTCCAGAAAATAGCATTAAGAGGCATTTATTCATTCTATTGGATAGTCTGGAAAGAATTCTTGTAATGACTTAGAAAACTAAAGAAAGAAGAAATACATGACTACTAAATTCAATGTGTTCTTTCTCTACCTTTCTCTATTCCTGAGCTCCCTTGCCTGAAGAGGCCTCTCTCTTACCTGAGACACGAAGTGTATTTTGCTTACACTTATTTCTTGTACAATATTTTGTTCCTCCTGGAATGCTGAATCCTTATTCTCCATAATAGGAAGCCCATAGATTGAATTTGTGCCCTCTAATTTTCTCCCTCCCCAATTTAATATAGTGTATAAACTTTCTAGCTTCTTTAATTTGAAACTATTGTTAGGACAATGCCCTACATTTACACAGTGTTTCATAACATATAGAGAGCCCTTATAGGCACCACCTATAACAACCTTGTAAGGTGAGGTTTGGTACTAGATTCAGAAGAATCTATGTTGATACCCTAGATCTAGTTAGGTCTTTTATTCTCTCTATCCTCAGTCTTATTTCAAACCAGAGGTGGATAGTGTTGCATACCTCATGGACAGTTGTGAAAATCAATGTGATAGTGCATAAACATGCTTTGCATAATAGCATAGTGAACACGCAGTAAGTCTCTGAAATTATTATTATTTTACAATGGAAAACTGTAAAGTTCAGACCCAGCAGACGAAAAGTTATTATATTATAAAATGCCAGCTGAAACATATATTTTCTGATTCCAAGAACAATTCATAGTCACTATCTTATGTATGCTTTCTAGCCAGTATCATTATTAGGGCCCATTAACTCACTGTTATAGATTAGATGTTAGGACATAAATAGGTATGTTTTAAAAATGGGTGTGGGTGTGACAGGGACAGAGAGATTAGACTATCCGCAGTAGAAAGGAAGGGGCAGAAGCAGAGGAGACCTCATCAAGGAGCCTTTAACAGCTGGGAGGCAGGTCAGAGGGCTGAGATGGGGACCACTAGATGAGGAAGAACAGAGGTGTCAGAAATGAGAGACATTATGTACCTGAAGATAAACTTCTCATGCCTATGATGCATGTCTGGTGTGCCCTGGCCATCTATTGTTCTCAACAGTGTGGGAATAGCCAGGCAAAATAATATCCCTTTTTTAAAAAAAAAAAAAATACAGTTTTATTGATTTCAGAGAAGGAAGGGAGAGGGAGAGAGAGACAGAAACATCAATGATGAGAGAGAATCATTGATTGGCTGCCTCCTGCATGCCCCACATCGGGGATTGAGCCCACAACCCATTGGAATTGATCCCGGGACCCTTCAGTCCACAGGCCGATGCTCTATCCATTGAGCCAAATGAGCTAGAGCAGACAAAATAATATTCTTGAAAGGAAGAACCACTGGAACTGGGAGGGCCACATGTTTAACCTGGCGGGAGAAGCATGCATTTAATTCACCTTGAGGAGAAAGGGGAAGTGGAGTTCCATAAGCGGGTTCTTCAAGCAGAAGAGCCTGGGCCTGGACAGTCAGAGTGGATGTTGCTCTGAGAACAGCCCAGACATGGAAACTGAGCTATCTCTGTGGCAGCTCTGCCTGAGACCTGCTGTTGTTTCCACTCTTTGATTGTCTTTTTTCAAACCAAATGGTGTAGGAACAGGACGTGTTTGTAAATAAACAGATTATGATTCTAGATCCCTTCTGTGTGTGACCTGTTTTCATCTCAGATTTATCACTCTCTTAGAAGAGAACATGGACTTGAATTTAGAAAACTTTGGGCCTTTAGAGAACCTATAAGATAATTTTTCACTGTGTTTGTTGCATATTCAACCCAGTGCTAAACCTCAGCATGACAGAATACTGTACAGTTGAGAACTATTTTTGGATTCTGTAATGTTTTGCTTTGAATAGTTGAAGGGGTTTCTAAAATGAGAATAAGCACTCACATCCTTTCTTAATGCCTCCTTTGAGATTTTCAGTGATTTTTAATGTAATCATGTTTTTAAGTACTTAAGATCATGGTTAGTGGTAAGGGAAAGACAAAAAGAGGACTGGATAAGGGGAGGGCTGGATTAGGCCTTCAGCCTTCCCAGACACTGCAAATTCTTAACAAAGTCATTCTTTCTCCTCTCTCTCTCTCTCCTCTCTCTCTCTCTCTCTCTCTCTCTCTCTCTCTCTCTCAGTGATTCAAGTGGACTTTGGCCCTGATGACCTAATATCTGTGGTAGACTCTCCAGCATGTTAGAACTGCAAGGGATCATAGAAACCAATTAGTCCGATTCTCTCCTTATTTTACAGACGAGAAAACAAAGACCCAAAGAAGCATAGCCACTTGATCAATATTATGCAATTTGTAGAAAAGTCAGGCCTTCCTATACCCAGTGAACTATTTTATCCACTATGTACACTACCGAAAAGGACTTCATTGGTACTTGGAAGTACAAATAATGGCTAGGTGTCTCTTCAGGTTCCCCATCACCAGAAGCCGGCTCAGCCCTTTAATGCCACCTCCTACCACCTGGCTCATTGATGTCTGAAAGCCATTGTTCTTGTGCTATTTACATTCCTTCCTCCACTCACCCACTGACGCCTTCACAATCTGTACATCATTTCACAGATATCAACTCTCTAATCTGATAAACTAATAATCAGTCCGCTAATAGGAGAAGATGAAAGACCCAAGTAGGAAAAGATCCCCAGATATGTTACCACTTGGCAGAAACTTCTGAGCTGGCTGCTCTTCCCCAAATATACTGTTTGAAGTGTTGCCGCATTAGGTCTGATCCTAAGAAAATTCTGCTTTACTTTTGTAAGTTTCAGGCTTTACCCAAAGAGTTCAGGTTTCCTTGCTTTGGTCTCGATCCTAGTTTGGGCACCACCCCTGCTTTTCCTTTCTTAGGGGATTTTCATCATGAAATAGTTGAGTGAATGAATGTCTTTGTTTCTGAGCAAGCAGAACTCAAATACGATCACTTTCCATACCTCTATGCTACCTCTGAAGTTTGCCACTACGGTTTTCCTTACCCATGAGGGGAGGATTGTGTTTTGACATAGTTATTCAACTATAAACAGGTCTCAGTATGTTTTACTGTATCTGAGTCAAAGGTGAGTGGCCCTCAGATCCTTCCTGAAAAATAGTGCAAGAGGTCACGGTATAATAAGGGAAGTGACAGTGCATGCATGACCAGGTGTACAGTGCCAGAGGAACACCTTCTCTTACATGACTTTTATGAGGCACAATGATCACCCACTGGTTAAGAATGTGGACTCTGGGACAAAAGAACCCTGGATTTAAATCCCAGCTGAATTTATAACTAACTATGCAACTTCGAGGAAATCACTTAAACTTTCCAGTGCCTCTGTTTCGTCATCTATAAAATGGGGACTAAAAATAGTCCCCATATTCCAGGGTTGCAGAACATAACTAATGCATATGAAGTTATAAGAATTGTGTGTATTTGATATCAGACTACCATAAATATAATTTCATGTTGAAGGAAGCATTTACTATGTTCATCTCATTGCTTCTCCCTTTATGTCAGTTTAACAAATATAAATTGACCAACTAACTATGTAAGTTTTGTGGTGGACTCTGGCGATGTTAAGATAAATAAGAAAAGGTCTGTGGTATTAAGGGGTTCAGGGTTTTCCCGAGGAAAACAGCACTTTTGTGCCTCTCTTAATTGACTTTAACTCTCTAAATCCTCATCAACTCTCAGTGCCTTGTAGACAAGGAGTATGAAGAGTCAAATTGATCATGGAAACTTCCTTCCATGAAAGTGGTCCACACATCCCATATGAGCAAAAGGGACCTATTTCTATTTATACAACTTCACCTCTAAATAATTTCTATACACGTTTCTGCCTCTTGCTGTAATCTCTGAGGTAGGCAGTTTAAAAAATTGATTTCTCTAAGCCCTAATGTTTATTATGTCTAGAAGCACATTCTCACAGAAAGAGATAATTAACTTGATTTTCATTTTCACATGACTGCCCTGTGACACGTTGAATTTCTAGAGTACAAATAATTGCCGTTTTCCTTTCAAAGGGCAAGGTATTAGGCACTCAGCCACATTTTGCTCTCAACAGCATTTCCTTTATCTCCAGAATCAACACCCTGATGGCTAAGAAAAAGTCTCTTATTTTTGCCTGCCCCTTGGATTAAATGGAACATGAGTTAGCAAAGAATTTCTGGCAGCACCTGTTACTAAGGTGACAGGAAGGTTGGCCTTCCCTGAATTTTGCAGAGAGAGAGACGCTTAAGCAGCACAAAGGGAAAAGGAGTGTAGATTTTAGTCTTATGATTTAAGAATCTCAACCTGAGAGCCATTTACTAGTAAGACTTAGCGGAGTGTAATTATAGTAAAAGTCTATGTAACTTCTCAGACACTGAGTGTGCTCATCACTGTAACAGAGACAGTAATAACAGTCATAAGGTTATGCATGTGCTTATTAGGAATATAGTCTCTGACACATAGTAGACTCTCAAAAATGGTTTTTATTATTACCTTGTTTTCTTACAGTACAATGGGATCTTACTCTAATTGACTGCATGGTTGGTTTTTTAAAATTGAATATAAAGGGGATCCATAATTTATTAGCCAGGAATCTCTTTTCCCAAACCAATGGTGAAATATTTATCAGAAACCAGAAAAGGACAAAAACAACCCTTCATCTCAAAATTTTTAGGTTATATAATTGTTAGTCAAATATCTTTCAATTTGTTTAGATAAAAATTTCAAGATGCATTCCAAGCAAAAAGTGTGGAAATCTAAGCCGATTTGTAGAAAGCATAGCAGTCATGGTTCTCATTCTAAATGATTAACAAATGCTCTATGAACAGAAGGGAAAGGCGGAAGACAAGTCTGTGGTTCTCACCATTGTCATCTGGAAAGGCTTGGAAGAAAGTGGCTTAATACAAGTGACAGAAGAAAAGTGAGGAGGGGAAAAACCGAGCCATGAGGGTAGCCAAGCAACCTTCCAATCTCAGAACAAGGAAGGTATTTTTAAAGAAGTAGCAATGGAGAGAGTCTGTGAAGAGGGAAAGATACTAAAAGACCAATCAGAGCTGAGAGTAAAGGGGCAGGATGCTCATTGACTGTGTCGGGAGGATAGGATTTTGTGCAGCACAGTCAACTCATCACGGCAGTTGTCCTACTGTTGCTGCATGTGGGTAAGAAGCGAAGTATGACTTTGCGTGAACCGCAGTGTAGTACTAGTCAGATTTCTATGATGATTTATTCCCAACTTTGCTACATCACTTGGCACG
>NW_006288449.1:377190-384373 GCF_000327345.1 Myotis davidii
TTTTAGGGAGAAAATTAAGCATCCATTCCAATAGCAATAAGAAAGAATAAATCCCATTTTAAGCACATATTTCTTGCTGTGAGCTTATAAATACAATTTTTATTAGCTTGTCTCTCTTTTTTCTGGTGAATTAATTTTGAGTTGCTGCTTTAAGATATTCAGAGTGGGCTCAGATCCGGAAAAAGAAAAGCAAAACAGATTATGTCTCTGAGAGAGTTTATTTTTCTTAAAATGGTTCATATTTGTAATGTCATGGCTAATGCCCATCAATGTTTAGCAGATTGGTAGACTGTGGCTGCACTGACAATTCTGTTCTTAAACGAATGGTTTATAGGGCCTGATAGCTTTGTCCGGAGGCCCCTAGCAGCCCAGAGAAAACTTTTACTTCCAAGCATCTGCTCACCATTTAATTATCATGCTGGATACAGCCAGAGTTTGTAGCAGTAGTTCTAAATTACCACCTTGGACAAGCATATAAATGATGAAACCTCATTTATGACTGACATCTCTGCTGAAAGGATGATTTCTGGTGTTGTTTACATCTTTCATCTATGATTGGTAAGGCACAAGCCAGAGTAATTTTTGCTGAACTAACTAAGAGAATACATTTTTCTATTGTATTTTCTTTTTGCTTGTTTCCTTTTCTATTTAGGGCGCATTTTGTCTGGATGCCTGGTTGAACCTATGGATTAGGCAACTGTTTATACTTAAAGAGTTTAGAGGGTTTGGGTAATGAACACCAAAAGTAATTATTCTGACTGATGGAAAGTGAGGCTTGGTGACCCATTTCCCCTTGGACACTGACGGGAAGGCCAGGCTTACAAAGTGGTCCTCATGGTGATCATTGCTGGCAAGGCCATGGTCTGTTAACGATGCTGCCACGGCAGGGCATTTGCTGGAGCCAGGATCCAGGCCAAGGTCGGTCTCTCCCAACAGCATGTAACCGAGTCAGGCACAGGAAGATGGAAGCAGAGATTGGAGTGACGCATATACAAGCTAAGGAAATATGATTTTCATCTCATGTGGTATAATTGTGGCTACTCTTTTATGTAACACCTCTTTCTGGTTCTAATGATGCTGCCACGCAGGGCATTTGCTGAGGCCAGGATCCAGGTCAAGGTCAGTCTCTCCCAACAGCATGCAACTGAGTCGGGCACAGGAAGATGGAGGCAGAGATTGGAGTGACACATACACAAGCTAAGGAAATACGATTTTCATCTCACGTGGTATAATTTTGGCTACTCTTTTATGTAACACCTCTTTCTGGTTATGATTTTGGTTCTGAAAACCATTTTCCTCTCCATTCTGCGTGAGAAATATACACAGGTATTGTTGGAATGCTTGCAACTTGGACTCGGGACTGTCAGTTTCCTACAGGACTGTCCTATTTCTTGAGCTTGGAGGTGGCGCATGGCTAGGACTAGATATTAAACTCCACAATAAAGGGTTATTTTGCCCTCCAGGTGTTTTTAGACATAATGTACATATACTTATATACCTCCACTAATAAGAATGCTTAAACTCTCCAGTAATTTGTAGTTTTCCTTCTATTTAGTAAAAAGAACTTTAGATACGTTTTTCATTAAAAGTCATCCCCCTCACCCCCTTTTTCCTACTGGGTTTTAAGTTGAAAAGCCAATCCGTTTCCTGTTTTGGTAGGTTTGTATTGGAAGAAAGCACACAGTGCTCCTATTTCAGCTCTATTTTGAGTTTGTTTTTGTTTTTGTTTTCAAAAGGAGCCTTTTAAAAAGGCAAATGTTACTCTCAGGAGTACATGATTTACCAGCCAGGCAAAAGAGCAAGGCGATTGCTCATATTAAATCTCAGAACATTCAAAGTTCTCGTGTGCCTCTGAAGTTTAGCTCTGAGAACTTTAGAGAGTAGCCTTTTCTGCTCAAATACCTGGAGCCTAAGAGAAGCAGTCCCGTGCAAGCTCATGCATTTCTATCGCTAGGATTTAGAGAGTAATGCGCTTTGGAAGCCATGTTAGAAATTCATGTGTAAATGCTATAGAGAAGTATTCAAATTTTTGAGGTGTACTCACTAACAATTCTTATTTTTACAATCATTACATGAATAGGTACGGCCATACATATGTCAGTTTACATACACATACACATGCCCACACATAACATTTTTTCAGAGGTTTTTTCCCCCCATCATTATACATGACACACAAAAAACATTTTAAATAAAATTTATCAAGAATGAGATTAACTTCTGTCTAACCAGATAACAAACCAACAGCTCTCATATAAAAGGAGACTACAACTACAGCAGAAACTCATCTAAATCTAGACTGAGATATAGATTATGAATTCATTGCCAAGATCTACACTAATAAAAGAGAAACATGCAAATTTTTGTCACTCTGCTACGCCCACCAGCCAATCAGGGTGGGTATGCAAATTAACCCAGCAAAGATAGCGGTTAGTTTGCATACACAGGGGCAGAATGAAGACTGAAGGCAGCCTAGAAGGAAGCCAAGTGCTGCAGAAGGGAGCGAAGTGGCGGAGAAGGGAGGGAGCTGAGGCAGCGGAGAAGGGAGCAAAGCCCATCTTCGCTCTGGCCGCAGGAAGCCCTATTCTTGCAGAAATCTGCTTGCAACGGCCCTTTAGAATTTAATAAAATGAAAGGATTTTATGGTACTGTGATGCAGGGCTACTATATTTGGTTAGTTTGTGATCTAAACTACATATATATTTTAAAAAACAAAACACTTCCTAAATAGAACTACAAAAATATAAGCCATACACAGCATTCTGATGTTGCCATGAAATAATCTCCATATGGAATTTTCTTGCCCACATTTTGGAAAAGAAAACTACCAAATAAACTCAGCTGTGCCACCTGAGTTGGCAGCAGTGATGTTTGAAGTTTACAGTAGAACCTGAAGGCAGAACTGTAGGAAGTAAGCTTCCTGTCAGAAATGTGGGGTTCACTTTATTGAAATAAGGAGGCCATCAGACTGATGTGGCTCTGATACTGTGGCGGCCTGTGTGTAAGCAATTCAGAGTTAAGAAGAGAAAGGAACTGGAGACATGTTACCATTCTCAAGTATAAAAGTATGAAAAGGTGTAAGGAAGCCTAAGTTAGAGAGAGAGCATTCAAAAATAGGAGGTCAGCTAACATACTTGGCATCAGGAGAAACCATGGAGTCTATGAAGTATGTCTTTATGTTCTTGACTACAACTCCTGGCCATGAATTCTTAAGCTTCCTTCATCAAATGCCCACAGCCCCTTTCTGCCAATCTTTTTACAGTCCTTTTCTAATTGGAAAGTACCTACTTTGTTCTCTCATCTCCTCGGAACTCTTCAAGGACAAGTTCTCAGTACAGCATATCTCAGTAAATAGGTACAGACTTCTTGGCAAGCTATGAAAGGCTGTTCTCATTCTACAAATGTTCCTCCCATTCTACTGATAATCGCCATCCAAATGAGTCTGGGAAAACTGTGTGGATAAGGGTCCCGGCCTTGCTAGCCCCTGCAGGTGCAAGGACCTTGCCAGCTTACATCTGGCCCCCAACATTCCACATGTTATGTTTAATGGTAACAGCATTCCCATTAGTTCCTCCAATAGAGGGTATTTCTGGACAGATCAAGAGGCTGAAACTTTGGGAGCTTATTTGGACTATGAGAACACAAGGAAATAAGATGGCTTTATAGTCCTCCAAACTCCAACTTTTGTTTTCTAGATTAGACTGGGTTTTAAAAATCAGGATTCTTAGGCAGGTTAAAGAGGTCACAGATTAAAGGAGATTTTTCCATCCTTCAAATTGATCCTTAATTTCTTATTTGATATTCTCACAGAGAAATATTCTTTCTTTATTCTCTTTGAGAACATACTGATCTCAAATACATAGCCTATTCAATTTGACTTCTAAGAATAACTCCATACACACCCACATCCAAATGAAGGCAATTTAAGGGCTAATAGGAGATAAGCTTTGAAAATCCAAGATGGCAAAACAAATTTACTTTCTTTTTCAATTTGGCTGGAAGAAAGCCAGCTGAGAAAGTTGAAAATGTATGCAAAAAATTATTAAAATTTGCCAAATGTTTGTCTTTAAAATTTGGAATCTAATAATTTTAGAGATTTTGTGCTTGATTCATGCTTTTATTATAATTCAATAAGGACATTAACACAATAGCTCTTCTATTGAAGAACATGAATTCCTTTCATTAAATATATTAAAGAATATAGGCAGTCATTGACAAAGTTAACTAAAAAAAGTCTCCTTTTTGGCTATACAGGGACTGTTCTTATTAAATAACCATTTATTGAGCTCTAAAGATGGTGATATGAATGAAAGATGGCGATATGAGATAATGTCTTCTCCTTAGTTTCTTTGACTTCATTTTCATTATTCCACTAAGCCTCTCGGTAAAACTTGCCCAAGGAACATGAATACAATGCAGGTCCTCTTCAAGAAAGCAATTGCCTGAACTCTGATAGCCTTCTGCTGGGCAGATGAATGTGAAATTTGCATGTCTCTTTAATACTTTGTCTTTGACCAGTGAAAAATGTTTGTGAATAAAACCTTTAAGTTATTTCATTTCCAGACTGTTGCTGTCTGTTGGACAACCCAACAGAGAGACAAATAAAGATCCATTTTTGTTTGTTTGGATTCCATTTTTAGTTAGTTCCTATTTTTCTTGTTATAGATTTTGGTTTAACTAAGAACTTGTGGTGGATGCTCTAGTGTGCAGCCCAGGTTCCCCTTCCAGGAACGAGGCTTAAGAGATGTATCATTGGTGACTCAATTGAGCTGCTCGCCAAAGAAAGCCACTCTGCTTAAGCTCATACCCTTGCCCTAACTCAGCGGTTCTCAACCTGTGGGTCGCGACCCCTTCGGTGGTCAAAGGACCCTTTTACAGGGGTCGCCTAAGACCATCCTGCATATCAGATATTTACACTGCGATTCATAACAGTAGCAACATTACAGTTATGAAGTAGCAACGAAAATAATTTTATGGTTGGGTCACAACATGAGGAACTGTATTTAAAGGGCCAGAAGGTTGAGAACCACTGTACCTAACTGGTTTGGCTCAGTGTATAGAGCATCGGTCTTCAGACTGAAGGGTCCCAGGTTCGATTCTGGTCAAGGGCATGTACCTTGGTTGCAGGCACATCCCTAGGAGGGGGTGTGCAGGAGTCAGCTGATTGATGTTTCTCTCTCATCGATGTTTCTAACTCTCTATCCCTCTCCCTTCCTCTCTGTAAAAAATCAATAAAATATATTTAAAAAAGAAAAAGTAAAAGATCACACCCTTCTCGTGAGGTCAGCCTGCATCAAATGAGTGGTTGACTTATCCAGGTAGAGGCATAATGATTTGAACCCCTTGTCTAAAGGCAAAACAACTCTGAGGGTACCATCCTGCTCCAGAGTAGTACTCATGTGTGGGGAAGCATGGGACTTAGTTAGGAAGTCTGTAAGGAGGATTCTCCGAAAGGTCGGGAGCCTCTAGGGGGACAATGCTGAAGGCAGCAGCCCCTGCCTTGACTTTTCCAAACAAGTCTGAGCCCCCAGTTGTTTTACTGGACTCTCTATGGTTAGTCTTTAGACACGACCTCATAGAAGCATGTGCTTTCTCAAGGATGCTTACCCTGCTGATAGTATCTAGAGGTTCATTTTAGTTCAAGCTGTTGCTACAATAAAAGCCTAAGGAAGCAGGTGAACAGGGTTGTTTGGTTCCTATAATCAAGCAGTCCCTTAGCTCTCTCTTTCACAGAAACATGTGTCAGATTAATCCACTCATCTATTGCTCAGGGTCTGCTGGTCAGTCCTGACACTCATGTGATCAGGTAAGTCTTTGTTGTGACCTCATCCAGTTTAAAATCTTCCTTTTGCCCAATCCTTCTTCTTATACTCCCCTACAAACTTTCCAAGTAAACTTCCTGCATGCAAATGTCTGTTTCATGGAGAACTGACTGAAAACAACACCTTCGTATGGTATACAGTAGCATGAAGTTTGAGAATCATCATCATCTTTTGACACCCTACACCAGTATCTAAAAGAGAAAGTTTTGGGTATGGAATAGAGTGAGGTTGTGATAGGTAACAATCATAAAAGTCTTTTTTTCAAGGGGGAAATTACAGCTGCAGAATTCAAGAATTATCAGTCAACACAAATCTTCCCATGAAATAACCTATCTCCTGCAAGCAACAGGGTATTATAAAGAGTCCTATACAAGAAGACACTTACTGTTCTTTTCTCCAAATGTTAGGTAGGACAAGGGTCTAAGGTCTGGGCAGATCTAAATGTTATTTCTTGCTAAATATGAAAATGTAGCATAGTCTTGTATAAACTACTGTAAACAGGATAAGCTGACAGGAACTCAACCAGATGAAAGTAGCCAACTGCAAAGCAGACATCAACATGTAACTGATCAGACAGAGTATATAAGCAATCCTAAGGCTCCCTTCGAGGAGACAGAGCTTAGGATAGGAACCCCCCTTCTCCTTCACTTGATATAAGTAAATAAAATTACCTTAGGATGACCACGTTTCAGCAACTCAAACAACAAACCCCTTGAATTCCGTAACAGCATCAGTGTGGGACCTGGGGCAAGGTGGCTTCTTTGTGGACTGTGTTCCAATTCCATGGGTCTATGTTGTTTTTCTAAGCTTGTGAAAGAATTACAACTTACACTTAGCTATTAAAAATATTAGGCCCTGGCCGAAACCGGTTTGGCTCAGTGGATAGAGCGTCGGCCTGCTGACTGAAAGGTCCCAGGTTCGATTCCGGTCAAGGGCATGTACCTTGGTTGCAGGCACACCCCCAGTGGGGAGCGTGCAGGAGGCAGCTGGTTGATGTTTCTCTCTCATCGATGTTTCTAACTCTCTATCTCTCTCCTTTCCTCTCTGTAAAAAATCAATAAAATATATTAAAAAAAAATTAGGCCCTGGCCAGTGTGGCTCAGTTGGTCCTGTGCACCGAAGAGTCTCAAGTTTGACTTCTGATCAGGGCATATCCCTAAGTTCCAGGTTCAATCCCAGTTGATGTGCATATGGGAAGCAATGGATCATTATTTCTCTCTCCAATTGATGTGATGTTTCTTTCTCTCCCTCTCCTTCTTCTATCTCTAAAATCAGTAACAAACAAACAAACAAACAAACAAACAAACAAACATATCCTTGGGTGAGACTTCAAAAAAATTATTAGGATATTGTCCTGGCCG
>NW_006288449.1:384428-385964 GCF_000327345.1 Myotis davidii
AACAACCAATGAATGCAAAAAGAAGAGGGGACACAAATCAGTGTTTTTTTTTTTGTTTGTTTGTTTGTTTGCTCTCTCTCTCTCCCCTTCTTCTCTCGCGCTCTCTCAAATCGATACATAAAAATATCTTTTATAAAAAAGTAAAAATTATTAGGACAATCATTATTTCTTTATAGGTTGATTCAAAGAGAATTCCACAGGCCACACACTAATGATGAATGAAGGATTTGCCCCCCTCCAAAAATGAGACAATAATTCATTACAGTTGAGAAGGTGTCAAAGCAGCCATGTTTCTGAAGGATTGGCCCGCAGAGGGAGGAGTCTGAGAAAATGTTATGTCAATGAGTAGAAAAGCAACTTCCATGCGTTTAAAAAACAACAACACAAAAATATGAAACCTTATTCTTTCTTTCCTTTTCTATGGTTTCTCCATTGGTATGACATGTTAATTACAAATAGCCACGAAGACGTCTGCTTCCAGCGAGGGCAGACTAACCTGCAGCAGATGATCATACTCCTGAGAAAAACAAGAAAAGTGAAGAGCTGTATTAATGTACACCCCACAGAGATCACACATTACCTGTTGGAAGACATCCGAGATTCCAAGGCGGAATGGATGGACCTGAAGACCAGATTATTGATGAGAAGGAAGAAAAGTGAATGAGTGCAGCATTCAGTATGACTCTGCCCCACCCCCTACTCCAGGCCTTTGCCAATTTTTTTTTATTGCTTAAAATATTACAACGAGTAGTACATTTGTCTCCTTTTTTTCCCCCTTGACCTTCCCCCAGCCTCCCCTACTCCCCAGTGTCTTGTGTCCATTGGTTATGCTTATATGCATGCATACAAGGCCTTTGGTTGATCTCTTACCCCCTCCCTACCCCCCCAACCCCGCACCCCCAACCCTCCTCAGTCTTCCTACTATAGTTTGACAGTCTGTTTAATGCTGCTTGAAATCTGTCTGCTCAGACCTTGAGAAACAAAATTGGAATTCAGAGATCAAAACCTAGTTAACCATTTAGGATTTCAATTGTGACTGCTAACAAGTTACTCTCTAATAGTAAAGACTAACCAGAAATATACTGGCCCACATACAGACTAAACTCAGTTTCAAACTTTCTCAATTTCAACCGCAGACTGGATTAAGATGAATTTCCCTTACCCTAACTACCTAAATGTCTCTAGGGTTTTTCCATATACCATGTCTAGCATTCACTTACAAATTTCCCAGGCCACGAGAACAAATGATTAATAAGAAAAAATGGATGCTGGTAAAACCGGTCATTAGTAGTTTCAGATTTTCAGATACCTCAGGTTAACCTTGTGTTAATCTGTTAGCACCCACTTCCCCCAGTCTCTCCAGGACCTCTGATGTGTTCAGGTGATATGAGCTAATTTCACATAATAATGCATGGGACTATGAGAAGAGAACTTTTCTTTCATCTCCTTCAACCATTTGATAAACTTTCATAGTACTTCTAAGCAAATGACTCGTTAGTTCTATAACCCAAAAGAGATGGTGGGCCCTAACCGGTT
>NW_006288450.1:0-514 GCF_000327345.1 Myotis davidii
AGGAAAGTTTGCCACACCTCTGAGCCCAGAGGGACAGAGGGAAACCATGCAGCACACAGCTGTGACTCTCGGGACAGGCACAGCTCCTGACTGTGGAAAGGAGATCAGCGGGACTGTTGTTGCAGGGGGTTTTGAGTCTGGTTTCCATAATTACAGAGGACTGAGCCTCATAGGGGCAGCTAGAAGCACTGACCAGACAATGCAGTGCCAGTAAGAGAGGAGCTTACAGAGAATCAGATTTCCCCGATTCTGTGGCCGGCATTTGTTTGTTTGTTTTCACTGAACCCTGTTCATAGGACATTTTGTATACAGACACTCACCTGTGCTGAAGAGCGGGAGTGGGTGCAGACCTGTGGAATCTGGGGAGAGGCTGGGAAGAGAAGGGGGGCCAGGAGAAGTCGCAGTAAATTGAGTGCTGAGTCACCCCTGAGCCCACGACTTGGCAGCCATTTTCTCCTGAGGCTATAATTCCTCCCTCCAGTACCCAGGAAAGGAATAGAGACACAACCAAATT
>NW_006288450.1:2318-5037 GCF_000327345.1 Myotis davidii
TAAAAAGGCTAAGGGAGTTTAAAACCACCAAGCCAGCAATGCAAGCAATGCTAAAAAGGACTGGAGTAAAAAGAAGAAAGAAAAAACCTAAGAAAGAAAGCAGGCACAAAAAATAGAAATGGCTACAAACAAGTACCTTGCAATAATAACTTTAAATGCTCCAATCAAAAGACATCGAGTGGTTGAATGGATAAAAAAAACCATGACCCATTTATTTGCTGTCTACAAGAGACCCTCCTCAGAAGAAGGGACTCACACAGACTGAAAGTGAAGGGATGGAAAAATACCTTTCAAGAAAATGGAAATTTAAAAAACAAAGAAACAAAACAGCTGGGGTAGTAATACTTATATCAGACAAAATAGACCTCAAAGTGAAGGCCATAACAAGAGATAAGGAAGGCCACATCAAATACTAAATGGATCAATATGACAAGAAGATATAACCCCGATAAACATATATCCACCCAATGCAGGAGCGCCCAAATACATAAAAAAGCTCCTGGAAGACATCAAGGGAGATATGGACAACAATACAATCATAGTAGGGGACTTTAATACACCACTGACATCAATGGATAAATCCTCAACAAACAATTGCCAAATAAAGAGCAATCCTAAATGACTCACTAGAGCAGATGGATTTAATTGACATCTTCAGAACATTTCACCCCAAAGCCACGGAATTTAAGTTCTTCTTAAGTGCTCATAGGAAATTTTCAAAAATAGACCACATATTGGGTCACAAGCAAAGTCTCCACAAATTCAAAAAGATTGAAAGCATATTCTCAGACACCAATGGCATAATATTAGAAATAAACCACAAGAAAAACAATCCAAAATACTCAAGCACTGGAAGCTGAATTTTATGTTATGAAATATTGACTGCTTTACCAATGAGATCAGAGAAGAAATTAAAAACATCCTGGAAACTAATGACAATGAAATCACAACAATCCAAAACCTATGGGAAACAATGAAAGCAGTCCTGTGAGGGAAGTGTATAGATCTACAGGACTATCCCCCCAAAAAACAAGAAAAAAATGGTAGTAAATCATCTAACTCTACACCTCAAAGAACTAGAAAGACACCAACAACAAAAGCCCAGACGGGGCAGAAGGAAGGAGATAATAAAGATTAGAGCAGAAATAAATGACATAGAGACAAAAAAAAAATACAGAAAATCAATGAAACCAAAAGCTGGTTCTTTGAAAGGATAAATGGACAACTCAACTCCAACAAGCTAGACAACCCGGTGGAAATGGACATAATGCTACAAAAATACAACATTCCAAAACTCAATCAGGAAGAATCTAAAAATCTCAAAAGGCCAATAACTATGGAAGATATTGAAGCAGTCATCAAAAACCTTCCAGCAAACAAAAGCCGGGGCCAGACGGCTTCATAGGGGAGCTTTACCAAACATTCAACAAAGACATAAAAGCTATCCTGCTCAGACTACTACAAAAAATCCAAGCGGAAGGAACACTTCCAAGATCATTCTATGAAGCCAGCATCACCGTAATACCAAAACCAGGTAAAGACAACACAATGAAAGAGAATTACAGGCCAATATCCCTCATGAACATGGATGCCAAAATCCTCAACAAAATCTTAGCAAAAAATCGGATCCACCAGCACATCAGAAAGATCATACACGATGGCCAAGTAGGATTTTTCTCAAGGATGCAAGGATGGTACAATATCAGAAAATCAATAAACGTGATACATCACTTAAAGAAATTGAGAGAAAAAATCCACACAGTCATATCAATTGATGCAGAAAAAGCATTTGACAAAACCCAACACCCATTTTTGATAAAAACTCTAAGCAAACTGGGCATAGAGGGATCATACCTCAACATAATAAAATCCTAATGTGACAAACCTACAGACAACATCATACTCAATGGGCAAAAACAATTACTCTAAGAAGAGGAACAAGACAGGGATGCCCACTCTTACCACTTCTGTTCGACCGAGTACTGGTAGTGCTAGGCAATGCAATCAGACAAGACGAAGTCAAAGAAGGCATGCTAAGCGGAATAGAAGAAGTAAAACCGTCATTATTCGCAGATGCCATGGTACTGTCCATAGGAATACCTGAAGACTCCATCAAAAAAACTAGGAGATTTAATAAATGAATTTGGCAATGTAGCAGGGCGCAAAATTAACACTCAGAATTCTATGGCTTTTGATACACCAATAATGAACTCACTGAAAGAGAAACTAAAAAATACGAAAAGAAAAAAGAAAAAAATTCCATTTGCCAGTGCAACAACAAATTAAGAAACCTAGGAATAAACTTAACTAAGGAGGTAAAATACCTGTTCTTGGAAAACTACAGGAAATTGAAAAAAGTGATAGAGGAAGACTAAAGCAAATAGAAGATCATACCATATTCATGGATTGTGGTACAATCAACATCATTAAAATGTTCATAGTACCCAAAGCAAAGTAGAGTTTTAATGTATTCCCCATTAAAATATCAATGGCGTACCTCACAGACCTAGAAGAAAGTTTCCAAAAATTCCTATGGAATTAAAATGGACCCCAAAACGTTACAGCAATCTGGACAAAGAAGAACAAAGTTGGATTGATCACAATACCAGATATCAAGCTATACTACAAAACCACTGTTCTCAAAACTGCCTGTTACTGGCACAAGAACAGACATATAGACCAATGAAATAGAACAGAGAACTCAGAAATCAACACACAC
>NW_006288450.1:5730-8129 GCF_000327345.1 Myotis davidii
GCCTGCCGGGCCCAGGTGCCCGCCGAGGCCGAGGCTGAGAAGCCATCGTGGCAGGTATTTCCTGGCGACCTTACTAAGCCAATCATTGATAACATTGTGTCTGAGCTCACTCGGATTTTTACCATGGACACAGAAATCTCCGAATACCCTGGCCCGGGCCTGTCCAAAGAGGAGCCTGGGATGCTCGGCTGCCAAGGGACAGGGCCACCACATCGCCCTGACGGCCGGTCCCCAGAGCACTGGCTGGGAGGACTAGTTTGGTGCTGCTGGAGACAGGCCGGTGAAGGCAATGCCATGCTGCCACTTTGATTCTCAGGCTTTTACTGTCCCCAACAGCCATAGTCCAGATGCTGAATGGTGCTGCACCTCCGTGGGCAGGAGCGTGCTGCAGGCGGCTCTGAGGCCTCCAGGTCTGCTTATGTCCTTTGAAAGGACGCAGACTACAGCCGAGGTTTGGGATCAGTGGGAGGAAAATCAAGAATGGATGGGACTGTGCCCCAGGGAATTTTTTTAAAGGCCATATTTAGAGAAAGTATGACTCAATTAACATAGAGGGAATTTTATTTTGTTTCATTAAAGATATTACAAAGCCAAAATAATAAACATAATGATTATTGGTGTTGGACAAATAGCAGATTCATGCAAAAAATTTAATCTAGACCACCAACTTGCACCATACAGAAGTTAAAACTGGGAATGAATAAAGGACTTAAACGTTAGTGGGTAACCATGAAAATCTAACAAGAAGCAAAATATCAGGCATCTGTCTCAGCAATACCTTTACTGATACAGCTCCTAGGGCAATGGAAACTGAGGAGAAAAGAAACAAATGGGACGACGTCAAATTAAAACACTTCTGCAGAGGAGAAGCCAACAAATACAACAACAACAACAACAACAACAAAACAAGGAAGTCCACTGCCTGGGAGAAGATATTTGCCAATGTTATATCCGATAAGGACCTATTCTCCAAAATTCATACTGAACTCATCCAATTAAACAAAAGGGAGATCAACATTCCACTAAAAAAAATGGGCACCACCAGCACAAAGGCCCCCTCTGAGTTATGGGTGGTCCAGTCCCTGCGATGCTTATTTCAGCCACACAGGAGATGGGGCTGATGGTGGCACGGCAATTACTGCAACAGCCGATGGTACACCCCTGTAAGAGGTCCTGAGTGTGGTGCTGGCGGCGATCACAGGATACACCATGTATGCAAGAGAGAGAGAATCATGCAGTACAGTAGCTCACCTGATTGGGCTCTCGGGGAGTCAGGGGGAAGCCATTGTGACAGAAGAATTAGACACGGAAATTAAAAATGATAAGGTACAGACAACATTTTATTGTAAAGAATTTGGCTTCTGTTTTTTAAGAATGACTAAAAGCAAATGGTAGGTTTGGGGGAAGCATCAAGAATTGTAGGTACCGTTATGAAGTGTCAGGATTGGAGGCAAGGTTTGAACTATTCAAGGTTGTTTCATAAGTACTGATTTAAATTACAATATGTTTAAATTTTAAATATTGATTGTTAAAATATTCAGAATATAAGCACAACCAACATACCACAGAGGCAAGACACTGGGAGTGGGTAGATGAGAACAAGTGACTAGGGATAGGTGAGGCCAGGAGGAAGTCAGTAAAAAAAAAAAAAAAGGAAAGATATATGTTACTATTTGTAAAACCTTAAACACTAACATTACAAAAAATTTTCAGAAGAAAATGTTCTTCAACATGGGATTTCTTGTCTGATTTTACTACAAACACATAAGAGCAATATGTTTGGATGGTGAGTTATATTCATGGCCCTAAATCATATTGTACTGTCAAAATATTCAGAATATAAGCACAACCAACAGACCACAGAGCAAGACACTAGGAGTGGGTGAGGAGGACAAGTGACTAGAGATAGGGAAGGCCGGGGGGAGGTCAGTAGAAAAGAAGAAAGAGACATATCTATTACTATTTGTAAAACCTTAAACACTAACATTACAAAAAATTTTCACAAGAAAGTGTTCTTCAACATGGGATTCCTCGTCTGATTTTACTACAAACATGTAAAAGCAATGTGTTTGGATGGTGAGTTATATTCATGGCCCTAAATTTCCCAGGGTGTCTATGACCATAAGTGCATAAAGTCTTTCAAGTGAACTGGAAACCAAATGAAGCAGTGTGCTATTCCCTCATGGCATGCTGCCCTGTTTTCCAGTTAGGGAGGGTAAACAAATGAGGTATTCTCCTAGGAAAACCTAACTAGATAAAAGGATTGAAGAACCTCTGACAAGGCTGCAAAATATGGATTCCTCCAGCTCTGTGGCCCACACTTTGCACCCTAAGATACTGATAAGGAGCAGGCCTATCCCACTGGCCCCAGGACGAAGAGGAGACCTGAGGGAAATAGG
>NW_006288450.1:8245-9488 GCF_000327345.1 Myotis davidii
TGTCATGCCAGTTCCTGGTGAGGGGTAGGTGGCAAGGCCTAAAGTTGCTGTGAGCGGCCTAGAGGGAGCATTCAGAGCAGTGGTTCAGGTAATGTGCTTTGACTCTGACAGTGGACATGCACACTCCCTCCTCCTGCCTAAGCCACCCTGCCTGAGCTGGAATTGCACTGCCCTTGTTGTGCTGGTAGTTCCTGTCTCAGGCACACACCCGGCAGCCCTGGTGTTACAGGCTGTTTCCCTCCCAGCATCCAGGTGTCCCTGTGAGAGAAAAGTAATATCCCAGGAACCTGGCAGCACACCAGGGCAGAGCCCAGGCAGCCCCTCCTCACCCATCCTGTCCGCTCACTGGGGGCCATCGTCCTATCATATTTCTTAAGGGGATTGAGCCACAGGACCTTACTGATGATCTGGTAGGGCAAACAGGAGGCTACAGGGACCTGAATAGAAACCTAAGCAGCAGGCGGACACAGGAATCTGTATGCTGGCATGGCCTGTAACATCCCACCTCAGCAATCCTGTCAGATCCTGCCAAGCTGTGGTCAGAGAACCAGTAGAAGAAGTTGGGGCTGCTGTCCTGGTACCTGTGGCTGTAGGCATCTCATTCACAATGGTGGTACCACTGAATGGGAGTGGCACGGGACACCCTATATCCTGCAGGAGAGGGGTATGTGAAGCTGGGCACAGTGCCTTCCATCCCTGCCCACCACCAGCCCATGCAGCGAGCCTCCTCTTACTTATGAGGGTGTATGAGATACTCCTTCACAATCACATGGTTGCAGAAGTAGGGGTTGCTGCGGAAGTACAGGCTAGTGGTACAGCATCCCCAGGGATGCCTGACTTCCCACACCTGCAGAAGCAAAATGGATCCAGGGAGTGAAATTGCAGCCCGGGGCTCCGGCCTGTAGCTGTTTTCAGAGACAGGCCACTTCCCAACCTGCCTGTGGAGGCATTACTCCGTGGAACAGGTGGACTGACCTTCAAATTGATCATGTGGCCAAGGATCTTTTCATCTAGGATCCTGATCATGGCCGACAACTCTAGGTGGTTGACAAACTGCTTTGGGTCAAGCAACCTGCACCTTGGGAGCTGGGCATGGACTAGCTAGAAAGAGCAGCCTGGCCAGGCCTCTCCTTCCCTTAAGGCCACTCCTTCTCCATAAAAGGCAGAAAGGGGCACAGCACCACTCTGTTTCCTGACAGATCCTGATGCCCCCTAGACTGTTTTGAGCTGAGGGCATGACAGG
>NW_006288450.1:9645-11893 GCF_000327345.1 Myotis davidii
GCCCTGTAGGGCAGTGTTTAGTCCCAGAAAAGCCCATGTAACACAGCCCTGTTGTGGGCATCAGGCCCTGGTGTATGCGTGCCTCTGCCTTGGAGCTCTGCCCCTAGATCCCCTGGTACCGCTTCTATGGTGCCTGTATAAGACAGAGGGTGTCTCCAGGGTCCTGGGCCAGACGGGGGCGCACTGCCCCGAGCTTGTCCTCCATGTTCCTTTCTATGCGAACCATCCCACTTACACTGTTCTCCTGCACTGCCCCATGCTCCTTGTGATCCTGCTCCTCTACCCTCAAGGATACAGCTGTGAGCCAGAACCCAGGGATGCGCAGTATATTGAGGCTTCTCTGTTCGAAATAGGGCTTGAGCCTTTGCCGGGTCCTGCACCTGAGCCGAGAGTAGGCTCTGCTTCACGGGCTCCATCTCCAATTGGAGGGCCTGGAGCACCTCCAGAGGGGACCAGGTGGACTTGGCCCGGGCCCTTACTGGGCCTGCTCCTGCTGCACTGGCTCCTCTTCTTCTGGCTTTGCTTTGGCCTTGGACTGAAGCTCCACCTCTCCCACCTGTTCCACGGCCTCCATGGTGCACTTCCTCTCCCCCTGCAGGACAAACTGCTCCCCTGAAATTAATTGCTCCTCCATCCAAACCCTCCTCCTGGTTGTCACTCCCTTGTGGGTCCACAGGAGGCTCTGCCTCCAGCCTCAGCTCTTCACTCACCACCTCCTCCTGCCTCCCCACCTGCAGATCTGGGAAAACCTCTTCCCCTGCCCACATGCCCTGCCATGGCACCACCTGCAGAAGGCCCTCTGTCCACAGGACAAACTGAGCCTGTGCCTGCAACTCCTCCCCCAGGCCCTCCATGTCGTCCCCTTGCTCCTCACTCTGGGTTCCCTGCTGCACCTCACTCTCCTCTCCCTGCACACACGGCTCTGCAGCCACCCAGTCCTCCCCTCTCCCGCACTCAAGATCAAGCCAAACCTCCTGGCCTGTGTCCAAACACTCAGGGTCAAGCCAAACCTACAGGCCTGTGTCCTACCTCAGCTCCAGGGTCTCAGCCTCCCCCACCGGCATGAAGTCCTCCCGCTCCAGCCCCAAAGCTGCCCTCTGAACCTCCTGTGCCCTTGTGTCCTCGGTATCACCACTTTCCTGCACCGAGGTGAAGCTAAAAGCCTTCTTGGCCATCCTGCTTGCCCTGTCCTTCCTGATGCAAAGGCCCTGGGGTGCACTGTCAATCCTCAGGCGCCCTGCAGCTGAAGGCCCCCTAGTGGAACTGAGAGGCAGCGCACTGCCCCCAGGATCCCCCCAGCCTCCCAATACAGCCTGACTCTGGATGCCCCCTGGCTCTGAGACTGGTGCTGTGAAGGAACAGGTGGTGCAGAGCCTGCTGAGTCCAGGCAAGGTGCTTGCTCACTGGTGCATGCATCCAGGCGCTGGTGTGCTGAGTGGGCGCACACTGAGCTCAGGCACAGGCGCTGGTCATGTGAACATGTGGTACAAAGGCCTCCTTCAATCACAGAGGGGGCAGTGGGTGTCACCCTGCGCAGCGCCCCCCCGCCTCCCACACTCAAAGCTCTGGTGTAGGTAGATGGTAGACTCAGAGGTATCCTATTTTCTCTTCATTAGCCAGAAAACGGAGATTTTAAAAGCTTAGAATCTTGACCTGACTGAAAAGAAGGAAGAAATGGTGGAAATTGAAAATGACTTCAGGTTTTCTCACTGTGCAGAATAAAGTCAAACACTGCTGCAGTTAAATATTTACATGAACTACAATAATAATCTGGTTTGTGTTGATATTGATTGCTGTGTTGCTAAAAATTACCTGGAAGAGAAGTTAAGGTGACTCAATGGCTTGGACAAAGTTGAGCTAATCAGAAAGCAGGTCGAATTAAGCAAATTTATTCTCTATCTAAATACACACACACACACACACATAATTTATATTGGTAAGGTTACTCGTGCATGTGCCATACATATGAAGCTCTTACTTGCGCCAATTGCGTGCATGTATTTCAAATCGTCATTGTCAATCTGAATTTGGTTGACACTGCTATTATACAGAAAGGGCAAATAGCAGTATTAAAATATTTCTTCTGCCCTAACCGGTTTGGCTCAGTGGATAGAGCGTCAGCCTGCGACTCAAGGGTCCCAGGTTCAATTCCATTCAAGGGCATGTACCTTGGTTGCGGGCACGTCCCCAGTGGGAGGTGTGCAGGAGGCAGCTGATCAATGTTTCTCTCTCATTGATGTTTCTAACT
>NW_006288450.1:12071-12497 GCF_000327345.1 Myotis davidii
CTTGCAACTAGGATGGGATTGCAACTCTCCATTCTCTCTCTCTCTCTCTCTCTCTCTCTCTCACACACACACACACACACACACACACACACACACACACACATATAAATCAATAAAATATACTAAAAAATAAACAAATAAAATATTACTTCCAATTAATTTCCTTTCAATGTGCACAAATCCATGCACCTGGCCACTGGTATTCTAATAGTGGCAAGATATCATCCGTGAATACTAATATTCTATGGGACCAGGACATGACAAATTCTCACACATCTATATATATGAAAGCGTAAACAACATTATGAGTGGTTGGTACAATGCACACTGACCAGCAGGACGCAGACGCTCAACACAGGAGCTTACCCCTGGGGGTCAAGGCGCTCCAACAGTGAGAGCATCACTCAGCCAGAACCCGGGATAATG
>NW_006288451.1:0-7124 GCF_000327345.1 Myotis davidii
GAATCTGGCGCGATTCCAACACTGACCAGGACAAGGAGCATCTAATCGGGTGAATGTAGAGGAGGTTAGGCGCTCAAGGCATGCACATGTCTCATGACACTGTCATGGGACCCCAAGAAAGAGCACTGAGCCCCCTTTCAGGCCGATTCCGTTCAGAGAGGAGGGGCAAGTTTGGCTTTGGGTTGGCTCATTTCCAAGGGCTTAGAGCAGCCGTGGGCAAACTACAGCCCACTTCGGATCCGGCCCATTTGAAATGAATACAACTATTGAGAAAAGACACCGTACATTTTTATGTAATGATGTTTACTTTGAATTTATATTAGTTCACACAAACACTCCAGCCATGCTTTTGGTCCGGCCTTCCGGTTCAGTTTAAGAACCCATTGTGGCCCTCGAGTCAAAAAGTTTGCCCACACCTGGCTTAGATTCACCAAGAACAGAGCACCAGGGTCTCTCTTGACCACAGAGAGCCCCCTGCCTATTTTCATGCACTCCCGCTCTCCGTCCAACACAAAAGTCAGCCACTCACCTGAGACGTGAAGGCCACGACCACCATGTGGAGAGATGGTCGCACTGCAAGACACAACCAGAGGAGACACGTTTTGTTTTAAGAGTTGGCCTCTGGTTCCGCCATCTTGGAGGTCCCACTGGGCACCAACAACACCGCTGAACGCGGAGAAGGCTACCATCACGTGGAAGCGATCGGGGAGAGGCACGTGGCATCCTCTCAGGAGTCTGCCTGCCTCGAGCTCCCAATCCCAACCCTGGGGAGAATCCTAAGACTCCCCAGCACGGTGCCACCAAAGTGTTATCTAACTGGGCCTCAGAGATTTCCTGTTGTGCCCGATATTTATGTCATCACCTCTTTTCAAGATGGAGACTGCCAGACATCATTGACCCACAGACAGCACTTTGCAGAGAGAGGTACAACTGCACACACATCTGCTCACCAGAGACGCTTCCTGAAGACAGAGCACGGTGGCCTTGACAGTTGCATTCTTCCGACTCCAGAAGGAGCCTGACAGAGAGCCCGGGAAGCTCTAGGCCAAATGAAAACCTTTTTTTTCCAGAACATGACCTGCATAAAAAGATAGCGATGTCTTCTAAACAACCTATGAATCTCTCTTGAGATTGATGCTATTGATCTTGATTCTTTTGGTGTTAAAAATTGTTTCAGCATTTATTCATCAATGAATTGATTAAGAAATTATAGACTTTGAAGTAATAATTAAAGCACAAAATGAAATAGGCAGATAGCTTTCAGTATGCGCACGCACACACACGGCATTTGTCCTGATTTTCGAAGGGAAACCGTACTGGTCACCCCAGGCATTGTAACAGGTTTTGTACGAATCCCTGGGGTACTCTACTGCCTACTGTATAATAAAGTAGAGAAAGACAGGGTGATGCCACACAGAAAATACCATGTGGCCTGAAGGTAACAGGACACCATCCAATTTTCACATTGGCTAAGCTCCATGGAAACCCTGAAGTTAGGGGCTTACACCCCACAAGTGTACTTTCAGTTCCGAGTTACTGGTCACATCCCACCTCATCAGCCACGAAGGAATGCAAATTGTTCCTCTCGGGCGTTTAGAAGTGGAAACCTCGCTTTTGTGAAAATAGAGATCAAAGTGAAGACGCAAGAATGATGTAGAAGTATCCTGAAGCCGGCCTGAGAGGCTCGGTGGTGAAATCGTACACAGGAGGGTCACGGGGTTGATTCCCAGTGAAGAGCACTCAGCTGGGTTGCAGGTTAGATGACTGGCACACCTTTGGGGACTCATGCAGGAGGCAACCAATTGATGGATCTGTTTCACATCAATGTTTCTCTCTCTCTCTCTCTCTCTCTCTCTCTCTCCATTTCCCTACCCCCTCCATTCCAACTCTCTAAAAATCAATGAAAGAAGTATACTCAGCCCTCAGGTGAGGATTACAGGAAAAAAAGGAAAGAAACAGTCTCAAAAAACCTGCCTATCACCTGATTTCAAAAGGTGATGTCTACGCTGCACGGTGTTGGCCACTGTCACAGGAGACAACACTTTCCACTGTGCACCAGGGGCCTAGATGTGGTGACACAAAAGAGGTCAATAAACCAACAGGGGCAAGAAAGGATTATCACAAACCTGCCATTTAGTCCAAGGACATGGTGCACATTGTTTTCCGAAAGATCACATTCAGTCACCCCAAGCTCAACTCTGTTTGGCCGCAAACGCTCATGGGCAGGGGTCACTGTTGCAGTTCTATCTCCGGACACCACAGGCATGGTCCTCTTGGACACAGAATCGTGTGAAATCCCAACTCTGACCATGACACTGAGCATCCGTTAAGGATGGAGAGGAGAGTGAGGGTCCTCCAGCTCTACAGACGCTCACATGACAGTTGCTCAGGACCCCATGGGGAAAAAAACTGAGCCCCCTTTCCGTCCAACTTATCTTAGATAGGAGGGAAATCTTTGGCTTTGGTGGGTCAAAGTACTGAGCATCAGAAAGAATGCTGTAGCCGCCCTGACCACTGAGGTTCCAGGGAGCATACAGACGTCGTTACTGCCTGAAAGCAAGCCTCCTCCTCATTCTCATATACTATTTGGTCTCCATCCATGACAGACGATATCCACTCACCTGAAACCCAAAGGCAACCGCCTCCACTTGGCAAGACTGTCAGACTGAAAGACACAAGGGGAGAAGAGTTTTGAAGATGAGCCTTCTGTGGGAAACCATGGAAGACCTAAAGACGCAATCAGCTTGAACAAGCCAGGCTGTGTGCAAGTTGTCCGATAAAGGGACAGGAGGTCGCTCAAGAAATTAGCTGCCTCGAGAACCCAATCCCTCTGCTCAAGAGGGAAACGAGACTCCCGAACATGGCGCCCCAAATTTGTCACCCGCACTGGGCCTCAAGACTAATTCTGAGAATATCTGTTTAGTCATCATCTCTCTTCGAGACAATGTGGACCCAACGAAGGCACACTGCAGGCATCGGTACCACTGCACACTCGTTTGCTCACCAGAGATGTTTCCTGGGACTGGGGACAGAGCAAGGTGCGCTTGAGAGCTGCACTGTTCTGACTCTGGAAGGAGCCTGACAGGCAGAGCCCAGGAAGCTCTAGGCCAGTGATGGCGAACCTATGACAAGCATGTCAGAGGTGACACCTGTGTCAGAGGTGACACACGAACTCATTTTTTTGGTTGATTTTTCTTTGTTAAATGGCATTTAAATACATAAAATAAATATCAAAAATATAAATTTGTTTTACTCTGGTTGCAAATCTCAAAAAATTTCTATATGTGACACGGCACCAGAGTTAAGTTAGGGTTTTTCAAGATGCTGACATAAAGAGCTCAAAAGGTTTGCCATCACTGCTCTAGGCCAAATGAAGGCCATTTTTTTTTCCAGAACATGACCTGGGCAAAGAGGAGAAAGACGGTGGTCTACACTACCTATTTCTTCACTCTTGGAGCGGAAGCTAATGTTCTTTGCTGCTTTGTATGGTAATGATCATTCCAAAAACGAATGAAAGAATGAATAAATAACAGATTAAAGAACTGAACCAAAGTCAGGCTGAGCACTATTGATTCAAGACCGACAAAAGTAATTAATCATACTATTTTCACTTTGGACACACATGCGATTTGTTGTGAAAGGTGAAGAGAAGCCATACTCATCGTTTCTGGCATCAAAACAATTGGTTTGAGGCAGAACATGGATGAGCCCTATTGGTCATCACAAAACAGAGGATGACATCATGAAGTCACAGACGATTAACGCTGTGGCACACAGCGTGTCTGGGCACCTTTCATTTGTGTTCTAGGCAAAGACACTACAAAGAAAGAAAACTAGAGGCCAACCTACTTGATGAACACAGACACAAAAGTCCTCAACAAAGTATTAGCACACCGAACCCATAAATATATTAAAGCCATCATACTCCACGATCTGGCTGGATTTATTGCCAGGAGGCAAGGATGGTTCAACCCCTGCCACGCAATTAATGTGACACACCACATAAACAAAACGGAAAATAAAAATCATGTGATCATATCCATACCTTGCGAGAAAGCATTTGACAAAATCTTGTACTCGCTTATGATTAAAATCTCTCAGCGAAGTGAAAATAGAGGGAACACACGTGAGCATAATAAAAGCCATGCATGTCAAACCCTCAGCCAACATCAGATTCTATGAGGAAAAACTAAAAGTGTTTCCCTTGAGACCAGAAACAAACAGCCATGTTCACTTTTACCACTCTTATTCAACACACTACCGGAAGCCCTAGCCACAGCAATAAGACAAGAAGACGAAATAAATGAAACCCAAATTTGAAAGGAAGAGGTAAGACGGTCATTATTGGCAGATGACATATTTATTGAGAATACCAAAGATTGCACACACACACACACACACAAAATCCTAGAACTGATTAATGAATTCATTGATGTAGCAGGATGCAAAAAAATATACAGGGTTGGGCAAAAAGCTATGTTTCAGTTGTGCAGATGCAAAACACGGAGTTTATCCTAGTATTATTATTAATTAATTATTTCATTTTCCATACGAACAACTGTAAACATCCTTTTGCCCAACCCTGTGTTCAGAAACCAGTTGCACTTTTACACACCAATAATGGACTACCAGAAAGTGAGACTAATAATCCCATTTACAATTGCATCAACAAAATGCACCGAAATACCTAGGAATAAATTCAACTAAGGAGGTAAGAAGACCTGTACTCAGGAAATTATAAAACACTAAAGAAAAAAAAAATGGAAGAAGATACTAATAAATAGAAATATATACCATGCTCATGGATAGAAAGAGTTAACATCATTAAAATGCCCACACTACCCAAACCAATCTAAAAATTAAATGCAGCCCCATCAAAATACCAAAGACATTTTTTTTCACAGAAGTAAAACGAATAATCCAAAACTTTGTATGAAAATTCAAAAGACCTTGAATAGCAACAGCTACTTATCACATATAAAGGGCACTGGTAAAAGACAAGTGGATTTCTCAGCAGAAATCTTGCAGCCAGAAGAAAAAGGGAAAAATACCAAAATAAAAAAACACACATCTTGCCTCCCCATAAAAAAGTACTAATGAAACAATCTCATTCACAACAGCACCAAAAACGTAACAAAATACATAGGGACAAGCCAAGCAAGGAAGTAAGAGACCTGGACACGGAGAATTGTAAAGCACTGAGGACAGAAATGGAAGGTGACACAGTTAGATGAAAATGTGTCTTATGCTAATGAGCTGACAGAATTAACATGGCTAAAATGTCCAGATGACCCAAGTCCATCTCCAGATTCCACGCAATCTCTATCAAAATTCCAATGACATTTTTTTTTCACAGAAGTAGAAAAAAAAAATCCCAAGGAACCAAAAACAAAACAAAGAAAAAACCCCAAAACGAAATACTAAGGAACCATAGGAAAGCCGGAGGCCTCACACTTCCTGACCTCAAACTATATCACAAAGTTATAGTAATCAAAACAGTACACTCCTTGCCCTGGCCAGTTTGGCTCAGTGGTTGGAGCGCTGCCCAAGGACTGAAGTATTTCGGGTTCGATCCCTGGTCAAGGGCAGGATCCCCAGCACTGGTAGGGGTCGATTTCTCTCTCTTTCTCCGTCTCTCTCTCTTTCTCTCTCTCTCTCTCTCTCTCTATCTCTCTCTCTCTCTCCCCCTCTCTCCTTCTCCCTCCCTTCCACTCTCTCTAAAAATCAATGGAAAAAATATCCTCAGACCATCCTCTCAAAATAACAACAAAAACAGTATACTACTACCATCAGAACACACACACAGACCAAAGAAACAGAGCCTAGAAATAAACCCTCGAATACATCCTGGCCTAGAATATGACTACCTATCATAAACTGCCTTTTAATTAAAAGGTTTTAATTTCAGACCATCCTCTGTGGTTACGTTAGGTCTCTGAGTTTGCAAGGCCGCCACACAGGCCTTCCCTAAGCTAGACAGGTTAGCATGTGGTCCCTTTCACCCACAGCACAAAACAGGAAAAAGTCTCTTCGAAAAACAGTGCTGGGGCCCGGCTGGCATGGCTCAGTGGTTGAGGTCAACCTAGGAACCAGGAAGTCACGGTTCGATTCCCGTGCAACCATCAGGGCATGTATGGGGCTTGTGGGCTCCATCTGGGGCGTGCGGGAGGCGGCCATCCAAGTTTCTCTCTCATCATTGATGCTTCTCTCTCCCTCTTCCTTCCTCTCTTAAATCAATCATAAAAATATATTTCAAAAAATAGTGCTGGGGAAAATGGATACCCAAACGCAAAAAAAAAAACCAAATACCAAAAACCCCACAAAGAACACCAATGAAACTGGACCCATGTTACACCCTACACACACACACACACACACACACACACACACACACACACTTCAACTCAAAATAAACCAAAGACCTAAATGTAAGACCTGAAACTGTCCACACACTGGGGAAAAGCACCTTGACCGTTGGTCTTGGAAACGAGAAAAAGAAAAAAATAAAAAGGATATGACACCCAAATCGAAGGCCTTAGGAAAAGCGAACGTAACAAACCCCGCCGTCCTCTGCATTATCCCAATCCGTTGAGGTTTTGCTTCCCTGCAACTGTCGTCAGTTTGGCTCAAATAAACTCACAAAAAATTCTTTACAAAAAGAGAGAGGGAAAAAAACAACAAGGAAAAGTAAACGAGGGGACTACATCACACGAAAAAGCGTTCTACACGGCAGTGAATACAAAGCAAAGGGCGTGAGGACACAAGAAGGTCGGAAACGGAGGGAGAGCTCTCCCGGGAGGAGCTAACGGCGCAGGATGGAGGCCCTGGCAAGGTCCTTGTTTAAACGCGCCCCCCCTCCCGCCCCCAGCCTGGAGAGCAGGTAGCCGGCGCTCCATCCGGGTGCCTGCCCCCCACCCCCCCCCCTCCTACCCGGGCAGGGCGCTGTAACTCACGAGGCCCCGCAGAAACAGGGGGGCCAACCACACAGCCTCCGACGAGGAGCTCGGGCACCTGGCGCAGGTGCCACCACCTCAGGGCGCATCGCTCCCACCTGGCTGCGCGCACGAGGGCCTGCGGTCCCAGGGGCGCAGCGCTCCCCACCTGCAGGGCTGCGCGGTCCAGAG
>NW_006288451.1:7143-8589 GCF_000327345.1 Myotis davidii
CCGTGTCCACACGCCTGGCTGCCCTCACGCTGAGAAAACGGGGCGCTTCTATGCCTCAACCTTCACGGAGCTCCCACCCAGGGCCGCAGAGCGCGCAGAACAGCCACAGAGCCTGCGCGCTGAAGTCGGCCCAGGCCAGGAAAGGGCGGGGCTAGGAGGGGTGGGGATGCGGGCACGCGTGGCCCCGCCCCCTGGGGATATTTGCACCAATAGGGATGCTCAGGGCTGCCAGGGGCGTGGCTGAGCATGCGAGGAATGGTATTGGCAGCTGAACTAGCCAAGTGCCCAGGAGACCCACAAACACGAATTGGAAGAGATCTATGCACCCCTGTGTGCGACGCGGCGTTACTGACAAGAGCCGAGCTGTGGAAGGAAGCACGAGTGGGTGAAGGTGAGGCACCGATAGGCACGGAATATGGCGACACGCCTACATCCCCTCCCAAGGACGCACCCGAGGTGGGCTGTCAGCCTCCATGGCTATGTCACCAGATGTCCTCAGGACCCAGGCCATGACAGTCCCCTTAGGCATCGATGTGATCCTAAAACCCTTGTTCGCATGTGGATTGGCGTTTTGGCAGGTTCAGTCCAGTTAGTCTGGGCAGCCCGGCCGGGGTGGCTCAGTGGTTGGGCATCAGCCTATGAACCGGGAGGTCAGGGCACAGGCCCAGGTTGCGGGCTCCATCCCTAGGAGGGGGCGTGCAGGAGGCAGCCGATCCACGATTCCCTCTCATCACTGATGTTTCTATCTCCCTCTCCCTCTCCCTTCTCCCTCTAAAAGTCAATGAAAACATTTTTTTTTTTTGTAAAAGAGAATTTTTTGCCTAGCTGTTTAGCTTCTTATTCCACACTAGTTAGGTATTCCTCATCCAGCCCTGTGCTCCCCAGAACTTACGAGCAGCATTGTGCCTACTGGTCCAGCCCCAACGAGGGTGGCCATTGGGTATGTGGTCATCTTTCCCCCATCAACTCTCCTGCAAGGGCGCAGCTTATAGACTCAACACCTGGCCCTACTGGGACCCTAATACTCCCAGGTAAGGTTCAAGTGCATGAAGACAGCGCCCCCAAGAGGCTCTGCACTTCCATCGCCGCCGCATCTCATGCTTCCCTATGGGCATCTTCCCTGGTTGACTTACCCCTTCAACTACGTCTTCAAGTTTTTTTTCTAGTAGAAACGGTGCCACAATAAGCATTTATGTCTACGTATTTTAGGGCGTTTGTATGAATTTTGGTGAACTGTACCTGGGAGTACGTTCGTTTCTATGAGCATTCCTGAAATCAGCTCGACCCAGAGGTCAGGGTTGGATTCCCGGTCAGGGCACATGCCTGGGTTGCAGGCCCGATCCCCAGTAGGGGGCGTGCAGGAGGCAGCCGATCTATGATTCTCAGCATTGATTTCTATCTCTCCCTCACCCTCCGAAGTCAATAAAAAATAGGCCAAAAAAATGA
>NW_006288451.1:9123-23872 GCF_000327345.1 Myotis davidii
TTTAAATTCCTTTTAAAAACAGACTTATTTTGCCCTAGCTGGTTTGGCTTAAGGTCGACTAAATGGTCCCACGTTGGATTCTGGTCAAGGGCACATGCCTGGGTTGCAGGCTCAATCCCCAATAGGGGGCGTGCAGGAGGCAGCCGATCTATGATTCTCTCTTATCATTGATGTTTCTCTCTCTCCCTCTCTGAAATCAATAAAGTATATTTAAAATACAATAAAAATAGACTTTTTTTCATAATAGATTCAGATTTATAAAAAAGGTGAAGATAGCATAGAGGGTTCCCAAACATCTACACCCCATTTCACTTAACATTAACATCTTCTATTAGAATGAATCACTGGCCACACAATTAACCCATAGCGACACACTCTTATTCATTAAAGTTTGCACTTTGAGATTTCCCTAGTTTTTACTCAATGTCCTACTGCCATTCCAGGACCCACAGACGATGCCGCCTTATGTCTCACTGGCACGCCTATCGAGAGTTTCCTTGCTTGTGACACTTTCCCAGATTTGTCTTGTTTTGATGGTCCTCTGGTTTTGAGGACAATCGCCCCTGTATTGTGCAGACCAGTGATGGTGAACCTATGACACACAAACTCATTTTTTTTGGTTGATTTTTCTTTGTTAAATGGCATTTAAATATATAAAGTAAATATCAAAAATATAAGTCTTTGTTTTACTATGGTTGCAAATATCAAAAAATTTCAAAAAGGACTGAGCGGACTTGTTTAGTGCGTGATATTGAATACAGTAACTGTACTATGGTTGCAAATATCAAAAAATATTTCTATATAACACGGCACCAGAGTTAAGTTAGGGTTTTTCAAAATGCTGACACGCCGAGCTCAAAAGGTTCGCCATCACTGGTGTAGACTGTCAAGTGGGATTTGTCTAAATGTTTTCTCATGTTTAAATTTTTTTATATATACGTATTTTATTTATTGACTTCAGAGAGGAAGGGACAGGGAGGGAGGGAGAGAAACATCCATGATGAGAGAGAACCATGCATCGGCTGCCTCCTGCACGCCCCCTACTGGGGATCGAGCCTGCAACCCGGGTATGTGCCCTGACCGAGAATTGAACCATGACCTCCTGGAGGTTCGTATGTCGACCTCAACCACTGAACCACACCGGCTAGGCTATTTATTCAGGTTTTGTTTTGTTTTTAATATTAGTGTGGACTTGTGAATACTGATGATACACTTTGGGTTAGAATCCCATGCAAAGCTACGTATTTCCTTCACATTGTGTCAGCTTTAGCCATTGGAAGGTCTTTGGGTTGGTTCCTGTGTAACTTCTGGCATACCTCCGTGTGTGTGTGCGTGTGCAGCTCTTCCTTACTTTCTGGCACTACACAATACCCCCAGGTCACCCTTTACATTTGCTGCCCATTCATAGAATCCACCATCCTTTTCCTCGGAGAACGGTACTGGAAACCACGAAAGGGCTTCTAGTAACTGCTATCACTGGAATGTCATTGCTTCTAGGCGGTCTCCGCTGCAGAGTAGGGACCTATGGATACGTCCAGCCCATGCATGTGTACACATACATGTACCTATTGCTGTGTATGCATACCCATGTGGATGTAAAACATGAGATCCCGGCTGGCGGGGCTCAGTGAATGAGTGTCGACCCATCGAGATCACAGTTCGATTCCTGGTCAGGGCACCTGCCTGGGTTGTGGGCTCGATCCGCGGTGTGGGGCGTGCAGGAGGCAGCTGATCCATGATTCTCTCTCATCATGGATGTTTCTATCCCTCTCCTTCTCCCTCCCTCTCTCTGAAATGAATAAAAACGACTTTAAAAACATTTGTGTATGGTGAAGCTCCCGTTGCATGCCTTAAAGTTCAATGTCATAGACACACCATCACAGCATCGTACAAAACAGATGCACTGTGCTGTGTCTACTGTCCTTACCCTCCTGCTACAGACACTGGTGATTTTATTGCATTTTTAGTTGTGCACTTCCCAGCACGTCAGATAAACGGGACCCACTCTGTGCCTCCTTTTCGGACTGGCTCCCTTCACTGAGAAAAATGCATTTAAAATCCACATGTGTCTCTTTCTCTACGTGGATATACCATAGTGTGGGTGGATTCCTCCCTTCGCCTCCCTCAATTCATTTCTGTGAGGATATCTTGGGTTTCTCTCAGTTTCTGGAAATTATGAGTAAAGCTGTTACAAATATTCATGGGCTGGTGTTGGTATGGACATGAGTTTTTAACAAATTTGGGTCAATGCCTAGGAACAGAGGGTACATTTTTCTTGCTCATCATGAATGATAGTTTGGCGCTTGGATCTTCCCCAACTATGGGCATTGCCAGTTCTTTGGCTTGTAGCCATCTCCTAGGAGTGGCGGGGCACCTGTTTGTTTAATTCGCATCCCCCTAATGGAAAGCATGGTCCATCCGGTTATCTGTCATCTGTATACTTCTGTGGGGAGGGGTATATGCAGATCCTAGGCCCACGTCTAATGGGTATGTTTGTGTGCCTATTGCTGAGTTGTAAGATTTCTTTCTACATTTGGAGAGAAGGCCTTTATCAGATATGCCTTGACAATATCTTCTCCCAACCTGTGTTGAGCTTTTCATCAATGGAACAGTGCCCGTAATTTTAATGAAGTCCTCTTTCCGTCATGATTTGTGCTTTCGGTGTGGCATCTGAAAACGTGTAACAAAGCCTAAGGCCACACAGACTTCCTCCTTTATTATTCTGCATTGCACGTGGGGTTCTGAGGTCGACCTTGGGTTAACTTTGTAATTAACGTCCAGTCTCTCCTGCACACGTGAAGGTCTGGGCCTAGCCCCCTCCGTGCAGGTGGACGCCCTGTTGTTCTGGCATTAATTACTGAAAAGACTTGCGTATGGACTGAATTTCCTTGGTGCGCCCATGTACCTGCTCCTGATTTCTCTGTTCCCAACTATCGGCCTATGTGTCTACTCGTTTGCCAAGACCATGCTATCTTGATGACTGGACATGTGTAGTGAAAGTTCTGAAATAAGGTAGGGGTGGGCCCTCCAAATTTGTTCTTCAGTACTGTGTTGATTCTCTTGTCTTTCCGTAAAACCTTAAGATTAGTTTGTTGATTTCTATCAAATAACCTGTTGGGATGCTCAATGAGATTTCATTGAATCTATAGATGTAATTCAATCTGAGTTGGGCAGAGCTGACCTCTGAACAGTATTGAGTCTTCCAATCCACCATGAACACCGAGGTATTTACATCTTATCCATTACTTGAATCTACTTTGATTTCTTTCATCATTTTTGTATTTTCTGCACTTAGATCCTATACATGGCATAAATATATTTATTTATATATTTACATACACATGCACATTTTCTTTCATGTACATGGTTTTTTAAAATTTATTTCAAATTTGCATCCTTTATCCTTGTTCTATGCATTTAGATATTTTTGTTTTGTTTTGCTTTGTAGATTCTTTGGAATTTTCTACATAGACAGCCTTGTCATCTCTGGATAAAGACAGGTTTATTTCCCCATTTTCTTTACTATGTTTTTATTGATTTCAGGGAAAGGAAGGGAGAAGGGGAGAGAGATAGAAACAGCAATGATGAGAATCATCCATTGGCTGCCTCCTGTCGGCTGCCTCCTGCACACCCATTACTGAGTATCGAGCCTGCAACCCAGGCAGGTGTCCTATATCTCTCTCCCTCTCCTTTTCCTCTTTGATATCAATAAAAATATATTTTTTAAAAAGGAAATGTTTGGAGTCTCTCTGGAAAACAGATCAGCAACAAAGTGCTGGCTAAGCCCAAGACACATTCATTAAGATCTGATCCAGTCAAGGATGGGTGATATTTCTACACCTGGCTGGAGTGTCCTGGAAATACCAGTCAGGGAAATTAGTTAGCATAACTCAAGTCAAAGGGGACCATCAAAACTACCAGTATCTGCAAAGGAATTAATATGTACTTTGAAAAAAAAATCTGAAAAGCCACAAGAAAGAGAAAGGAGATCACATACCCACCCCCAAAACAAAACTTTCAGATACCAAAAAATATATACATATATATATCAAGTAAGAAAATAAACAGAAAGAAAGCAACCCCATCCCAAAGTGAACATCCGAAACCATAATTAAAAGGAGAGAAGAAAAAGACGTACCTGGTCCTCAGATAGGAAGACGTACATGATTAAAAACCACTTTTCCCCACAAATTAATTTATTACAGTTGAGGAAATTGCAGTCTAAACTGTAATTTCTTCCAACGAGAAGACACATGAGACAACAGGAGGCAGAAGAAGGGACGCACAGATCACAGAACAAAAATGGAGCCAGTCACAGATGACGATACAGCAACAGTGCGGATGGCATTACAGATAAATGGGCAATTATTGGCAAATAATCGCAAGTCATGGCAAGTAACTTGGCAACGTCACGATTTCAAATTAAAAAATTTTTTTTTCTCATGATTGAAGGATTGGAATTTTAAAGAAAACAGAAAAGAGTTAGAAGTTCACACAGGTGACGAGTCTTATGGAATCCGCATAAACAGCTTTCCGAAATGACATGAGACTCAGAAGCCATACAAGCGAACATGGTAGTACTTGGACACAGAACAGTTATACACAGTCTTACAACAGAAACGAGGTTTGAGAGGGTGTGGAAAGTATCTGTAATGCTTGACAATCGAAAGCTTACTGTCCCAATCATAAAGGAGCTCTGCGAAGTAAGAAACAGATGAACCCCCGCCCCCACCACCAAAATTAGACAGAAAGAGGAAATGAAGAGATACAGATGGCTAGTCAAATATGAGAAAATGACCAAACTCAAAAACGAAAGAAATACAATTTAAGACAATAGTTTGGGCTATCACGTTGGCAAAGATTTCCAATAGGCATGAAATCCATGATCTGGGAGGCCGGGGAAACACTGGCCATCTTATTGGTTGCCATTGGAGTGGTAAGAGTTGGTACCATGTTATTAAGGAAATCTGGTGATAATCTTCAAAACTGAAAATGTGCCTGTTCTGAATCCCAGTATATCAGCGGCTGCGTAATGATGATGATATACTAGGGACAGATGCAAAATTATTGCTCTAGAGGGAGGTCCATTGCACAGAAATGTGGTGCTAACCTCAGTGTTTGCAAATGAGAGAACATGGGATTATATTCAATCTACAAAACAGTCATGCAGTCATTCCATAAATGACAGATGTGCGCTACTGAAGTAGAAAAAGCTCTTTACGGAAAGGCAGCATGTGGAAGAACTGTACAATATGGTCCCACTTCCAGAGTCCCCTCCCAAAACAGCTTCCGTGTTTGTGTGCGTGTGCATGTACATGTGTGTGTGTGTGTGTGTGTATGTGCAAAACTCCCTTAGTAGAGATAGAATTAGGGCCCGGCTCATGTAGCTTAATGGTTGAGCATCAACCTATGAACCAAAAGGTTCCGGTGCGATTCCTGGTCAGGGCACATGCCTGGGTGGAGGGCTCGATCCCCAGGAGGGGGTGTACAGGAGGCAGCTGATCAATGATTCTCTCTCATCATTGATGTTTCTCTCTCTCTCTCCCTCTCTCCCTTCCTGTCTGAAATAAAAAAAAATTTTTTTTAAAGGGAAAATTAGGAGAGAGGAGTGCACTTAATTTATATCTTTAGATCTGCTTTGAAATTTTAGGGGAAAAACCATGCAGCATTTCTTTTGAAAAGTGTACCCCTCACCAGCCAATGAAAATTGTCAATTGATACCTAGGAGAGCACTGAGGCATTCCATCATTTTGAGTGTCTTGTGCAAATACTACTTCCTCTCCCGAGGCTCTTGGGATTGAGTGAAGTGGCAGCCCAGGAAACAGTCACCACGCCCAAAGTAAAGTCTCAGCGATGACAGCCCAACATGACCATTGCTCAGCTAAGCATGTCTTATCTGCAGGAGGGGTCCGCAGCGACACCGGACGGCGGGGAAGCTCTGTGTAGAGGAGCGACTGCAGTGTCTTGTGGCCGACGCTGGCGATGAAGCGACGGCAGCACCCGGAGAAGCAAATCCACCTGCAGGGACACAGAGGGACGTGGCGAAGGTGAGGGACACGTTTTCTAGGGCCAGGAGTCTTGAGGGCACCCTCACACACCCGTCTTCTACGTGTGCTGGGGGAAACCTACCCCGACACACAGGGACAGCCATGCTTGCAGTAGCTGGGTCCACGCTGTGGCCAGAAAAATGCCTAAGGTTAGCCTGGCTGGTGTGGCTCGGTGGTAGAGCACTGACTCAGAAACCAAGAGGTCCCTGGCTCCATTCCCAGTCAGGGGACATGCCTGAGTCGTGGGCTGGATCCCCAGGAGGGGGTGTGCAGGAGGCAGCGGATCAATGTCTCTCTCTCTCTCACCCCCCGCCTCCTGTCCCCTCTCTAAAAATCAATAAAAACATATATATATTTTTAAAAGTGAAGGAAACCCTTCAGAGGCCCAGGACACGTGTCACTGGACGTGGAGAAAAGCTATGAAGACAGGCGAGAGCAGCTGTCTCTCTTCACTCGTCACGCAGTGTGGCCCATGGGCCCATTAGAAAGACCCCGAAGCCGTCCACCCCTAGGAGGCTCCCATCGACCTCTCTGCCCAGACATGCATGCTGCCAGGAAGCGAGAACTACTCTGATGAAACCTTACCTGCAGCGGGTGACCCTGGAACCGCAGGCAGGCCAAACGTCTTGTCTCGGCGATTTATGGGTGGCATCCACGCCCCAAAGCGTTCCCAAGACGTCAGGTTCTGAGGAGGAAAAAGGCCAGCCAGTGTGGGTGCTGGGAAGCCACCCGATATAACGGTACGTCAGCAACGTTCTCATAAATATTCCGTGACTTAATTTTTACAACTTCCTGTTACACATAATTATTAATAGCAAACGACAACGTTCGCTAATGACGATCACTATCATTGTGTTGCATTCATTTCCCTTACGCGCCTTACGCGCAGGCACACCATTTCTCTCCACTAATACTAGCAGTGAATATTTTAGCAGCCCATGGCCACGTCATCAGTCTTGGACTGACTTGTTTGGTGTGCACAACAGGAAATATTTAGCTTTCGGAGAACAAAAAGAATAGATTTATTTGCGTTATGCTTACTCATTTGTGCAGTTATTCAATGTCTAGTAAGTTCATGTTCAAGAAAAATACTTTTATTAAAATGTTCTATTATTTTATGTTAACGATGACTCATTTATTTCATCCCTTTGTATGCAGCATGTCTCTATGGCAATAAACCTACGTTTCTATGAAAATGGAAGCTTTGGTTTTTTGCGGCCCACATAAACCTAAACATTATTTATTTGGCCCATTTTAGCCTTTGAATTTGACATGCTTGATGTACACATAAACCGTACATGAAGACACATGCGTGTCATCTCATTTAACACAAAGCATGTTGGAGTGTGGGGACACTGTGCTGACACGCCCAACTGTCCCTTCCCTGAGGTCTGACACACACAAGAGAGGCAGGCTAACAATTATGTCAGCGAGATCAAATGTTTCCATTTCATTCAGACCAAATGTCATAAAACAATTATTTAAAATGTCTTCATTGATTTTTTTAAAGGATTTCAGTTATTTATTTTTTAAAATGTATTTTTATTGACTTCTGAGAGGAAGGGAGAGAGAGAGAAACATCAATGATGACAGAGAATCACTGATAGGCTGCCTCCTGCACGCCCCCTACTGGGGATTGAGCCCATAACTCGGGCTGTGCCCTAACTGGAATTGAATCCGGGACTCTTCAGTTCACAGGCCAATGCTCTATTCCCTGAGCCAAACCAGGTAGGACTGTATTCATTGATTTTAGAGAGACAGCAAGGGTTGTAGAGAGAGAAACATCAGTGATGAGAGAGAATCATGGATCGGCTGCCTCCTGCATGCCGCCTACTGAGAATCAAGCCCGCAACCCGGGCCTGTGCCCTGACTGGGAATCCAATCTGGACCTCCTGGTCCACAGGTAGATGCTCAACCAATGAACCACCCGGCTGGGCCATAATTTCAATCTTTTTTTTTTTTTAAATTTCAATCTTTTTAACTTCATCCAGTCGCGTTTTATGACTTCGCATAGATCTACCCTAGAGAATGTTCCAGGTGTGTTTGAAAATAATTTGGGTTCTGCTGCTGCTTGGTGACCTAGATATCAGCTCACGTAGGTTGATTAGCTTGCTCCAGTTTTCTATAACCCCACCAATTCAGTTTAACTGGTCTTCAATTATTAAGAAGAAGGTATTGAAGAGTCCAGTTTTTTTGACTGATTTTCCCTTCGATCCTGTCAGCTATTGCCTTCTGTAATTTCAGACGCTGCGGTAGGGTGACTGTGTTGTTTATAACTGTTATATATCCAATCAGAAAGACTGTATGACTCCTATGTTCACTGCAGCGTCATGTACAATAACCAAGTTTTGGAAGCAGCCAAGTACCCATCACTACATGAGTGGATAAAAGAGCTGTGGGGCATTTACACAAGGGAATACTACACAACTGTAAAAAAAAGAGAAAAAAATCTTACCTTTTTGTGACAGCAGGATGGACCTGGAGAGCATTATGCTAAGTAAAATAAGCCAATCAGAGAAAGGTAAATACCATATGATCTCACTTGTATGTGGAATCTAATGAACTAGTAAACAAAATAGAAACAGACTTATCGATACAGAGAACGGACTAAAAGCTCTCAGAGGGGAGGGGCTCAGTAAAAAAATAAAAGGTAAAGGAATTGAACAGCTAAAACCCCTCATAGACACGGACAACAGTATGGCGATTCCCAGTGGGAAAGGGAGGTGGGGGAGGTAGAAGAGGGTGAAGAGGAGATAAATGGTGATGGCAGGAGACTTGACTTGGGGTGGTGAACACACCATACAATATACCAAGCTTGTCAAACTCGAGGACCATGGGCCACATGCGGCCCACAATGAGTATTTTTGTGGCCCAGCCAATATAACGGTATGTAAGAAACGTTTTAATAAAAATTTCGTAACTTTATTAATAATGAAATACGTTTACTAACGATGGATTACTATCACCGTGTTGCATTCATTTCCCTTAGGCGCCTTACGAGCAGGCGCACCATTTCTCCCCACTAATACTAGCAGAAAACATTTTAGCAGCCCATGGCCACATCATTAGTCTTGGACTGACTTGTTCGGTGTGTGCAACAGAAAATATTTCACTTTCAGAGAACAAAAAAAATAGGTTTATTTGCATTATGCTTATTAATTTGTGCAGTTATTCAGTGTCTGGTAAGTTAATGCTCAAGAAAAAATATTACTTTTTATTAAAATGTTCTACTGTTTTACGTTAATGATGACTCATTTATTTCAGCCCTTTGGATTCAGCATGTTTCTATCGAAATAAACCTACGTTTCTATGAAAATTAAAGTTGGTTTTTTTTGTGGCCCACATACACATAACCCTTGTTCATTTGGCCTGTGTGAGCCTTTGAGTTTGACATGCTTGCAATATACAGATGATGTATTATAGACTTGTACAACTGAAACCAACATAATTTTATTAAGCACTGTTCCCCCAATAAATGCAATATAAAGGAAAAAAACTGACTGGCTTGGGCAAAGAAGTCTGTTTACCATCACGAGAGATCCACTGGCGTCCCACAGATCCCGGCTTGACTCCCTCAGAGGGCACCATCCCACCAGCGAGCCACACAGGTTCCCCAGAGCATCCTCATGGGCACGTGTTCGCGGGCAGCCTCACCTGGGAAGTGACGAGAAATCACATCCATGATTGAGAATCGTGCCCGGGCTCTCAGGTAACAAGACCCATGTGAAACGGGCACCCAAGGGAAGCTGTACACCCGTCTATCAAGATCCACTTTCCCTAGGGAGTGACTGCAGGGTGTGTGATACCACCACTGTGACAAGGGAAGCTGTCCCTCACTCCTGTCCCTGGGGCTCTGAACGTGCTGGACCTCAGTTACCGATGAGAACGACGACGGTTGTAGTTCTCTCTCATTTTGTTCAGCCCAAGGAATGTTGGTTTGGATTTTTTTGGGGGAATCATCATCGATCCCAGCACGTTCTAAAAAATGGAGCTGCCAGATGGTGGATCATTGGGTGAGGCGATGACCTCAGAGTCCTCCTGGGCCTGCAGGAGCCGGTCCCACCACTGAGCGAGGAACACTCAGTCCATGTCGGAGGGAAACCCCGTGTGCCATCGGGACACCCAAACAAGCCGCCTCCAGCAGCTCCAAACCCACAGCTAATGTCTGAGCGAGCAGCAAAGCATCGCTTACCATCCTGGGGGATCCCGGCTCCGTGCCCGCTCAGGTCCCTTCCTCGGGGTCTCCTGGGGACTCAGGCCATCCAGGCGGACAACGGGCTTCTCATCTTGGCCGATACAGACCCTGGCGCTGGGGCTGCACCTGAGAAGTGGACACAAATCACAGGGCGTGTGAGTCATGTGCCCAGGTCGTCAGGAAGAATCCCTGCCCCCCTCTTCCCTTTCGTGGGCCTTCATCTGAGTGTCCCCTAGGCCTGTCCCTGAGGCATGAGTGAGGGCAGGTGTGACTTTCTGTGTGCAGGTGGGTTACAAATATGGATGCAGGTGGTCGGTACAGGCCTCTGCATGTGAAAAATGAAGCCCTGTGGGCAGGCTGGTGTTGCTCAGTGGATGAGCGAGGTCTTGCTTAAATATTTAGTCAGGGGGCATGGCCACGCTGTGGGCTCGATCCCCAGTGGGGGACGTGCAGGAGGCAACCAATTAAGGATTCTCTCTCATCATTGATGTTTCTCTCTCCATCCCCCTTGCTCTCTGAAATCAATAAAAAAATATTTTATAACAACTGGTAACCATCACCACGAAAATTCTCTGTGATGCAGAAACACTGGGAGGGCCTGCATGAGTGTGACAAGGGAAGCTGTCCCTCATCCTGTGCCTGGGATATGGAACGTGCTGGACCTCAGTTACCGATGAGAACGACGACGGGTGTAGTTCTCACTCATTTTGTTCAGCTTTTCCAAGGAATGTTGGTTTGGTTTTTTTTTGGAGGGAGTCATCATCGATCCCAGCACGTTCTGGACACGGGGCCTTAGCCCAGACACACAGTTCGAATTGGCTGACCTTGGGACAGATAGAGGCTTACCTTCCTGAGCGTTCGGGGGCATGAGGCCGACCCAGGGCTACTCTTCTTCCAAGTCCCGCCCACGTCTGACCACCAGGTAGAGAGCAAAGTGGTCCCTTCTAGGCAGACGAGAGGCCTTTCATGATGACACCACCTGTGGAATGAAGGGAAACCACATGCACATTTGAGAAACTCATTCAGCTTCTCAGGTCGCAGGATCCACACCACCCTTTCCCCAGGGACAGCCTGCACCTGTCCTTCATCCCTCAATCAACGTGCTGGACCTCAGTTTCCGATGAGAACGACGACGGTTGTAGTTCTCACTCATTTTGTTCAGCTCCAAGGAATGTTGGTTTGTTTTTTTTGGGTGGAATCATCATCGATCCCAGCACGTTCTAAAAAATGGACCTGCTGGAAGGTGGCTCAAGGGGCGAGGCAATGGCCTCGGAGTCCGCTAGGGCCTGCAGGAGCCGGTCCCATCACTGAGGGAGGAACACTCAGTCCATGTCGGAGGGAAACCCCGTGTGCCATCAGGACACCCAGACAAGCCGCCTCCAGCAGCTCCAAACCCAGAAGCTAATGGCTGAGCGAGAAGCAGAGCATTGCTTACCTTCCTGGGGATCCCGGCTCCGTGTGCACTCAGGCCCCTTCCTCGGGGACTCCTGGGGACTCAGGCCATCCAGGCGGACAACGGGCTTCTCATCTTGGCCGATGCAGACCCTGGCGCTGGGGCTGCACCTGAGAAGTGGACACAAATCACAGGGGCGTGTGAGTCATGTGCCCAGGGCCTCAGAACTGAACCCACGTCACTGCCCCCCCCGTCTTACGGGGCCGGGGCATCCCTCACATTTTTCTCTCCCTGAGAAATGAGTGGCGTGTGTGACGCCATGTGTGCAGGTCGGACAGCTGATAGGTCGCATGTGGTGTGGGCAGCGACCTCCTCAAGGGAAACATGAAGCCCTGTACCCAGGGTCCTGGACACGCCCCCTGCCTCCCATCAAAAACCGACTGTTCAAAAAACAAAAAAACCACAAATTCTTACTTCCCACGAAGTCATAACAAAAAGCACCCGCGTTCTACGAACATGCCCCTAAGAAGCCTAGATGGACCTCAACTTGGACATTTTGTCCCTGAAAATGGTCACCGGTCAAATACACGCACAGGAAACGAGTGGAAGCAGAAACTAACCACCCACACAGAGACGGGAACCGTGAGCACACGGGCTACATGTATGCAGCCTCCCGTAAGGAGACCAGCCACGTCGGGCCAGGCACATGTTCATGCAAACCAAGCCAGCGCCCCTCAGGGGACAAAGGGCGAGCAGCTGGTGTCTGTGGTCCTCATCGGCGTCTCCGTAAACACTGCCCGTGGGCAAGGCCACATTCTCATCTGGAAACCACATGTTCCCAGGCGTAGAACTCAGGCTCTGACCTGCCAGGAAACCTTGAGGCACCTACAGGGTCTTTCAGAAGTAGCATCCTCAGCACGGCTCCTTTGGCTCAGGGGTGGAGCCTTGACCCAAGAACCAGAAGGTCATCATGGTTCGATTCCCGGTCAGGGCACATGCCCGGGGTTGCTGGCTCCATCCCCAGTAGAGGGCATGCAAGTGGCAGCCAACCAATACATGTTTCTGCCTTATCACTGATATTTCTACCTGTCTCCCTTCCTCTCTGAAATCAATCCTATATGATAAAAGCCAAAGAATATGCTAAGTGTCCATTCATCAGGTCATCCGTTCAACCAATCAAATCATAATATGCTAATAATAAACATGTTAAGGCTATTCAACCACTTGCTATGATGCACACTGACCACCAGAGGTCAGACGCTCAACACAGGAGCTGTCCCCTGGTCGTCAGTGCACTCCCACAGGGGGAGGGCCTCTCAGGCGGAAGCCAGAATCATGGTTGGTGAGCAGAGCAGCGGTGGTGAGAGCCTTTCCCCCCTTTGCAGCAGCGCTAAGGATGTCCTCTACCAGTTTAGGGATTGGGCCTAAGCCTTCAGTGGGACATCCCCTGAGGGCTCCCAGACTGTGAGAGAGTGCAGGCTAGGATGAGGAATACCACGCCGAGTGCATGAATTTAGTGCTCGAATTTAGTGCACCAGCCTCTAGTAAATATATATTTTAAAAAATAAAATAAAATCCATGGGAAGCAGAAGGCCTCCCTCAAAGTAAACAAAGACAGCACGTGGCATGGAAGGACATGGAGTCCACCTCAACCTGCCCTCCTCTCGCATCCCTGTCCTGGCCATCAACCACCAGCAGCATCACCTCAGAGCTGGGAGCCCAGCAGTACACATGCATGTGGGTGAGGGCGAGGGTTACACGTAGGATGTGACAACTGCAGCACCAAGGCCAGCTATCAGCAACGTACCCCCAAGACACCTCAGGGAACTCACAATTCCTCACCAAGTCCACAGGCCAGAACAACTATTGCTACCAGAGGGAAATGGCGCCTAATTTAGGAGCCATGCAAACTTTGTCCTTTGGTAACCAGGTAGAGCTGCAGGGGCTACCACGGCAGAGGAAACAAGGCCAACACAGATACACGCCATGATTCCCTGAGGCAAGGCCCGGGCCACACCCTCCAAACTTCTCCAGAGGGGGTGCCTGATGGCCACCATACCTACACAACCCACACATGCCAACCAGAATTGTTCATGCAGGGCCACCCAACCTGGTGGAGGAGCCTGTGACACCCAGATAGAACATGCTGAGAAGAGACGCCCTGGTCGGTGCCTGATGAGTGTGACAAGGGAAGCTGTCCCTCACTCCTGTCCCTAGGATACGGAACGTGCTGGACCTCAGTTACCGATGAGAACGACGACGGGTGTAGTTCTCACTCATTTTGTTCAGCTTTTCCAAGGAATGTTGGTTTGGTTTTTTTTTGGAGGGAGTCATCATCGATCCCAGCACGACTGGACACAGGGCCTTGACCCAGACACAAGGTTCCAATAGGTTGACTTTGGGACAGAGAAAGGCTTACCATCCTGAGCGCCCCGGGGCATGAGGCAGACCCGGGACAATACTTCTTCCAGAACCTGCCCAGTCCGACCCCCAGGTAGAGAGCAAGGCGGTTTCTTCCATGCAGACCAGAGGCCTTTCATAAGGATGCGACCTGGGGAGTGAAGAAAAACCACATGCAAATTTGAGAAACTCATTCAGCTTCTCAGGTCACATGATCCACACCACCCTCTATCCAGGTACAGCCTGCAACTGTCCCTCATCCCTCTATCCCTTAGGGGTGAGATGGGCGTGTGACACCATGAGGTGAACAGGTAGACAGCTGGGCTCGATGCCCTGGGAGATGCCTGATGGGTGTAACACGGGAAGCTGTCCCTCACTCCTGTCCCTGGGGCTCTGAACGTGCTGGACCTCAGTTACCGATGAGAACGACGACGGTATGGGTTCTCACTCATTTTGTTCAGCTCCAAGGAATGTTGGTTTGGTTTTTTTGGGAGGAATCATCATCGATCCCAGCACGTTCTAAAAGATGGAGCTGCCGGATGGTGGCTGATTGGGTGCGACAATGACCTCAGAGTCCGCCAGGGCCTGCAGGACCAGGTCCCACCACTGAGCGAGGAACACTCAGTCCATGTCAGAGGGAAACCCCGTGTGCCATCGGGACACCCAAACAACCCGCCACCAGCAGCTTCACACCCACAGCTAATGTCTGAGCCA
>NW_006288451.1:26794-34641 GCF_000327345.1 Myotis davidii
GGGGACAGAAAAGGCTTACCTTCCTGACCGCCCCGGGGGCATGAGGCAGACCCGGGGCTACTCTTCTTCCGGGACCCGCACACGTCCGACCCCCAGGTAGAGAGCAAGGTGGTCCCACCCAGGCAGATGACAGGCCTTTCATGATGACGCCACCTGGGGAGTGAAGGGAAAACACATGCACATTTGAGAAACTCATTCACCTTCTCAGGTCACAGGATCCATATCACCTTTTCCCCAGGTACAGCCTGCTCCTGTCCTTCATCCCTCTATCCCTTAGGGGCGAGATGGGCATGTGCGACACCATGAGGTGGGCAGGTAGGCAGCTGGGCGCCTTCATGAGTGTGACAAGGGAAGCTGTCCCTCGCTCCTGTCCCTGGGGCTCTGAACGTGCTGGACCTCAGTTACCGATGAGAACGACGACGGGTGTAGTTCTCACTCATTTTGTTCAGCTCCAAGGAATGTTGGTTTGGTTTTTTTGGGGGAATCATCATTGATCCCAGCACGTTCTAAAAGATGGAGCTGCCGGATGGTGGCTTATTGGGTGCGACAATGACCTCAGCGTCCGCCAGGGCCTGCAGGACCAGGTCCCACCCTGAGCGAGGAACACTCAGTCCATGTCGGAGGGAAACCCCGTGTGCCATCGGGACACCCAAACAAGCCGCCGCCAGCAGCTCCTAACCCACAGCTAATGTCTGAGCGAGGAGCAGAGCATCGCTTACCATCCTGGGGGATCCCGGCTCCGCGCCCACTCAGGCCCCTTCCTTGAGGACTCCCGGGGACTCAGGCCATCCAGGCAGACAACTGGCTTCTCGTGTTGGCCGATGCAGACCCTGGCGCTGGGGCTGCACCTGAGAAGTGGACACAAATCACAGGGGCCTTTGAGTCATGTGCCCAGGGCGTCAGGTAAAATCCCTGCACTCCGCTTCCCTTTCGTGGGCCTTCATCTGAGTGTGCCCTATGCCTGTCCGTGAGGCATGAGTGAGGGCAAGTGTGACTTCCTGTGTGCAGGTGGGTTGCAAATATGGATGCAGGTGGTGGGTAAGGGCCTCCCCATGTTAAAAATGAAGCCCTGTGGGCAGGCTGGTGTGCCTCAGTGGTTCAGCATCAACCAATGAACCAGGAGGTCAGGGTTCAATTCCCAGTTAGGGCACAAGCCCTGGTTGCAGTCTTGTCGGGGAGTAGTGGGCGTGCAGGTGGCAGACAATCAATAAGTCTCTCTCATCATTGATGTTTATTTCTGTCTCTCCCTCTACCATCCTCTCTGATAATAAAAAGAAAATATATTTTAAAAGAGGCACCTAACTCTAAGAAAATGCTCTCTGATGCTGAAAAGTGGGAGGGCCTGCATGAGTGTGACAAGGGAAGCTGTCCCTCACTCCTGTCCCTAGGATACGGAACGTGCTGGACCTCAGTTACCGATGAGAACGACGACGGGTGTGGTTCTCACTCATTTTGTTCAGCTTTTCCAAGGAATGTTGGTTTGGTTTTTTTTGGAGGGAGTCATCATCGATCCCAGCACGTTCTGGACACGGGGCCTTAGGTCAGACACAGGGTTCCAAATGGCTGACCTTGGGACAGAAAAGGCTTACCTTCCTGACCGCCCCGGGGGCATGAGGCAGACCCGGGGCTACTCTTCTTCCGGGACCCGCACACGTCCGACCCCCAGGTAGAGAGCAAGGTGGGGCCCCCCAGGCAGATGACACACAGGGTTCCAAATGGCTGACCTTGGGACAGAAAAGGCTTACCTTCCTGAGCTACCGGGGGCATGAGGCAGACCCGGGGCTACTCTTCTTCCAGGACCCGCCCACATCCGACCCCCAAGTAGAGAGCAAGGTGGTCCCATCCAGGCAGACGACAGGCCTTTCATGATGACGCCACCTGGGGAGTGAAGGCAAACCACATGCACATTTGAGAAACTCATTCACCTTCTCAGATCACATGATCCATACCACAGGTACAGCCTGCACCTGTCCCTCGTCCCTCTACCCCTTAGGGGTGAGTTGGGTGTGTGTGACACCATGAGGTGGGCAGTTAGGCAGCTAGGCTGATGCCCTGGGAGGTGCCTGATGAGTGTGACAAGGGAAGCTGTCCCTCACTCCTGTCCCTGGGGCTCTGAACGTGCTGGACCTCAGTTACCGATGAGAACGACGACGGTATGAGTTCTCACTCATTTTGTTCAGCTCCAAGGAATGTTGGTTTGGTTTTTTTGGGGGGAATCATCATCGATCCCAACACGTTCTAAAAAATGGACCTGCTGGAAGGTGGCTCATGGGGCGAGGCAATCACCTCAGAGTCCGCTAGGGCCTGCAGGAGCCGGTCCCATAACTGAGCGAGGAACACTCAGTCCATGTTGGAGCGAAATCCCGTGTGCCATCTCGACACCCAGACAAGCCACCTCCAGCAGCTCCAAACCCACAAGCTAATGGCTGAGCGAGAAGCAGACCATTGCTTACCTTCCTGGGGATCCCGGCTCCGCGCCCACTCGGGCCCCTTCCTCGGGGACTCCTCGGGACTCATGCCAACCAGGCAGATAATGGGCTTCTCATCTTGGCCGATTCATGCTCTGGTGTTGGGGCTGCACCTGAGAAGTGGACACAAATCACAGGGGCGTGTGAGTCATGTGCCCAGGGCGTCAGAAATGAACCCACGTCACTGCCCCCCCGTCTTACGGGGCCTATGCATCCCTCACATTTTTCTCTCCCTGAGAAATGAAGGACAGGTGTGACGCCCTGTGTGCAGGTCAGACAGCTGATAGGTTGCAAGTGTTGTGGGCAGTGGCCTCCTCAAGTGTAACAAGGAAACGACTGTTCGTTCAAGAAGCAAAAAAACACACAAATTCTTTTTTCATGAATCAGGCTACTCCAATAGGCCAGTAAGTCATAACAACAAGCACCGAAATTCTAGGAACATGCCCAAAGAAGCCTAGATGGTTCTCAACTTGGACATTTTGTCCCTGAAAATGGTCGCCGGTCAAATACACGCACAGGAAACGAGTGGAAGCAGAAACTACCCACCCAAACAGAGACGGGAACCGTGAGCACACGGGCTACATGTATGCAGCCTCCCATAAGGAGACCAGCCACATCGGGCCAGGCACACGTTCGTGCAAACCAAGCCAGCGCCCCTCAGGGGACAAAGGGCGAGCAGCTGGTGTCTGTGGTCCTCATCGGCGTCTCCGTAAACACTGCCCGTGGGCAAGGCCACATTCTCATCTGGAAACCACACGTTCCCAGGCATAGAACTCAGGCTCTGACCTGCCAGGAAACCTTGAAGCACCTACAGGGTCTTTCAGAAGTAGCATCCTTAGCACGGCTCCTTTGGCTCAGGGGTGGAGCCTTGACCCAAGAACCAGAAGGTCATCATGGTTCGATTCCCGGTCAGGGCACATGCCCGGGGTTGCTGGCTCCATCCCCAGTAGAGGGCATGCAAGTGGCAGCCAACCAATACATGTTTCTGCCTTACCACTGATATTTCTACCTGTCTCCCATCCTCTCTGATATCAATCCTATATAATAAAAGCCTAAGAATATGCTAAGTGTCCAGTCATCGGGTCATCAGTTCAACCAATCAAATCATACTATGCTAATAATATGTTAAGGCTGCTCAACCAATCGCTATGATGTGCAATGACCACCAGGGGGCAGACAGTCAACAAATGAGGTGCCCCCTGGTGGTCAGTACACTCCCACAGAGGGAGTGATGGTCAGCCTGAGGCCAGGCTCATGGCTGGTGAGCAGAGCAGCGGTGGTGAGAGCCTTTCCCCCCTTTGCAGCAGCGCTAAGGATGTCCTCTACCAGTTTAGGGATTGGGCCTAAGCCTTCAGTGGGACATCCCCTGAGGGCTCCCAGACTGAGAGAGTGCAGGCTGGGATGAGGGATACCACGCTGACTGCATGAATTTAGTGCTCGAATTTAGTGCTCCAGCCTCTAGTAAATATATATTTTAAAAAATGAAATAAAATCCATGGGAAGCAGAAGGCCTCCCTCAAAGTAAACAAAGACAGCACGTGGCATGGAAGGACATGGAGTCCACCTCAACCTGCCCTCCTCTCGCATCCCTGTCCTGGCCATCAACCACCAGCAGCATCACCTCAGAGCTGGGAGCCCAGCAGTACACATGCATGTGGGCGAGGGCGAGGGATGTCACACGCATAGGATGTCACAACTGCAGCACCAAGGCCTGCTATCAGCAACGTACCCCCAAAACACCTCAGGGAACTCACTGTTCCTCACCAAGTCCACAGGCCAGAACAGCTATTACTACCAGAGGGAAATGGCGCCTAATCAGGAGCCATGCAAGAATTGTCGTTTGGTACCCAGGTCAGAGCTGCAGGGGCTACCACGGCAGAGGAAATAAGGCCAACACAGATCCACACCATGATTCCCTGGGGTTCAAACTTCTACAGAGGAGGTGCCCGATGGCCACCATACCTACACAGCACACACATGCCAACCAGAACCGTTCCTTCAGGGCCACCCAACCTGGTGGAGGGGCCTGTGACCTCAGATAGAACAGGCTGAGAAGAGACACCCTGGTTAGTGCCTGATGAGTGTGACAAGGGAAGCTGTCCCTCACTCCTGTCCCTAGGATACGGAACGTGCTGGACCTCAGTTACCGATGAGAACGACGACGGTATGAGTTCTCACTCATTTTGTTCAGCTCCAAGGAATGTTGGTTTGGTTTTTTTGGGGGGAATCATCATCGATCCCAGCACGTTCTGAAAAATGGAGCTACCGGATTTATGACTCATTGGGTGCGGCAATGACATGAGAGGCCTCCAGGGACTGAAGGACCAGGTCCCACCCTGAGCAAGGAACACTCAGTCCATTACGGAGGGAAACCCCGTGTGCCATCGGGACACCCAAAGAAGCCGCCTCCAGCAGCTCCTAACCCACAGCTAATGTCTGAGCGAGGAGCAGAGGATCACTTACCTTCCTGGGGGATCCCGGCTCCGCGTGCGCTCAGGCCCCTTCCTCAGTGACTCCCTGAGACTCAGGACATCCAGGCAGACAACTGGCTTCTTGTCTAGGCCGATGCAGACCCTGGCGCTGGGGCTGCACCTGAGAAGTGGACACAAATCACAGGGGCGTTTGAGTCATGTGCCCAGGGCGTCAGGTAAAATCCCTGCCCTCCTCTTCCCTTTCGTGGGCCTTCATCTGATTGTTCCCTAGTCTTGTCCCTGAGGCATGAGTGAGGGCAGGTGTGACTTCCTGTGTGCAGGTGGGTAGCAAATATGGATGCAGGTGGTTGGTACAGGCCTCCCCATGTTAAAAATGAAGCTCTGTGGGCAGGCTGGTGTTGCTCAATGGTTCACCATCGACCAATGAACCAGGAGGTCAGGGTTCAATTCCCAGTTAGGGCACAAGCCCTGGTTGCAGTCTTGTTTGCCATTAGTGGGCGTGCAGGAGGTAGACAATAAGTCTCTCTCATCATTGATATTTATCTCTATCTCTCTCCCTCTCTCATCCTCTCTGAAAATGAAAAGAAAACACATTTTATGAAGAGGCACCTAACTCTAAGAAACTGCTCTCTGATGCTGAAAATTGGGAGGGCCTGCATGAGTGTGACAAGGGAAGCTGTCCCTCGCTCCTGTCCCTAGGATACGGAACGTGCTGGACCTCAGTTACCGATGAGAACGACGACGGGTGTAGTTCTCACTCATTTTGTTCCGCTCCAAGGAATGTTGGTTTGAATGAGTAAGGGCAGGGTGACTTCCTGTGTGCAGGTGCGTAGCAAATATGGATGCAGGTTGTTTTACAGGCCTCCCCATGTTAAAAATGAAGCTCTGTGGGCAGGCTGGTGTTGCTCAATGGTTCACCATCGCCCAATGAACCAGGAGGTCAGGGTGCAATTCCCAGTTAGGGCACAAGCCCTGGTTGCAGACTTGTTTGCCATTAGTGGGCGTGCAGGAGGTAGACAATAAGTCTCTCTCATCATTGATATTTATCTCTATCTCTCTCCCTCTCTCATCCTCTCTGAAAATGAAAAGAAAACACATTTTATGAAGAGGCACCTAACTCTAAGAAACTGCTCTCTGATGCTGAAAATTGGGAGGGCCTGCATGAGTGTGACAAGGGAAGCTGTCCCTCGCTCCTGTCCCTAGGATACGGAACGTGCTGGACCTCAGTTACCGATGAGAACGACGACGGGTGTAGTTCTCACTCATTTTGTTCCGCTCCAAGGAATGTTGGTTTGAATGAGTAAGGGCAGGGTGACTTCCTGTGTGCAGGTGCGTAGCAAATATGGATGCAGGTTGTTTTACAGGCCTCCCCATGTTAAAAATGAAGCTCTGTGGGCAGGCTGGTGTTGCTCAATGGTTCACCATCGCCCAATGAACCAGGAGGTCAGGGTGCAATTCCCAGTTAGGGCACAAGCCCTGGTTGCAGACTTGTTTGCCATTAGTGGGCGTGCAGGAGGTAGACAATAAGTCTCTCTCATCATTGATATTTATCTCTATCTCTCTCCCTCTCTCATCCTCTCTGAAAATGAAAAGAAAACACATTTTATGAAGAGGCACCTAACTCTAAGAAACTGCTCTCTGATGCTGAAAATTGGGAGGGCCTGCATGAGTGTGACAAGGGAAGCTGTCCCTCGCTCCTGTCCCTAGGATACGGAACGTGCTGGACCTCAGTTACCGATGAGAACGACGACGGGTGTAGTTCTCACTCATTTTGTTCCGCTCCAAGGAATGTTGGTTTGAATGAGTAAGGGCAGGGTGACTTCCTGTGTGCAGGTGCGTAGCAAATATGGATGCAGGTTGTTTTACAGGCCTCCCCATGTTAAAAATGAAGCTCTGTGGGCAGGCTGGTGTTGCTCAATGGTTCACCATCGCCCAATGAACCAGGAGGTCAGGGTGCAATTCCCAGTTAGGGCACAAGCCCTGGTTGCAGACTTGTTTGCCATTAGTGGGCGTGCAGGAGGTAGACAATAAGTCTCTCTCATCATTGATATTTATCTCTATCTCTCTCCCTCTCTCATCCTCTCTGAAAATGAAAAGAAAACACATTTTATGAAGAGGCACCTAACTCTAAGAAACTGCTCTCTGATGCTGAAAATTGGGAGGGCCTGCATGAGTGTGACAAGGGAAGCTGTCCCTCGCTCCTGTCCCTAGGATACGGAACGTGCTGGACCTCAGTTACCGATGAGAACGACGACGGGTGTAGTTCTCACTCATTTTGTTCCGCTCCAAGGAATGTTGGTTTGAATGAGTAAGGGCAGGGTGACTTCCTGTGTGCAGGTGCGTAGCAAATATGGATGCAGGTTGTTTTACAGGCCTCCCCATGTTAAAAATGAAGCTCTGTGGGCAGGCTGGTGTTGCTCAATGGTTCACCATCGCCCAATGAACCAGGAGGTCAGGGTGCAATTCCCAGTTAGGGCACAAGCCCTGGTTGCAGACTTGTTTGCCATTAGTGGGCGTGCAGGAGGTAGACAATAAGTCTCTCTCATCATTGATATTTATCTCTATCTCTCTCCCTCTCTCATCCTCTCTGAAAATGAAAAGAAAACACATTTTATGAAGAGGCACCTAACTCTAAGAAACTGCTCTCTGATGCTGAAAATTGGGAGGGCCTGCATGAGTGTGACAAGGGAAGCTGTCCCTCGCTCCTGTCCCTAGGATACGGAACGTGCTGGACCTCAGTTACCGATGAGAACGACGACGGGTGTAGTTCTCACTCATTTTGTTCCGCTCCAAGGAATGTTGGTTTGGTTTTTGTTGGAGGGAGTCATCATCGATCCCAGCACGTCCTGGACACGGTGCCTCAGGTCAGACACACGGTTCCAATTGGCTGACCTTGGGACAGAAAAGGCTTACCTTCCTGACTGCCCCGGGGGCATGAGGCCGACCC
>NW_006288451.1:35528-61311 GCF_000327345.1 Myotis davidii
TGGACAGAAAAGGCTTACCTTCCTGACCGCCCCGGGGGCATGAGGCCGACCCGGGGCTACTCTTCTTCCTGGACCTGCCCACTTCTGATCCAAAGGACAGAGTAAGGTGGTTTATTCCAGGTGGACGACAGGCCTTTCAATACGATGCCACCTGGAGAGTGAAGAGAAACCACATGCACATTAGAGAAACTCATTCAGCTTCTCAGGTCACATGATCCATACCACCCTTTCCCCAGATACAGCCTGCACCTGTCCTTCATCCCTCTATCCCTTAGGGGTGATGATGGGCATGTGTCATACCATGAGGTGGGCAGGTGGAGAGCTGCCTTGATGCCCTGGGAGGGCCTGCATGAGTGTGACAAGGGAAAACTGTCCCTCACTCCTGTCCCTGGGGCTCTGAACGTGCTGGACCTGAGTTACCGATGAGAACAACGACGGTATGAGTTCTCACTCATTTTGTTCAGCTCCAAGGAATGTTGGTTTGGTTTTTTTGGGGGGAATCATCATTGATCCCAGCACATTCTAAAAAATGGAGCTGCTGGATGGTGGCTCACTGGGTGAAGCAATGACCTCGGAGTCCTCCTGGGCCTGCAGGAGCCGGTCCCATCACTGAGCGAGGAACACTCAGTCCATGTCGGAGGGAAACCCCGTGTGCCATCGGGACACCCAAACAAGCCACCACCAGCTCCAAACCCACAAGCTAATGGCTGAGCGAGCAGCAAAGCATCACTTACCTTCCTGGGGAGCCTGGCTCCGTGCCCACTCAGGCCCCTTCCTCAGTGACTTCTGGGGACTCAGGCCATCCAGGCCGACAACTGGCTTCTCGTCTTGGCCGATGCAGACCCTGGCATTGGGGCTGCACCTGAGAAGGGGAAACAAATCATTTCTTCCTCTTCCTCTTGTCCTCCTCTACCGCCTAGTCCAATGGGAAAAAGGAAGCCTTGCAGGGAGGCTGGTATAGTTCAGTGGTTGAGCGAGGTCATGGTTCGAGCGAGCACATGGGCATACTCTGGGCTCGATCCCCAGTCGGGGGTTTGCAGGAGGCAAGCAATCAATGATTCTCTCTCGTCATTGATGTTTCTTTCTCTCCTTCTCTCTTCCTCCCTGAAATTAATAAAAAAATATTTTTTAAGAAAGGGCAACCAACACCAAAAAAATCATCTCTGATGCTGAAACAATGGGAGGGCCTGCATGAGTGTGACAAGGGAAGCTGTCCCTCACTCCTGTCCCTAGGATACGGAACGTGCTGGACCTCAGTTACCGATGAGAACGACGACGGGTGTAGTTCTCACTCATTTTGTTCAGCTTTTCCAAGGAATGTTGGTTTGGTTTTTTTTTGGAGGGAGTCATCATCGATCCCAGCACGTTCTGGATATAGGGCCTTAGCTCAGACACACGGTTCCAGTTGGCTGACCTTGGGACAGAGAAAGGCTTACCTTCCTGAATTACCCGGGGGCAGTTGGCAGACTTGGGGTAACGCCTCTTCCAGGACCCGCCCATGTCCAACCCCCAGGAAGAGAGCAAGGTGGTTTATTCCAGGTAGATGACAGTCCTTTTGTGATGACGCGACCTGGGGAGTGAGGAAAAACCACATGCACATTTGAGAAACTCATTCAGTCGCTTACGTCACATGATCCACACCAACCTTTCTCCAGGTACAGCCTGCACCTGCCCTTCATCCCTGTATCCCTTAGGGGTGATGATGGGCGTGTGTGACGCCATAAAGTGGGCAGGTTGGCAGCTGGGCTGATGCCCTGGGAGGTGCCTGATGAGTGTGACAAGGGGAAGCTGTCCCTCACTCCTGTCCCTGGGCCTCTGAACATGCTGGACCTCAGTTACTGATGAGAACAACGACGGTATGAGTTCTCATTTTGTTCCACTTTTCAAGGAATGCATCTTTGGCGTCATCATCGATGTGACTACATTCTAAAATCTTAGGCCGAAACCGGTTTGGCTCAGTGGATAGAGCGACGGCCTGCGGACTGAAAGGTCCCAGGTTCAATTCCGGTCAGGGACATGTGCCTGGGTTGCGGGCACATCCCATCCCCAGTGGGAGATGTGCAGGAGGCAGCTGATGGATGTTTCTCTCTCATCGATGTTTCTGACTCTCTATCTCTCTCCCTTCCTCTCTGTAAAAATCAATAAAATATATTTAAAAAAATCTTAGTCAGGCTGGTGTTTTGGCTCATTGGGTGAGGCAGGGACCTCAGAATCCTCCAGGGGCTTGCGGGACACAGATCCCAACACTGAGCTAGAGGAATACTCAATCCACTGTTCGAGGAAAACCCCGTGTGCCATTCCAAGTCCCCAAATCAGAAAAATTGATTTCTCCACTTGGAGCACGAACGTGCTTACCTTCCTCAGCGATCCCCGGCTTCCAGAACTCCCCCATCACATCCATCAACCAAGGAAAGCAAGGTCATGTCTTCATTGCTGATGGCGAGTCTACATGGCCACTCCTCCTGGGAAGTGTACAAAAACCACATGCACAGTTGAGAAATGGACCCAGGTAACCACATCTAGGCCTACATTCTCCCCATGCAAAGCCCGTCTATCAGGTTCCTCTATCCCTGACCAATGACTGCAGGCGTGTGTGAGGTTAGCCAGGTAGGCAGCGGTGCCAACACTCTGGTGGTCCCTGCATGAGTGTGACAAGGGAAAGCCGTCCCTCACTCCTACTGTCTTGGGACGCTGAACGTGTTGGACCTCAGTTACCGATGAGAACGACGACGTTGTGAGTTCTCACTCATTTTGTTCAGCTTTTCCAAGGAATGTTGGTTTGGCTGTTTGTTTTTTGAGGGAGTCATCATCGATACCAGCATGTTCCTGGATGCAGGACATGTTAGCGAGGCTGGTTGGATGGCTTACCTGGTGAGCCATTGACCTCGGGGTTGTCTAGTGGCCTGGACATACACAACCAAGGCACGGGGCAAGAGGGAAACTCAGTCCACTCTTCCGGGAATGTACTGGGAAAATATGGACAGGTCACGTCCAGGAAATCTAATAAATCTGACGTGATGGCTTACCTTCCTGAGGGATCCACAGGCAGGATGTACACCCAGGGACACTCGGCTCCAGGACTCCCACACACCTGCCATCATCAAAGGAAAGGATGGTCTTCTCTTCATGGATGATGGTGAGTCTACATGGCCACTCCACCTGGGAAATGTAGAGAAATCATATGCAAAGTTGAGAAATGGACCCAGGTGTCAATATCCAGGCCAACAGTCTCCGCAGGAAAGACCTGTCTATCAAGTATATCTATCGCTGACTGGTGACTGCGGGCGCATGTGATACCGTGAAGTTGGGCAGGTAGTCAGCTGTGCTGACACTCTAGTCTAGGTGGTGCCTGCATGAGTCCGACAAAGGAAAGCTGCCCCTCACTCCTCCCCGGGGCGCTGAACGTGCTGGATCTCAGTTTCCGATGAGAACGACGACAGTATGAGTTCTCACTCATTTTGTTCAGCTTTCCAAGGAATGCATTTTTTGGGGGGTCATCATCAATCTGAGCACATGCTAAAATGTGAGCAAGGTCGGTGTTACGGCTCATTGGGTGAGGCAGTGACCTCAGAGTCCTCCAGGGGCCTGCGGGATGCAGATCCCAACACTGAGCAGGAGGAATACTCAGTCCACTTGTTGGAGGGAAACCCCGTGTGCCATTCCAACACCCAAACCTGTGACTCTAGCAACTCCCCAAATCAGAAAATTAGTTTCTCCACTTGGAGCAGGAAAATGCTTACCTTCCTCAGGAATCCACCAGCAGGGTGCACACCCAGGGACACTCGGCTTCCAAGATTTCTACATGCCACCCATCAACAAAGAAAAGGAAGGTCGTGTCTTCATTGCTGATGGTGAGTCTACACGGCCACTCCATCTGGGAAGTGTACAAAAACCACAAGCACAGTTGAGAAATGGACCCAGGCAACCATATCCAGGTATACATTCTCCCCAGGTAAGACCTGTCTATCAGGTACCTCTATCCCTGACAAGTGACTACAGGTGTATGAGGCACCATGAGGTGGGCAGATAGGCAGATGTGCCAACACTCTAGGTGGTTCCTGCAGGAGTGTGACAAGAGGAAGCTGTCCCTCACTCCTACTGTTTTGGGACGCTGAACGTGCTGGACCTCAGTTACCGATGAGAACGACGACGGGTGTAGTTCTCACTCATTTTGTTCAGCTTTTCCAAGGAATGTTGGTTTGGCTGTTTTTTTTGAGGGAGTCATCATCGATCCCAGCACGTTCCTGGATGCCGGACATGTTAGAAAGGCATGCTGGATGCTCACCTAGTGAGCCATTGACCTCGGGGTTGTCTAGTGGCCTGGACATACACAACCAAGGCACGGGGCAAGAGGGAAACTCAGTCCACTCTTCCGGGAATGTACTGGGAAAATATGGACAGGTCACGTCCAGGAAATCTAATAAATCTGACGTGATGGCTTACCTTCCTGAGGGATCCACAGGCAGGGTGTACACCCAGGGACACATGGCTCCAGGACTTGCACTCGACTCAGCTCATCAAAGGAAAGCATGCTCTTCACTTCATGGATGATGGCAAGACTCACACGGCCACTCCACCTGGGAAGTGTACAAAAACCACATGCACAGTTGAGAAATGGACCCAGTTAACCATATCCAGACCTACATTCTCCCCAGGTAAGACCTGTCTATCAGGTACCTCTATCCCTGACAAGTGACTACAGGTGTATGAGGCACCATGAGATGGGCAGATAGGCAGATGTGCCAACACTCTAGGTGGTTCCTGCAGGAGTGTGACAAGAGGAAGCTGTCCCTCACAGGGTGCCTCTAGCACGTCGACAAACTCCCCAAGCAAATGACAGATTGTGGGAAAGAGGAATGCTTACCTTCCTGCAGGATCCACAGGCAGGGGGCACACCCAGGACACACGGCTCCCAGGACTCTCGCACGCCGCCCGTCATCAAAGGAAAGGAAGGTGGTCTCTTCATGTCCAATGGGGAGCCTTGCACGCCCACTGCACCTGGGAAGTGCACAGAAATCCCATGGATATTTGAGAAATGGACCTAGGTAACAATATCCAGGCCAACCTCTCCCCAGGTAAGTTGTGCACCTGTCTATCAAGTCCCTCTATCCCTTAGGAATGACTGGGTTCAAGTGAGACACCATGAGGTGGGCAGGTATGCCGCTGATACCTTGGGAGGTGGCTGCATGAGTGTGACAAGGGGAAGCTGTCCCTCACTCCTGTCCCTGGGGCTCTGAACGTGCTGGACCTCAGTTACCGATGAGAACGACGACGGGTGTAGTTCTCACTCATTTTGTTCAGCTTTTCCAAGGAATGTTGGTTTGGCTGGTTTTTTTTGAGGGAGTCATCATCGATCCCAGCACGTTTTGGGGTGCAGGACATAGTAGTGAGGCAGGCTGGATGGCTCATCTAGTGAGCCATTGGCATCAGCGCCATCTAGTGGCCTGGACATATACAACCAAGCCAGGGAGCAGAGGGACACTCAGTCCATTCTTGGAGGGAAACAACTGGGGATTCATGGACGGGCCTAGCAGGTGTAGTACCTCTACAGTGATGCTGGGACTGGTAGAGAGTAACGCTTACCTTCCTCAGGGATCCACAGTCACAGTGCACACCCAGGGAGGGACACTCGGCTTCCAGGACTTGCACTCGACTTGGCTCATCAAAGGAAAGCATGGTCTTCACTTCATGGATGATGGCGAGTCTCGCACGGCCACTCCACCTGGGAAGTATAGAGAAATCACATGCACAGTTGAGAAATGGAACCAGGTGACCATATCCAGACCAACATTCTCCCCAGGTAAGACCTATTAAGTCCCTCTATCCCTGACCAGTGTATGAGGCACCATGAGGTGGGCAGGTAGGTAACTGTGCTCACATACTAGGTAGTGCCCGCATGAGAGTGACAAGGGGAAGCTGTCCCTCACTCCTGTCCCTGGGGCTCTGAACGTGCTGCGCCTCAGTTTCCGATGAGAACGACGACGGTTGTAGTTCTCACTCATTTTGTTCAGCCCAAGGAATGTTGGTTTGGTTTTTTTGGGGGAATCATCATTGATCCCAGCACGTTCTGTGAAGGCAGATGTCTAGGTGAGGCAGTTGAGGCAGCTCACCTCGTGAGCCAATGACCTCAGCGTCCGAAAGCAAGAGGGACAGTCCATCCACTCTTGAAGCTCAACCCCACAGGCCACTGCGGACACGTGGGCAGGCTGCCTCTAGCACGTCGACAAACCCCCCAAGCAAATGACAGACTGTGGGAAAGAGGAACGCTTACCTTCCTGTGGGATCCACAGGGTGGGAGCACACCCAGGACACACGGCTCCCAGGACTCCCGCACGCCGCCCGTCATCAAAGGAAAGGAAGGTGGTCTCTTCACAGCTGATGGGGAGCCGTGGGCGGCCACTGCACCTGAGAAGTGTAGAGAAATCCCAAGCACAGTTGAGAAAGGTACCCAGATTGTCAAGTAACAGTGGGTGAGAAAAACTGAGTTTGTCTATTCCTAAAATATTGAAAACCAAGCCTCCGGTCACAAAATATTCTGCCAAGAAATAGACAGGCTTAATTCTTACTGATGAAAGTTGTAACGTTAGTAACATGAGCAACAAATAATGATTAAGGAGCAAATCTATGAAATGTCCTGATCTCTCTACTTGATGAACACACGTGACTGATCTTTGTGAGGCCACCACAATATGGAATATTGAAATTTTCTTTTTTTGCTTTTTTAAGGAAAAATGAAAGGCTTTGTGGGTTTCATTTAAAATCTTCTGGACATTAGAAAAACCTCATAAATTTAACATATAATTTTCCACATCCAAAGAATTAATGTCAATCCAATAAATTAAATTGAAAAAAGTAAAATAATTGTCCTGGCTGGTTATTCTCAGTGGATAGAGTGTCAGCCTGCGAATTGAAGGGTCTGGGTTTGATTCCAGTCAAGGGCACATGCCAGGGTTGCACAGGGCTTGATTCCCAGTAAGGGGGCGTGCAAGAGGCAGCCGATCCATGATTCTCTCTCATCATTGATGTTTCCATCTCCCTCTCCCTTTCTCTCTGAAATCAATAAAAATATATTTTAAAACTTATTCTCACAGAAGGATATTTCACTGCAATCCAGAATTGTGTAAAAAAAAAAAAAAAAGAACTCAACAATTTCCTAAAATTTTACACTTGTCAGTCTACTCAATACTCATACAAAATAAAAATTTAGCCCTAACTAGTTTGGCTCAGTGGATAGAGTGTTGGCCTGCGGATCAAAGGGTCCCAGATTAGATTCTCGTCCAGGGCACGTACCTTGGTTGCAGGCAGTCCAGGCCCTGGTTGGGGCACCAGCAGGAGGCAATCAATTGATGTGTTTCCCTCACATCACATTGATGTTTCTGTCTTTTTAAAAAACTATATATTTTTATTGATTTCAGAGAGAAAGGGAGAGGGAGAGAGAACCATTGATCGGCTGCCTCCTGCACGCCCCGTACTGGGGATCGAGCCCGCAACCCAGGCATGTGCCCTTGGCCGGAATCGAACCTGGGACTCTTCAGTCCACAGGCCAAGGCTCTATCCACTGAGCCAAACAGGTTAGGGCTCTCTGTGTCTTTCCCTCTCTCTTCCACTCTCTCTGAACAAAAAATAAAATAAACAAACTAAAAATTCACATTCAGAAACGAGGGTGAAGACAATCACTACAGAAATGGCACATTATTAAGGAAAGGCCCAAGGAACCACTGGAAAGATGCACACACCTGAAGACGTGGCCTGGAGCCCATGACCGGCATCTCACAGGATCCCGGTGCGCCCCTTACTTCCATTCGCTGACGTGGAGGACCTCACTCAGCTCACTCAGCCCGCCTGAATGCAAAAGGAACAGAAGAAAACAAACAAAAAATATAATCTCGGAAAATACTCGGCAGTAAAGACAAAGCACTAGCATGTATTCTATCGCCAGTCAGTAGCACACGCATGCTTGGGCTTTCTACTTTCTCCCAACACCCGGGAGGCGTTCCGCACCCTTCTTAGTTCCACGTTCCAGGTTTTTATTTAACAAAGGAAAGAGTCAAGAATGAAGATCCCGCCAGGCTGGTGTGGCTCAGTTGGTTGAGCCAAGAGGTCACCCATGAACCAAGAGGTTTTGGGCTCCATCCCCAGTAGCGGGCGTGCAGGAGGCAGCCAATCGGTGTTTCTCTCTCCCTCTCCATTCCTCTCTCTCTCTCTCTCTGCCATCAATAAAAACAAAAAGGTGTTCCCTCTCTGGATGGTTCCTGGTGGAAGCAATTATTGTGATTGTCGTCAAATGTTCATTTTTAGTATCTTGCCATAATGCTGACTAGCGTTCTGTTGTCAGGAACTTGACTTCTGACCGTTTATCCATTCATTATTCGTATGTTCATTTAGCAACATTGTAAATATCTCACCAGTTGCCTCGTCCTTGAAGAGATTCATCATCGCGTCCAAACGTTCCTAGATTGCTTCAAATTCAAAGCCAGGGCTGGTGCACGGCTTGGAACCCGTCTCTCCTCCTGGACCGATGTCACCTGACCCATCACGACTGCTCTCTCCAGTTCTTTTCTTCCTCCCTCCTTCGGCTTTCTCTAGATAAGACACTGTGAGCTTCTCCTATCGTCCATTTCCCTCGGAAGAACAGGAGATAAAAAGGAGTTAGTGGCAGCACCTTCCTGACGTATATGAACCCGTCAAGTGTCTAAATATCGTGGGGTGAAACTTACCTCTGAATCCGCTGGTGATCATGGGGGCCAACACTTCACCTGCTGGATCAGACTTCCCCATGCAGTGTCCTTGCAAGATGCAACATGTTACGTTCAGAAAAGTGCTGGAATGAAGACAGAGAACTGGGGCGGGGCAGGGGGGTGAATAATTATGGAAAACATACACCAAGGGGCTAGGGAATCCCAGACCGCGTGGTCATAAAGCACCATTGGAAAAATATTCCGACAGATGACAACATGGAAATTGTGTCACTGGGGTGGGGGTTGCGTCTTCACTCGGGGAGCTGCGTCGGCCGTCGGCACGCCCCCCCGCTATCTGCAGTACTGGCGCTGGCATTGCGTCATCGTGTCTATTCCGAAGTTGGTTTTCTCCCTTTAGTGATACTCCTCTTATTGGCCATTTCTCTTGGGCTTCGACCTGTGTCCCCATGGCACCCGGTGTTCGATGGCCTGTTCTCCTGAGGAACCCAGAGGCCCTTTCCTAAGCACGGGCGCCCCCTAGCTGTCGCGGTTGTTCTTTGTAACTTGACGCCACAATATTGGGCGCAAATCAATGCCCCGTTCATGTGTCTCTCCTGTTCCTGGCACATCTCAATACTTAGACCTCTTAGCTCGAGGGACTGCACTTGAGAATTCTCAGGGGTCTGACCCTAAAGGCAAAGGGAGACCGAACATGACCTCTGAAATGTGCGTTTATCCCCAAAGTGTGGTTTTGCGCCATCGATTTAGCAAAAATAGTAGTATTTTTCATTATCACCTTCCAGAGGTTGTGACGTTAGGTGGGTTGTAGTCAGTTGTGGATAACAGGGCGAAGTACATCGTCAAACCCAACCTCAAACTTAACCTCTATTTTTTTTAAAAAAGGGATAATGGTGATTATAAGTATTCAATGAGGCAACCCATGAAATAGTGTTGATCTCAGCATGTGGCACATCTAAGAACTCAATTAAGTGCTATCTATGTGATTGAAATACGTATTTTTGAAACGGCACACATCACTCCCACAAATAGAACAGTAAAAAATGACCAGAACTCAAACTATCGCCATTTTTGAATGTTCTTCCTATAAAGTTTATTGACCATATCCGAAGAAGCGCATACATATATCATTTCACATGAACAAAACACAATGTTGAAGCTTGAAACACAGTAACTCAATCACTGGTGGGAAAACAAGCTTTTGAAAATGAAAAACACACCTGGATTTTCATACCCATTACTTTGAACACACATGACTATTAAGTAACTGAATACAAGCCAATTGGATAAATGACTCGTCACTAAGTCTCCAAGCATGGCGACGGGATCAACAGGTTACTCACAAGTTCACAAGTATAACAAAGGCTGTGGGAAGTACCCTTGAGTTTACACACATTTTTGAACAATACCTATTACATCCTATAGGTAAAATTTCTAAGACTACAATTGGGAGTCAAAATGTGCTAATTTCCATCCAATACCTATTTCCCAGGGTAACCAGGAGTCCAAATTTCTCCATACTTGGTACCTCTTAATCTAATAGGTGAAAAATGACAACCCATGGTAGATTTGTTTCCTTGTGTGTGTGCCTATCCGTGTGCACACACGCGTATTTGCTTCGTCACTATTTGTAATTATTATTCGATAGCTGCAATTCCTTCATCATCAAGATGGGTGTGGTTGGGCGTAGTTTGATATGCTCTTGGCCATTCACAATACTTTTTCTTTTAGGAGCTGCACACTTATGGGCTTGGCAGCACTGATACTGGCTGGGATGCTTGCCTTTAGAATTAATTTGTGGGTAGTTTTTTATAGAAGATTAGCCCTAACTTGGTCGTCTACGTTTCAAGGAACCATACCTCTATAGTTTAGTTGACTGTCAGATAAGTAGTAGTCCCATTTCATTTTAAGCTAAGCAGGTTGTTGGTTCTCTTTCTCTCCCCGGAACCCTCCAATGCAGATCACAAACAAACAAACGAGCCAACTTGGAAAAGAACAGCTTCATTGGGCTCAACATGGCATCCGTCGGCTGCATTCCAAGAGAAGGCTATTTCTCGATTTCTCCTAAGATCACAGGACTAGCGATATGTCTCGGTCGGGGTAACAAAAATGGCAGCAACTCCCCTTTTTCCTGAGGGACAGTTTCTCTTAGGTGGTGACTGTGAATCGCCCCTTGGGAACCCTGAGGCGCACCCACAAATACTGGGGGCCATGGAGGAAAAAAGGCTTGGACCCTCACAAGGGTGGAGAGACAACCAGGAACCTGGGACAGGGCTGATGGCCAAGGTTCATCTCCTACATCGGACCCTTCTGTCAAGACCCGGAGGGTGGCTTCGTTACCTAACCCATAGAAACAACAGGAGAGACTCGAGGAATGTTAAGCAACCAATGACCATATGTTCCAAACAAAAGGACAACCTCCAGACACAGATCTGAGTAAGATGGCGTGAAGGGACTTCCCTGGTTCAGAGTGTAAAATCAGATGCCTAACCTGGTGAGAGCTGAAAGGGAGATTTGTAAAGAGGCTCACTGAGGTCAGAAGAGCAATGCAGAGACATGACGAGAGGGGCCCACCGGGGCGGAAGTTTTTAAGCATCAAACAGAAATCTCAGAACTAAAGAGCACGACGACTACGCCGAGACGTTCGAGAGAGGGGCTCAACAGCAGAGTAGATGACGTGGAAGAAAGGACGGGCGCAAGACAGGGGCCGGGGAATTCATCCAATCGGAGAGGCCAAAAGACAAAAAAATGGCATGAAAAGTGAAGACAGCTTAAGGGATTTTAGGGGACACCAATGGACTCATGCACACATCACAGTAGTCCAGGAAGGAGAGATACAGAAAGGGGCAGCAGGGCTATTTACATTCGTATTGGCTACAGAACACAACCCTTATAAGAAAGAGGCATTCCCGTTCGGGAATCCTGAAGGCACTGAGAAAGAGGACTCCAAGGAGGCCCGACACCAAGATGTATTCGAATCAGTTAGTCACAAGCGAAAGAGTAGCAGAGAATCTTAAAAGCAGCAAGAGAAAGCAACTTGTTCAGACCAGCAGCACGATTCTCAGCGAAAGCGTTGCAGAACAGGAAGGCAGCGGGATGACGTAGACAAAGTGCTGAAAGAAAACACTGCCCACCAAGATCACTCTAGCCCACAAGGTCAATTTTCATCCCTAAAACAGGGGGAACCACCAACGGGTCAAAGAAGAAACCAAGACATAAAAACCATCTCGAGGCAAGCAAAAACATCACGTACCCAAACGTACGGTACGCGGCAAACATAGCTCTAAGCAAGAAGTTTATTGTAATAAACACCTACATCAAGAAAAATATCTCAAACAAACTAAGTTCACATCAAGAAACTACAAAAAATAAAAACAAAGGAATCCCAAAGTTAGCAGAAGAAAGAAAGTAACAAAGAGGGTAGAGGCGGCCGGGGAGAAGTCCATGGGGGAAAAAGGAGACTTATGTAATACTCTAAACAATAAAGAATTTAAATAATAAAAAAAAGAAAGTAACAAAGATGAGAGCAGGAAAAAAAATAAGAGAGACTAAAAAGATAATAAAGCCCTAGCCAGTTTGGCTCAGTGGATAGAGTGTCGGCCTGAGGACCAAAGGGTCCTGTGTTCGATTACGGTCAAGGGCACGTACTTCGGTTTCAGGCTCCTCCCCGGCCCGGGCCCTGGTCGAGGCTCGTGCAGGAGGCAACCAATCAATCGATATGTTTCTCTCATTTCGATATTTCTCTGTGTCTTTCCCCCTCTCTTCCACTCTCTCTAAAAATCAATGAAAACATATCCTCGGGTGAGGATTAAAAAAAAAAGATAATAGAAAAGATCAATGAAATGAAGAGCTGTTTTTCTTTTTAAAGATAACCAAAATAGAAAAAGGTTTACATATATCTACCAAGAAAGTAAGAGAGAAGACGCAAATAAAATTATAAATGAAAAGAGGAGACATGACAACCGATAGCACAGAGGATCACAAGAGACCACGGTCATGTGCCACTTAACGAGCGGGGTATGTTCTGAGACATGTGTCCTTAGGTGATGGCATTATTGCATGGACATCATGACATGGCCTACTACTATGGATGTATATGCGCTATGTACTGTATGGACTGGCAGCCCAGCAGGCTTCTTTACGTCAGCATCACCACAAACATGTAGTGTGAGCCCCAAAAGGTGGCATTTTTTTTCGGGGGGGTAATGCCAGTGCCTGACATATCTTCTTTTTTAAATCTTTTTTTTTAAATTTTCAGTTACAGGTGACATACAATATTGTGAGTTTCAGGTGTAAACCCCAGAGAGTATAGACGCTACCTAACTTACTAAGTGATCATCTGGATAAAACTCCTAACCATCGGACACTGGACCGAGTTATCAGAATATTACTGACAGGATTCCCTATGCTATACTTTACATCCCCATGATTATGCTGTTAACTCTCGATTTGCACTGCGTAATCCCTTCACCTTTTTATCTCCCCAATGCCCCTCCCATCTGTCAAAATGGTCTTTGTATCTAGGAACCTGTTTCTTTTCTGCGTGTTAACTTAGTTTTGAAGACATTGCTGGCCACACACTAGATAAAGACCCACACCACCTCCCCCAATGGAGGTTCCTTTGTTTTAGGTCTTCCTTGATTCTGATAACTGACCCTGTGGGCTCCTTGCTTTTTCTTCTTCCCATGTGTTAAATTCTCACTCGTACCTTGTGGATACACCATGAAAGAGTGAGCGAGCCTGCAAAACCTTACGCCCCCAGGAAAAACAGAAGCCCAGACTCACGATGTTTCTCTCTCTCTACCCTAGGACTGACTGTGTGTGCGCCCTCTCACGGGACTTCTATGCTCTGGGGCCTGTTAAGTCATAAACTCGTTTTTCCTTCCCGGGTTCTGACTCGTTACCGCAGTAAAGCATCTTGCACAAGAACCGCAAGTGTCCGTCCATTGGTTTACAAGGGGAAGATATCTGTGGGAAGCTCAACGGGTCCCCGGTGAAGTGCCCCCAGGGCATTTCTAGCTGATAGTACTACAATCCGTAGGCTGAGGCTGCCAGTAAACATTAATGTGTTGTGCTACAATTTTAGGAAGGCTACCAGGTCACAAGGCAATAGGAATTTTTCAGCTCTCCTATATTCTTAGGGGACCACCCTTGTATACGTGGTCCACTGTTGACCAAAAGATCGTTACGAGGTACATGACTACACTATGAACAATTATACGCCACACAAATTCAACAACCTAGGAGACATAGACAAATCCCTAGAAATATACAATCTACCAAAACTGAACCACGAAAAAATAAAAAATCTAAATAGATCGATTACTATAAAAGGAGACTGAGGCAGCAATCAAAAACTGCCCAACAAAGTCTAGAAATAGATGGTTTCACTGGTAAATTCTACTAAACAGTTAAAGAAGAATTCATAGCAATCCTTCTCAAACTCTTCCAAAAAAAGGGGGGGGGGGAGAATGGAACACTTCCACCAGCGTTATTCTGATACAAAAATCAGACAAGAACAATACAAGAAAATAAAATTACATGCCGATATCCCTAAGTGAACATAGATGCAAAAACCTCAGCAATATATTAGCAAACCAAATTCAACAATACACTGAAAGGGGCCAGACACCACCACCAAGTGACATTTACTAAAAGGGATGGATGTCAAAACATCCATAAATCAATCCATGTGACACACCACATTAACAAAATAAAGACTAAAACCATCATAAAATCGTCCGAATAAGACAGAGAAAAAGCACTTGACAAAACACAACATCTATTTATGACAAAAATCCTCGGCAAGATGGGTATAAAGGAATGTACGTCAACATAACGAAGGTCCTATAAGACAAGGCCACAGCTAACATTACACTCGGGGAAAAACTGAAAACCTAAATGGCCTGGCCTAACAGGAATAGTATTGCTTTACTTTTATATAACTGCAGGGCAGTGGGTTTATTTACATGAGTATCACCACAAACACATGAGTAATGACGTACCCTATGACATCATGACAGCTATGACATCACTACCTGAGGAGCTGTTCAGCTCCATTCAAATCTTATGGGACCCCCAACAGACGGGTGGTCAGTGGCTAACTGAACTGTTGTTATGTGGCACATGACCGTATATAGAAAACTTCCCAAGACGCCACCAGAAATTTTGTTTTTAGAATAAATAGTCTCAGTTTAGTTCCAGAATAGAAAATTAATGTACATAAACCAGTCCTGTTTCTATACATCAACCGTTTGAAAAGAACGCAAATAAATGCAAAGATACTTTGTGTTCATGGACTGGAAGAATAAATATTGTTAAAATAGCCATACTACCCAAAGTGACCTACATTGTCGATGCAATCTATCAAAATCCCCATGGCACTTTTCACAGAAATAGAAAAAGCAATCCTGAAATTTGTATGAGACCTCAGAAGACAGAGGCATCACACTTCCTACTTTCAAACTATATTTTAAAGCTGCAATAATCAAAACAGTGTGGTTTGCGCGTGAACACAGACACAGAGATCAATGGAACAGCACGGAGAGACCAGAAATCAACGCTCTGCGCATATGGCCAGGTAATTTTTCAGCTAAGGAGCCGAAAATTCGTAATAGGGGAAGGGTAGCCTCTTCGATCAATGATGCTGCGAACACTGGGCAGCCACATTTTAAAAAGAATGAAAACACAAATAAATAAAAAAAATGAGACCGGACTCCGATCTTACACCCGCGACAACAAACAACTGGAGATCCTAATATTTAAAACTCAGAGGAGGAAAAAAACAGGGAGTACATTCCCTGACATTGATCTCAGCAATCATCTTTCGGATTTGACACCAAAAGCAAAAACAAAACAAAACCAAACCCCAAAAAACTAAACAAGTGAGACACTATCAAACTAAAAAACATCTGCTCAAAAAAGGTAACCACATGGGAAAGGCAACCTACAGAATAGAAGGAAATAATTTTGTTAACCACAAATCTGATAAAGGATTCATAACCAACTTATGCAAGGAACTCAACTCGATAGGCAAAACAAACAAACAAACAAACAAAACAGACCCAGATTTAAATAGGGACAAGGACCAAGGACCTAAGCAGACACGTCCCCCGCCCCCCCACCAAGACCTAAGTATGGCCCCCAGGGACTTAAAAAAGTGGCTCCACATCATTGATCGAGAGGACAATTCAAGGGCACAATGAGGTACCATGTCACCCTTAGGATGTCTATTATCAGAAAGTCAGGAGATACATACTGACAAGTATGTAGAGAAAACCCTTGTACACGGGTGGGAATATACATGGGTACGAGGGCACGACCACTGTGGAAAACAACACAAAGATTCCTCAAGAGATTAAAATGGACCGACCGTATCATGCAGCAGTCACCCTGGGCGGACAGCCACAGGACAGGGTAAAATTCCAAGAGTTATCTATACTACTACGTTTATATACACATTATTTACAATAGCCACGGCATAGGAAAAGGAAGGGATTCATTGGGGAGAAGATGAAACGGCTGAGGGCATCATGTTAAGTGAAATAAGCCGGACAGAAGGGGGGCAAACACAGCCTGGTGTCACTTACGTATGAAGTATATGTACATATATATTTTAAAAAGTCAAGCCAATAAAAAGAAACACCTCATGGATCTATGCGGATGACGATATTGCTTCTTTATTGCTATGTAGTCTCTGATTACTTTTGACCCCTCTCATTCACTCCTACACAGATTTTTTCTTTGAACCAATGGTCATGAAATGCTTACTTTCTGACATTCCAGCATCAAATATGACAATGGGGGGAAAATGTCCCTGTCAACTAGGAGCTCTTAGGTATATATTTTGGGAAAAGGAGGCAGAACACACCACCACGGGGAAAAAAAAGGAGATTCAAAATGGGGAAGTGTATGAGTGATACGGAGAGAAAGACGACATGGATGTGGGCAGACGAAGCCACGGCCCCCCCCCTGCGTCAGCTCCTCACACTGACCCTGAAGTGACCCTCCCGAGACACATACGATCTCAGTGCCCATCAACAGGGGTCTCGTCCCAAATCGATCCATTCTGATGCTCACGGCACATCGGCCCTCTCTCCGCTGAGAGAATGGGGTGTGGGTGGGAATGTCAGTGAGTCTTACACATGAATGAAATGGTTCCCAGTGTGGGGCAACCCCCCCCCACTGGAGGGAAATGTGATTTTTTAAGGGGGGCAATTCGAGAATGAGTTATGAACAGTGAATGTTTTGCATTTCTCAGAGTTCTAGGGGCCTCATAGATAGTCTTTAAATACACATGGTGACATATTTATGCATCTCAGTTCTCAATGATGTGGTTTGAAACTTTGCTGTTTGTCATATCACTTATTTTTTTAAAACAATTCCTTAGTGAGTGTTTCCTCAGTACGTCCACTGTCCTTTTGTTCTTTTATTTTTCTCTTTCATGGATGCCATGTTCTTTGGAAGTTTAAGACCAAGTTCATGGCCTTTTACGTTTCCTCCATGTGAGTAAGAGTTCACTTTTTGAATAAGAAGAATTCTATGTCATGGGGGGGGGGGCAGGGAAATCGGGATTTCAGAGATGCTTAGGTGGGGCGTGGCCAAAGAAAGGTTGGGTACCGCTGACCTAGAGTCTTGAAGAATGACGATAACCATGAGTCACTATTTTTTCTTTACAAGGCTTTGTTTGAACCTATCCCTACTCCACACCGAACCAGCAACGGTAATTTTTTTTTTAAAGGTGATTAAGTCAGAAGAAGTAGTCCTAAATGAAGTCCAAACAACGGATGAAGAAGCAGAAGGAAAGCAAGAGGGAGGCCCATGACCTATTCACCGAAGGCCCCTTGATGATTAGGGTCATTTTTAACCTCTCCCTCCATCTCCATAACAAGTCTTCCTACTCCTCTTGACGTCCCGAACCTGAGCAGGATGGGAAAGGCTCACGTACAATCCCAACTCTCTGTCCTAAAAGTGTATGCTCTCCCATCTACCACTCATCAGTAGACGGGTCTTCACCGACGATCAATACTAAGACAGAAGCGGGTTCTCATAGACGAATAGAACTACCATCCCTTTGGGGAACACCCATCATCCTTAGACTACAGATACACAAAGGGAGAATTCTTAAACGTTGGGAGAGTTTGAAGATAGTAATATCACTAATATTCTGGGGGCACGGGGTGGGTCTCAGTGAAGTTAGCCACATCGATTGTATGATTTTGTCCCTTCCCGTGATGGAAAACCATGAGCAGTGACTGTATTTTTGCAACAGAATGCCTTACTGGGCTACCATCGCACCTCTACTCTTACAAGGTAATTCTAAAAATAGAGGAGTGCCTGAAACAGAGAAGTGTTTTCTAGGGAGGGAATGCACGTAAAAAGAGCATGCTAGAAAATAGGTTGGGCCCTCGCCAGTTTGGCTCAGTGGATAGAGCGTCGGCCTGTGGACGGAAGGGTCCCGGGTTCAATTCCGGTCAAGAGTACATACTGTGATTGCAGGCTTCTCCCCGGCCCGGGCCCTGGTTGGGGCACGTGCAGGAGGCAACCAATTGATGTGTTTCTCTCACATCGATGTTTCTCTCTGTCTTTGCCTTTCTTCCACTCTCTCTAAAAATCAATGGGAAAATATCCTCGGGTGAGGATTACAAAATATATATAGATATATAAGTTGGAGGGAAAGTAAGAGAAAGAGAACACAACACAGTAGAAAAAACCGAGGTGCAGTCTATGGGGGTGGTTCTTTTGTATGATTCTTGAAACTCTAAATCTAGATTTCCAAACTAAAGAGTCAAAGAAATCAACACTGGCATAAGGCATACGTAGGAAGTTTATGAAATTGCAAGAAGCATCGTATTTTGAAAAGGATAATGCATTTTACCTCTGACAACCAGGATAAGTCTTGGGACTAGAGGAAAAAGATGGGCTTATTGTTTGTTAGTTGGTTAATAAATCACCTGTCACTATTGGGTCTATTTTATCTAGGGCCATTTACTGTTTAAAAAGTGGGCTTAATATTTTTCACCTATTAGATTGGCTGATACCCATTATGTCCACGTCTGTATGAAAATCAGCACAGCCATCGCACCACAGCTGTGTGCAGGCCTGGGAAAAATTTCAAGGGCAATTTCACAATATCTACCGAAATCAAAAGCATGCAGAACTAAGGGTCCAACAATGTCACATCTAGAAGTCTGTTCTAAGAGAATTAGGAGCACGAGCGCATTAATATAGATCTATAATTATATACATTACAACATTATATGCAGTGGCAAAAAACAAAGAAACACAGGTAACCGACGTGTCCCAAAGCAGGGAAATGGATGAACCCATTGTGATATGCACTACATCCAATACAATGTCCATAGGGAAAGGAGATTTATCAGTTTGAGAATATGTCCACAATATACTTAAAAAACATAAAAAAGTGGCCAAACATAGACCATCACACAATGGCGTATTTGTGAAATAAACCCAACATAAACTTAGATAAGCCGAGAGCAGTTACTTGACCACTATGCCACAAATGGTTAACTACTGTCCACCCCTAGGAACTAGAAATAGAAGGTGGACAACGAATGACCACAGGCGACTTTAAATTGGGTAATAACCCATTCGTTCTTTTTTTTTTTTTTTTAACCCATTCATTCTTGGCTGCCCCGTTTCAATGAACGAGGCGTAAAGCTGTTACTGAGATAAGTTGGGCGTTGGAGTTAGGTGTTCCCTCGAGATGGAGGAGTTTATGTTCCAGGAACAAGACAATGAAAACAGACAATAAACTCCGCCATCTCCATTCCACCCATGGAGGTGACACGGACAACCCATGAAAATGAAGGGCCATGGAGATTTGACCTTGAACCGGTACCCTGCGGTGTTCACGTGGACCCCAAAGACAACTCCAGGGATACCAAGGAACCGGTAATCTACAAGATGGTATCACCACGGTTCAAAATGCCAGGGCAATGGTCTTGGCTCCCCCTTAACACAACGGAAGTGGTGGTGGCACTCAGGTCTATGGGTGGGGCACTGGGGAAGAGTTGCTCAAGGCCAACTCCTGGTCTAAAATGCAACGTAGCAGGCTCACTAAACAGGGAAAACAATCAATCGCTTATTGTGGGAACACAAATATTAAGGGGATCCCGTTAGGGCTACCTCTAAAAAAACCCCACAAAATACAAAAAACAGTGGGCTCCAGTTCAGAACAAAGGATACCAAAATGGCCCATGGGAGGCACGTAGCTTGTGAGAAAGCCTCACTATCGTGGGGTGGGGGCGGGGGATCACCAAGGTGGTGTCTACAGGTTACACAATCACATTTCCCACCCCCATCGCTCACTCCCATTTGTAAAGTAAAACACGGATTTTTCCAACCCCCACCCCCCAAAATGCAACAGGGTCAAGAAGACAATAGAAGAAATCACATGACATATATTCAGAGCACAGAGAAGCATGTCACAGTCCAGGCAATTACTTGCCGGCAAGCAGGTCAGTTCTAGGAAAGCCGTGCCCTTTTGAGAAAGAGACGCAGCAAGCTTCTCAGAGGGGGAAACGAGACAGCATCTGGGTGATGCTGGGGATGGGATCACTTCAGAAGGTGCCTAGGGTCCTGTTGTCCACATGTCCACCACCTGGGAGAGGACAGAGGGAGATATCGCGAATGAAAACAAGCAGGTTTATCTTATACTAGAGGCCCAGTGCATGGATTCGTGCACCACTGGGGTCCCTCAGCCTGGCCTGCACCCTCTCCTTGGGGGATGTCGGAGAGCCGGATCCCCGCAGGCCAGGCCAAGGGACCCCAATGGTGCACAAATTTGTGCACCAGGCCTCTAGTATGCATGTCAGGTCTTTGGTCAATCTCTTCCCGCCCTCCCCTCTCCCCCCGGAGATTCATCAGTGTGTTCCACGTTTCCATGCCTGTGCATTGAGCATCTGCCCCCCCCTAGTGGTCAGTACACGTTACAGCGACCTGTCAAACAGTCACTTAGGCTTTTATATATATAGCTGGCCATGCCTCCCACCACAGGGAGGTCATCTGGCAATCCAGGATATTACGGCTAGTCCCTGGAAAACTACACCCAGGAGCTGGTGCTAAGTATCTCCAAGCTATAAAACCTTAGTTTGCTTCCATGCACAAAAATGATGAAACCATGACTTTTTTTACTCCTCAACCCCCCTTGACTGTGACTTGAGTACCCACCTTCCGTTCCTGATTATTTTCAGGTCATCCAACCACAAATGCATTGCTGAAACTGCCATTTCCTGTGTTACTTATTCATAATTTGTATTTCAATTTAGCATTAGACATAAAATGGCCCAGCTGGCATGCTTCAGTGGTTGGATGTCGACCCATGAACCAGGAGATCACTGTTTGATTCCTGTCACGTCATATGCCCGAGTTGCAGGCTCTATCCCCAGCAGAGGGCCTGCAGGAGGCAGCTGATCAATGATTCTCATCATTGATGTTCCTCTCTCTTCCTCTCCCTTCCTCTCCGAAACCAATAAAAATATATTTTTTAAAAATAAAATTAAAAAATGATGATGAAACAGCCTGGCTGGTATATGTGGCTCAGTGGTTGAGCTTCGCCCCGCGAACCAGGAGGTGACAGTTCGATTCTGTCAGGGCACATGCCCAGTTTGTGGGCTCAATCGCCAGTAGGGGGCGTGCAGGAGGCCTATTCATGTTTCTATCTCTCTGCCCTCTCCCTTTCTCTCTGAAATCGGTAAAAAATATTTCTAAAGAATGATGATGTACCATTGTAACAAGGAAATATTAATATCTACTGCAAATTTTATATAACATTCCATGGAAAGCTTTCAAAAAAATCTAACCTCATTAGGGCAATTACCCACATTATATACTTTCCCTGCTTTCCTGAATGCCTCTTGCACAATTTCTGATAGATTTCACTTGGGGAAAAAAAAAGCCTGTATTTTGATTTGTAGTCTTATTCAGTCTTCTTGACTAACTAAAACCCGGGGTTAGACTATAACCTCAACATAGTCACAGAGGCCACATAATAGGTTGGAGGAAAACACAAATGTAGTGTCAAATAACTCAGAAAAGAATCGAACCCATCACCAATACGGCCAAGAGGGTATCTCAACATGAGAATATTAAGTCTTAATGCTCTTACCTGCAGTCAAAATCTCTTTGGTCCTTGCTTATGGAAGATGCTTGTGAGACAAAAAAAAAAAAAAGGCATGCTTCACAATATTTGAACAATCGTCATGCACTCATCAAATGAAAGGGTCAGAACCAACTCCCACCAAGGCGATATTCTGGAACATTCCTCCACGTCTGCCTACCCACTAATACTAGCCATAGCCTAACTCATGCGCCGAGAAATAAAACTCAACTTCTGTCACTAAGGCCCATACGAATTGCATCCAATGCCACTTCCTCGTCGATTTGCTTTCTGGTTATCTTTTTACAACCCCCTTTGACCTTTCCCCCCCACCTGCCTGATATCCTTCCTTCTCTTCCTGGACCCATCCACCATTCATGGGTTTATCCCCAAACATCTTAACATTTGAATGAATTTAACATTGACTGAGCATACAGAGGTATGGTGAGGAGGTATAGGAGGCTTTTTATACCTTCTAGGGCAGTGGTGGGCAAACTCATTAGTCAACGGAGTCAAATATCAACAGTACTTCTTCACAAGAGACTTGCCAAAGCCGAAAACCGACTTCTGCGCATGGGCCACGAAGTTTCAATTGCACTGTATGTGCGTGCCTGCACGTGGTATTTTGTGGAAGAGCCACACTCAAGGGGCCAAAGAGCTGTGGCTGGAGAGCCAGTTTGCCGACCACGGTTCTAGGGTGTCTGATTGGCAAGCACTCTACAATTTGACAAGCCTATGTTTCACGGAATTCACGGACGCTTCTAGGTTTTAAACGACTGCAAACACAACACTGGGTTTCCACATCACACTGGACATCACAGACACAGCACACCACCGATACTGATTCTTACCAGCATTTTCGAAGATCAAATCCACAGAACTGATCAACAAGAACTACAATTTGGATTGATCTAGAAATGTCAGCATCTAAGATGTCTCACTTCTTACACTGGGAACACCTCAGTTATAACTGTGGAAGATATGGGAAAATGTGATATATGCAGACACCAACATAAAACGCAAGGTCAAGTTTAGTGTTGGATCCTCCTCCTAGAAGACCTCACATTATTAAATTTAAAAAAAACCATTTAAGAGAAAAACTATTCTTGTGACCTTGCTATGGAGCGTTTTTATTTCTTTTTTTTGTCATTATCACAGTATTTTGAGAACCTCATCACTAAACATATTTTATAAATAAAAAACTAGCTGGTATGCTTCATTAGCCCACCCACTTCTCATTCAACTTTATATGTGACTTTACTGTGTCTATTTTCAATGATGAAATTCTTATACCATCCATAAATCAATCTACTCATCAAACCACCTGTCAGACAACCTGAAAACCATCCATGATGCCATCACTCATGTAATTAGATCACCTGTGCACTGATTCCCATGTTCACCCATGAATACCCAGCCATCTAGCCATCAAACACATCAAAATCCGTATGTAGACAAGATTCACGCATTCAACATCTTCTTCCACACGCCACTAACCATCTCCACCGTCACTTCATATTGAATCTCTCAATCCGCACACTAATCCATGCCAGCCATTGCTTTTCAAAACATTCATTCTTTAGCTTTGCACCCAATGGCCCCCCCGAGGTATAATTTCATTCAGTCTTACATCCACCCAATAATGCATCCGTTTTCTAGCCTTGTAGCCAATCAGACTTTGCTTAAAATTTTTCAGCCTGGCTATTGAGCTAACTTCAATGACCTTCTTGACATCTGACTGTAAAATTACATGGAATCTCCCACATCTCCCTTATGAGTTGCAATATATGTATTTTAAATCACCCTAAAAAGAGCGACCAAAAATCATGGAGGGAAAATAAAAGCATACAGGAGCCCTGAATTCATTTTAGGAATTGTCAAAACCTGATGGAGACGGTGTATCCCGTATCCCCCCAAAAGGTAATTTTTTAATTAGGCAAATTTTCAATAGCCAGTACCTTGAACACCTGGTTAAATCCCTCCCTTCTATGTCTGATCCCATAATCATCACACATTCAATCCACAACTAATTCCCACCTCGTATTTCACAGAACTGTTCCTGGCCCTATACTACCGTCTCTGCCAGCACTGAGGACATCACAGTAATCCTAGTGTTTGTGATAAAAGCACCATAATGCCACTTTGCTCTCTTCACTGCCCATGTCCCAATTCACCACTATTTCCATTCATACCTTCACAATTATAAATACTCATCAATCCTTTTCATGGCTGCACATGACAAGACGTCCTCTGAATTTACTGCAGATTAACTCCCTGGATACCAAATTCCTATGCATACAAGCTTTACATCTTACACTCGCACCAGCACGATTTTGTGGGCTCAAGCCATCAAACACCTGAAATTACTGAAAATCTGAGAGCTGAGTTCATTGTATCTTGACCATATATTAAATTTATCTTTCCTGCTTTGTCTATCCTCTTCCCCGGCATGATTGCAGATAACTTGGTCTTAATTTCCTCATGCAATCACCCACTTCCGGGTTTTGTAAAGTATTACATCATTTACAATTTAACATTTGGCATCTATAGCCAACACCTCTGCCACTCCTACTCTATGTAAGTCTTACGTCCTACCCCAATAACCTGCTCACAGTATTGGAGGAATTCCCCAAGTTTTACCAGGGCCAGGAAAAGGCACTGTGGTGAGCTATACCAGGCCCTTTTTTCAGCTGTTTGTGTATAAATAAATCACTTAATACTTCGGAACTCTTTGAATGTGTTTTTTTTTTGTCCTCACGAGACTGGTAACTACTTTTACTCCCCTCAGAAGGATATTAAATCAAAGAGTGGCCACATTCATGAGGTAGAACTCAATGTTGACAGCCCTAATCCTATTATTTGACATTTAGGTAGATAAAAGGTAAATAAAAACCAAATACTATTTGTTTTATTTACATCTAAATGGGATTATGCTACAAGCTATTTAAGTGAACCTCATAAATTTATCCTGTTAATTTTTTAACTGCATTATATTAGCAAAATACCTTTGGGACACTAATATCAAATCCAATATCCTATAGGTAATAATGGGAAAGCATTCATCCTATATGTCCTTTTAGATTTATACTTTTGATAGTTGAAATTAATCGTGGATAAATTTTACTCTTATTTAGAGGGAATAATGAAGATGCTATGACTTTTTAAATGAAAACCTTTCATAAGGGAAAGGCTGATACAAAACACAATGTGACACAGGAATGACCTTTAATAAACTACAATGATGTATTCCTATAGCCAATGGTGAAAGAATTAACCAGTCCAGTAAAGCATTTAAAACTACCATGGAGAATGGAGCGAGACATTTAACACAGCCACAGGGATGCCATCTAGAGGTAGACATGTAGTTTTTACAGGGCCAATGGCCTGATTCCTCCACAAAAATAAAGAAAAAAAACCCCAAGGACGTTTGCAAAGTCAAAGAAAGAAATTAACACACAAAATGGAACGGAATGCTTGATTCACTGGCTGATTTGATCACATGACACAGTATATTATAGGTCAGTGGTGGCGAACCTATGACACGTGTCAGGTGACACACAAACTCCTTTTTGTGGTTGATTTTTCTGTTAAATGGCATTTAAATATATAAAGTAAATATCAAAACTATACATCTGTTTTACGATGGTTGCAAATATCAAAAAATTTCTATTTGTGACATGGCACCAGAGTTTAGTTAGGGTTTTTCAAAATGCTGACACACCGAGCTCAAAAGGTTCGCCATCACTGTTCTGGGTTCTGGGTTCATCTCTGTGATACTTGATATCACTAACTCCTACTTTTCAGGAGTTTGCTTGATGATTAAGCTTGAAAGACGGGCATCCCTAAAGAGTAACATATAATATACAAAACTAGGTCTTGGATGTTATTTCTTGGATGGGAGATGGGAAAATATAAGTGCACGTGCAGATTCTATTTGGGATGTATTTTTAAAAATCCCTTTCATCCT
>NW_006288451.1:62001-63715 GCF_000327345.1 Myotis davidii
TTTTAAACAAGTTAGATGAATAAATTCAAAAAGAAATGATATAAAAGCATATTTAATGCAGAGAAAATGCGTGGCCAGTGTAAGCGCCTAAAGCACTACTTGCCCACAATGTCTGAGAACCACCACAAGGGTGCGCACTAACTCTATTAGTAGATGATAGGTAGGGAGTACAGTCAGTTGTACTGTGATCCTTATATAAGGGGCCTGGTGGGTACCGAAACATTGAGGGGACACTTTACTTTTCAGTATACCTGAAACTACAAACTAATATTGAATGTAATCTAATTGAAAAATAAAAAAAAAAACATTAGATGACATGGGGAGGAGGGTGTAAAATTAAAAGGGAAACAAGTACATAAAGTAATAACTACATACTTAACAAAGTTCTATGTTGCCTAAAATCTAAAAAAAAAAAGACTACTTTTAATGAATACATTTTAAATCTACGCTACGATTATAAGTAAAATAGGAATATAGGGGAGCCCTGGAGGAGGCCGCGCAACGGCACATCCAGGGCTTCGGGGTTAAGGTCTCCAGCTTTCCATCTCCTGGTGCCAGTCCCACAGCAACAAGGACAACAGTCAACATGCTGCTTACAGTTCTCGCCATCACCCGCTGGGTCACCTTGGACACGAGCGCTCACTCCTGTCAGGCTGGCAGGGAGTGTCCATGGCCACGCCCAAGGGGCACCTCAGGGCCGCTCTGGAGCCTGGCTGGCGGGTGTTTCAGATGGTGGCAGAACCAAGTCTCTTCCGGCATCCCCTGGGGCCACGGGAGGAAAGGGGACCAGGTTAGAACTTCAGTGACATCGCATCACAGGGCAGTTCAAACTGTGATCCACAGTGTGTCTTACATGCATGTCTCCAGGACGCTCCTGGGCCAGGGATGGATGTGGGGCACGCTGCGTGAGGACTCGAGGCGGTGGTGCCATCCTCGGGAACCATCATCTCCTGAGGGGAGAGAAACACTGTCAGCCAAGGCGCACACCTCCTCTTCGGTAACATGACCTTTTGAGCTATCTGCTCCCTAATTCTCAGCAGGGCTGGAAACCCCCAGGTGCCCAAGGTTTTTCTAAGCCCAGCTAGAGCCTCATCCTCAAACAGCACTCTGGTCCAGAACCTCTTACCGGTGTTTCAGTTGAGCCTCAGGGAACAAGGTGATCCGTTGAAAGACAAAGGCTCCTGATGTTGGTTGTCCTCACTTGTCACAAATTCACTTTCCTTTCCTCCTTTTCACTCCTGCAAAGTGGACAACAGAGCCAAGTTTAGATACAAATTAGATAGCAGGACACAAAGTAGAATAAATTTGTGATGGTCAGGGATGTTGAATGGGGCTAACCAACATATATGACTGAACAGACTAACTATTCTTCACTCTCTCACCTCTCCCAAGCACTTTTAGCACAAATGTAGAGAATATTGAATGCTCTTGTGCAAATTCTGAATGTAAATTCATAAAGGCCTACTTGAAATCCTTCTGACACTCAACTACAATAAAAAAATAGTCCAACCTCTAATTACTCCCACCCTTTCAATAGCTGCAACGAATACTCTTGCCCCGTCAACACCAATACTACTGTTTGGCACATACCTGCAGTCTCGTCGTCTCCCTTCTTCTCTCCTTGGGTAATCGATTCTCCTCCTTCCTCCTCCTCACATGGTACAGCTCTGTGCTGCATTAGTAAGTCTCATGCTGTCTTGATCTCTTAAAAGCA
>NW_006288451.1:64791-66133 GCF_000327345.1 Myotis davidii
AGGATTCCTCTCCCAGGAACTCACTCAACACCAGAATGCTAGCATAGCCTAGGAAGCAGATATTCACTAACCACCTATTACATTGCCAAAACATACCAGAAGCCAACTTACGTTAGTTTGCAATGAAGTATTTACAAAATTTTGCGAATCTCCCTGTGCATCTAGAAAAACTAGATGTTTAAAATGATGTGTATTTATATATATATGCCTGCTATTTACAAAATTGTCCTGACTGTGGCTGTGTAATTCCTATAAAATACATTTCCGATGATTAAAATACATAATGCCCTATCAGCTACACAACCACAAAGTGAGGACTGAGGTCTTTGATGTAGAATAAACACTAAACAATGCCTTATTTCAAAAAGTGTAGGGCCACTCCCTTTTACCCTCCCCCTAGCAAATACACAGAAAAAGGATATATACATAGCCTAAGCAACCACCACACAACCCAAGAATATAAAAGCATGGAATTGTACAATGAATTATTTACAAGAGTATACGTTGAGAGAATATATACATCTGGAAAGACTAGATGTTAGAAATTAAAAAGTGTATCTGCCTGTTATTTACAAAGTTGTCTTGAATACTGTCATGCGACCAAGGGAACACATACACAACTATGTATAGTTCCAAGAGGTAGTATAAAATCCGTTCAACGAAGCAACTAATACCTTCAATGTTAAAGAGAGAGAGAAAAAAAACACACAGAAGGATGAGTAGGCAGAGTACAGAGGATTTAGGGTAAGAAAATAACCCAAATATCAAGATGGATATATGTCAATGTCAAAGTCACCTTATGGATGTAAAAGGCATGAGATTACCCTATGTGTTGGGTTGATTATTGCATGTGTGTGTGGGGGGGACTGAGGTATATGGGAAATCTTTGTACCTTCCCCTCAATTTGCTATGAATTTTAAACCGCTTTCCAAAAAAAAATCTTAATAAAATAGTAGAAACATATTGGGAAATTTGGCACATCCAAAAAACACCAAATTCACACTGTATCTTAAGTTTTAAATTTATACTTGTTAGGATGGCCAGACTATTCTTCCATGTTGGGGGAAATGAATTATCTTGTACATTTAATTTTATTGCCGTGTTATTATTGAAAGACAATGGTAGGAACAAATATACAATAAAATATTTACAGGATTATATACTTAGAGATTCTGTAAATGTTCTTTAGAAAAAAGAATTCCATCCTGAACCTCAGTACATCTGGGAAAATAATATATAACAACATGGCCCTTAAATTGAGGTATTTTTCTATAAAATGACAATTTCATGGTTACTATCTACTTTTACATCTAAATAAAAATGTGAGGTAAAAATACTTTCG
>NW_006288451.1:66664-80271 GCF_000327345.1 Myotis davidii
GATATTTCTACAAACCTACGAGTGAAGATGTGGTAAGAAACTTGTCTATTATACATACAGCAGTCAGATACCTCCCTGCTCGGCTCCAGAACTTAACATTCAAAAACTAGGTTGGTAGAAAAAAATTACACATTTACACATTAATGACAATGATTTCTACACCTTAACAAAGAATATCTACTAAAAAAAAATACAACACAAAGGCAATAACCCCCCCCAACAATACATGTCAACTAGACATAGTATAGCAATTTAATTGCCAAAACAGAAGTCACGTGTGTCTATCAATGCAGATGTTATAAAACAAAACATTTGTCCACCATATAGCTAGCAGCGTCACAGTATCTTCCATTGTTTGTCCTATGACTTTAAAAAAGTTCTGTACACTAATATACACATATGTACATGTATATATGTGTATATGTATACACACATATGAATATGTAAACAATCATTATATTTAAAGAACTAAAAGTTTAAAGCAAAAAGATATACAATAATCTAAAAACAAGACATGCAAATATAAAAGTTCCTATTGCTTTAAAAAACGTGTAACTGTATACTATATACATATAATACAAACACATTCTTTTGTCAGCCCACATATAATGAACTTGGGTTTAATATATTCCATTGCTAATGTCCCACATCAAACATAAATCACCTATACAACTAGAAGGAAGTTCTAAAAATAATTCACTATTATGTCAATTTCCACTGGCAAATGAACTTTTCTAAACTATGCTGTTTTATACCACATGTAGAGATTTCTCCAAATTATGCAAAAAAAACCCACCCTGTCCTATTTGTATACAAATATATCTGAAAACCACCAATGAAAGCAGACCTACAGTTCCAATGAAATTTCCAGCATGATGATATGAAACAGAGAGCATTACACTATGCTCACCACTGAGGACAACATGAAAATGGAGCCTTATGATGCAGGGAACACAGAGAGGCTACATCTAACATCTCTTTGGTAAACAAAAATGCTTCTATCCCATTAAGTTGATCATATTTATAACAAATTTACAATGACGTATATACATGTTGAAAATTGCATGTTAGGCATTAATAACATTGTTTATAACAAAATGTTATCATAAATAAATTAATAATGAGGCCATTTAATAATGCAACTGGCAAAACAAAAAATTTACAAACTAAAGGTAGACGTGTGAGCATGGAGGTAAGCCATCCCTGTAAGATGGCTTTGGTAACATGGCGCAACAGTCCTAATATATATATATATGTATATATATATATATACACATACACACACACATACATATATATATATATATATATACACACACAGCAATAACACTTGGTAATAAGCAAAGAGCAACATATACATTTCAAAATAATGACCATTTACAGGAATATCTACACCCACAGAGCAGCCTTTCATGTCTGTGATAGCTGTGTCCAAAACCTCCCTCTCCTATTCCCACAGCAATCGTCCATTCTAATGGTTTAATATGTACATCTTTCAGAGGTATTCTGACAGTTCTATTTTCATCATCATGTATTAAAATACTTCTATACACGTACCAAACTCCTTGTTATAATAATTACAATACATTAGGAAATGGCGCAAAGCAACTATATTTGGCTTTTTTATACACATGGATATCTAATGCCTTGCTATTTCCTTTCCTGCTATCCCTGAGCACACAAACAACGAGTCCAGCATCGTGTATAGCTTTAAAAAACTCTATATACAGAAGACAATTTTACTAAATGTATTAGAAACTTCCCTAGGAAACCAGCTTGAATATCACAGCAACCGTTACAAAAATATGCAAAAATAACAGATTTGTTTACAAATGGAGGCCTCTGTGCTTGAGTTTATATTCCAAGGAAGTTAACGTAAACAAAGAATAAAAACAAGAAAATGAAACCATTATATGCTGAATTTCATTCTCTTGGTCTCCTCACATCAACAAAAGTTCATTAACATTCATCAGTCACTGAGTATTTCCTATTTACATTTTAACAACATTGTCCATACCAATGTCCATCAATTGTTCAGCTTTATGTGGGCAATAAAGTACTTAGCAGGGTTAGATTCTGAGTTGTTTTTAAAATGCGAATTGGAGAAAACTGGAGACCTGTGCATCAGGCATCTATACAAGAGTCTCAGATACACAGCTTTCAATGGTAGACCTTCTGAAGGTGAGTTGAGACTCCCCATCACAAAATATTTTCTCCAATGAAATGTAAGACCGATGGTCAAAACAGTATCAATCTGTGTTTCTTGTCTTTGTGGCTGGTAAAGCTTCTAGGTCAATTACAATGTGCTGTGTGTCCTTCCTCTCCAGATTCCTGCGGGGTTGGCTGTGTCTACGTGATGTTGTCCTTCACATACCTTTGTGGGGAGGAATATGGGATGAGGATGCTGTCCCTATATGCTTTTGGCCCAGGCATCAATGCGTATTAGGTTGGGAGAATGGCTCTTGATCTGGCCAAAGATCCCTTCAGTTTGCATGAGGGTGAGATGCCCTCAGGAGTCCCTAGCTCAGGCAGGGCAGTTCCTCAGGCTGGGATCTCTGGCTCATCCATTGTACATCATCCTGGCTTTCAGTAACACTGTTTCTTGCTGTACAAACTTCTGGAGATTATTAGGGGGACCAGGAGGTTTGAGTGAACGAACATCCCAGATTTTGAGAATCCAAATCTTCAGGTGTCAAGTGGAAGATGACCGGTTTTCAGAGTGGCAAAAGATGCTGGAAATACCAGTCTATGGAATCTTTCCCCTCCTTCTGATTATTGCTTATTTATAATACTGTTGGAACACGATGTGGTTCGTCATGTCAGAGAGAATCTGAAGACAGAAGTAAGGCGACGGCTGGAAGTTTAAAAAAGTTAAAAGAGGTCAAACTGCCGATTTTAAAGGTAGGTGCGGAGCAGTCATCTAACGGAGCCTGAACAGCAATCACCTGGCTATGCAGGTTCTTACTTTTGGCAAGAAACCCTTGTCCATTGTTCTCAGGCTCCAACCGAGTCCAATGCCTGCCCCTTGGTCACCCCTCGTTGGCAGCAGCTTTCTACAATTCTCTAAAATTCAGGCAAAGGTATCATGCAGTGGTTCTGAAGTGATGTTTACGATGGCATGGAGTGACTTCACATGGTCACTGGCCAGAATCTTTTTGGAGTGATCCAGACATGGTCTTGTCATTTTAAAAACAACCGTTCCACGAGTTCTCTTTAACAGCAAGTTGTAGAAGATGCTATATACATTACAAAAGCTAAACAATGATATATGTATTTACATAATTTTATGTGGCTACGTCCATGGTTACCACTAATAAGTAAACAGTTGTATACTCTCAATAACAATGAACTCTTGATCTCTAAGAGGTTGCACAAGAGATTCGTTCAAATGTTCACCTGTTTGTTTTTTTTTAAAACAGGTAAGTTTTATTCTCTAGTGAGCTAGACTGAAACAGACGGGTGACTTTACAAAAACCCTTTTCCTTTCCACAGAAGCCGAATTGAAATGTGACTATCCCTCTGGCTGATGGACAGGCAAGTTGAATTTAAGATGGTGTCACCCAATTCTCTGCACGCAGCAGAGGCACAATCAAATGCCGTTGTGTCCAGACTGTATTAAAGAGTTTAGATTTAAAGTGGAAGCTAAATTTTGCCTAAAACTTACGTTATCTTTTGTTTCTTTATGAATATATTTTACCCAATAACTGACAACATACCCAATATGACATACAATCTATCCTCCAGATCCATACTAAATGCCAATTAATTACACGAGGTCTTGGAGCCAGAAGAGTAATGACTTTAAGGCCAATGAATTAATATTTTTCTCTCCATAAAACAGTCAGAAAAGTCAATCCATTATTTCTTGTAAACATTTACCAAACTTTACCATGTTGCGATCTAAGACAAAAATATTGCTCAGTGAGTTGTTTAATTTTTAGTTTCCTCATTGTGATTCGTATTTTGGGGGGATGGGGAATTTTAAATATTCCTTTGGCCTCACTAGGACCTTAACTGACTAGTTTGAGAAACACCCGGTCCATTCAGTCATGCTCACCAGAGAGTTACACATTAAGCAAAAGATTATTAGAAAAATACGACACATTTTTTGCCATCCTACAAAAATAAAAAAAATTTGCATCATTGCCATAACTTATCCTCATAGAAATCATCAGTTTTTAAAAAATCCTGTGGGATTTCTCCCTATCTTCAGTCCAAGCCACAGAAAAGAGGTCTCCTTGTTTCAAATTTAGGTCCTTTTACAAGTCACAATTTTGTGAGTCTTCCGTGATTGCTCATTTGAGTCCAAATCACAGAAAAGAGGTCTTCTTGTTTCACATTTAGGTCCCTTTCCTTTATAGGTCACATTTTTAAGTCTTCCATGATTGCTCACTGTACTGAGTCCAAACCACAGAAGAGAGGTCTCCTTGTTTCAAGGTTGAGGTCCTTCATGTCACAATTTTTACAAAAACCCTCCATGATTGCTCATTTGAGTCCAACCACAGAAGAGAGGTCTCCCTGCTCCCATCGGGAGTCCCTTCCTAAGTCACACTTTCCTAAAACAACAGGATTGCTCACTTTGCATTCGGTCCAAGCCACAGAAGAGGTCTCTTTGTTTCTAGTCTGGGTTCCTTCTTCAGTCCCTGCAAAGTCTCTCTACATCCATACTCCTCAGCCCCTCCCAGTACAGAGAAACCCCGACTAAAGTGGCAACATGTCAAAGTTTGCCACTAACAGTGAACAGTCCATTGTAACACTATTCCCATTTAGAAGCATATTTACAAAAGTCCAATATCAATACCAAATATTGCCACCAGGATATTTACAGCCAAGCTATTAAATACATATTGAAATTTGCCACTAGAAAATAGCATCACCCATGACGTCATTGGTATTGCCAGTTTATGGCCATTTTAAATGATGCAGGAGTGGATGCTTACAATACAACAACCATATGCAAAGTAATAAAGTTGTGCACAGTTCAGTAACCAACACAGAACACAAACTGGATAAAACACTCCCCCAAAGTGGAAGCATCTGGCAAAAATTACCATGTCTATGAGATAAACATGCTATTGAGAATACTACTGTTTTCTGGAAACTTTACTGTTCAGTTTCATCCAAATTGAGGTCAATATTTGGGTAGTTGATTCATTATTAGAGACATTATCAAAATTAATTTGCTTCCTCCAATCAGGTACCTAAATTTAAATTTTGGCAATTTAATTTGTTCCGATAAAAGGGTTCCCAATTCTCCAATTTCTGAGTGTCCGGCCAATTATAAATTTGGATCCTAACTGATTATATTTCAAGAAAAAAAAGCAACCAATTTCTTTCAAAATTAAATGCTCATAGTCAATTTTAAATGTGCCACAATGAATCCCATATAGATTAGCAGTTGTACAACATGCTGTCAGACAATGCCTATTGAATTCTGAATCAAACCCAGCTATTTGTTCTCTGTGTGGTGCCTGAACAGGGCATGTCACCTTTTCCGCCCTATACCTACTGAATCAGCCACGGACAAACTGTACAAGCCCGCAGACTGATTCTCATGTGCACTAAGGTTGGAGACAAGCCTGGTCTCATCTCAGCTGGCTACAGATGCAAACCCCTTCACCTTCTACTAACCCAGCTACACAGTCACCTCAGGCAAGGATCTGGGAGCTCCCCGCTCCAGGCTGGCTGAGAACGAGGCCCTGAATCCAAAAGTGGCAGGTCAGTGGTCCCTCCAACTCCTAACCTCCCAACACAGCCTTCTGATGTTCAAAGACTCACAAAGGAAGTCTCTCTTCACACCTGATAGATTCCCTCTAAACCCTCCTTTTTCCTTCCTCCCTGCGCTCTCCTCCCCCAACACTCGTTCCCTCTCCATCTCAGCCTTTCCTGTGCTGTGTAGGGATTCTCTCTAGGCCACGTGCCCCTCAAGAACGGATGGATGTTCTGGGTGGTTCTCAGCCAGCATGACCAGTGTCCTTTCAGAAGTCAGGACCACCCTAGCTGGCACCCAACGTCCAAGGTCAAAAGACCGCTAACTCCCTCCTTTCCTGTCTCACTCAACTGATGTTCCCACTGTAATTCAGTTAGTAGAAAGGGCATCTTACTTCTCTCAATTCTCTAAGAGAAACCAAGCAAGTCTCTGAGGTAGTAAATATAAAAAAAAAAAATCTGGTAGGACAACTGGAACTAAACAAGGTAAAGAACTGTGAAAATACTTGTCTAACTTACTTTACAAAGAATGTAATTAATTGGAACCCCAACAGCTTTCCACTAAAAGCTGTTCACTCGCCACACCCACGCTATTTACACACACTCACACACATGCATTAACAAATTAAGGTGACTATTTAAGGATAAGGTCTTAATACATTCAACTGTCCATGGTAACTTTTTATACAGGTTTTCCTAAATACCTGTTTAATTACTATTCAACCTCTCACAAGAGCTATTACAAGCAAAGCACAAGCACTTAGTCATAGAACGTCAATCTCAGGTCATAAGATCCATTACTCACACAAGACAGATGTTACAGATGTTACAGATGTTAAAGAATGACGTGAAGACCCCGAAGAATGCATGGCATTTTGGCAAAACCGTTCCTCTCCTGGGCTCAGATTCACCCACTGCTAACGCCTATGACGCCCCCTTTAATCTGAGCCAACAACTGAATCTCCATCTACATCTTGCCAAGATGCAAAAGGTGGTGACTTACTAAGAAAAGAATGAAAGGGCTCCCTCTGTGTGTAGGTGGAAAAAAGTAAACTCATCTCAGACAAAAGCAAGGTGTCAACCAACTGGCGCTTTCTGGCTCCTGTGCTAACTGGAGGTGCTCCAAGGGGCTGGGGCCACGGGCTCAGGAAGCTCTGGTCCAAGGTGGGAACCAGTGAGGCTGTCATGAGGGTGTCACTTGAAATGCATGATGGGAAATTCCAAAGTGAGACGGCAGATGTGGTGGGTGGGGATGAGAGCCCACAGCGCCCTCCTCTCTCTGACTAGCCTGCCGTGTTGATGGGAGCCTGGTGAAATGTACAGCCTACAAACGGATGTTAAAGAAATGTGCGGCCCACGTGCGTGGATGGACACTTTGGCTGGACTTCAGAGTTTTCGGGTGACCTTCACGTCATTCACTTCAGACAACATAGCTCATCATGAGTCAAGCCCACGTCTTACCAACAGCAAGTGCACCTGGTCGAAGGCTATGCCTGTGGACTGTACATTTCTACTATCAGGAAAGCCCTGGCCTACAAGATTGAGTGACTCATCAGCCATCTTTGACAGCCATTTCATTCAAGTGACACCTGGGGATCAAAGACCACGAAACACCCAGAAATCTGTTGGAATCGAGTTGAGACCTTTGGTGTCTTACAAGAAAATATCTTAGAATCCACTTCCCCAAGCCAACTGTCCAAACTGAAAAGTGGAACACCAAGTATCACCACCAGACAGATGTAAAGAGTAAGAACTGACAACTTCCTCTCCTCCATTAACACGCTGTAATCCAATTTAGGAACATAGGCTACAGGTAGAAAATCTCAAGTATTCCAGAATGTAAAAAAAATCAAGGTGGAAAGGTCATCAAGAGTGGTCAAGAAAGTCAGTCTGATCGAACACATGAAATCCACTCACCCTGACACAAGAAATCCAATGCTATGGGAACACCACCCACATGTCACCATGAGGCCAGAGCACAAGCTCCTTTCCTGATGTCACCAAATTACTCATATTGGGAACCCTATATTTTACCTTTATTCTTGCTAAGTGACAAGGATGCTGCAGAAAGATTAAGATAATGAAGCTACAATCAAAGAAGCTGCAATAAGGTAACGATGCTACATAAAGACTAAGAAGCTGCAATGATGCAAAGATGCTACATAATGACAAAGATGCTGCAATAAGATAAAATGCTACACACAGATGCTGCGATCAGATCGAGATGCTACATAAAGATTAAGAAGCTGCAGTAAGATAAAGATGCTACATAATGACAAAGATGCCGAAATCAGGTAGAGAAGCTCACTAAGCTGCTGAATGACAAAGATGCTACTGAAGGCAGGAGCCATGGGGCACAGCTATGTCCTTTAGCTAAAGACTGAAGTCACATAAGGCTTCTTCCACTACAACTTGAGAATTAAATGGCAGCCACACCTGATGTCCCTCCTGACTGCCCAGTGCCTGTTGTCAGAGCCTGGTTTCCTGAAGGCATTCATTCACCCACACTCACTCCAGAGTCAGTGTCCTGGGACTGATGTCAAATGCTGCTGCTCTGCTCTAAGCCAGCCACGTCCTCTCACTGCCCTGTGACCTCAAGCAGGACTTCCGGGCTGCAATGGCTACAGTGTCCCTGCAGGCACCACCGCTCGGCCCTGTCTGGGAGCAGGGGGCTCCATTAGAGATCAAGCACGGAGTTGGGTGGGACAGGCCTGGATTGTCATCACACGTTTCCACTGTAGGGGAGTCACTGAAGGTTTGTAAGGGCTGTACCGTTAACATTAGAAAACTAGTTAATGCCACACATTTCTTGAACATTTACTGTGTAAGACCTTAAACCAAGGGCAGTGATTTTCAACCTTTCTCATCTCATAGCACGTAAGCCAATTAGTAAAATTCAGTGGGCCACCAAAATATACAATTTTTGCCAATTTGACCAAAAGTATAATTTTGATTAATTCATACTGAACAGCCATTGTTGCGTGGATTCTCATAATTTTCTATTTGATGGTTTAAGGGAGGGTGAGTTACATGCTTTAGAAATTTCGGAGCACATGGGTTGAAAATCGCTGACCTAGGTGACAGACAAGATCAATTGTCCTCAAACAGGAGCTGTGTCCATGGCAAGGCATGTTCCATACAGCCGGCATGTTGGTCAACGTGAGGCCTTCACCTAGCCACCACTAGATACCGAGAACGCGGGTGTCGATGTTCCATCCCAGCGGGTGGGCAGTCTCCATGCCTGGCATCCGCTCCCTCCGCACGTGTGCCTGTCGGGGTCCGTGGGTGGGCCTCCTTTGTTGCCTCCAACAGCACAAATATGTACAGAAGAGAAAAGGATGCGCTTGAAATGTGTGTGAAGGTTGTACGGAAAGATGTTTGAGGAATGAACGTGTGTTAACTGCCATGGAAAGTATGCTAAGTTGTCATGTCAAGCCATCACTTCCTATTGACCAGGTGTGCTAGGTGTGTGTGAGGCGCATGACTAGATTTCAGTGACACATCCAAGCTCATGTTTTGAGATCATGAAGTTCAGACAAGGTCCTGTGTCATCATGAACCTAGCCACGGCCTTTGCAATGCACGCGGGCGTTTCTGTGCGCGGTTACTTTACCTGGAGGGGGCGGGTCTGTCCGAAGGGCAGATGTGGCAGTGCTGGCTCAGCAGGACACGGGTCGCATCCCTCCTGTCCAGGTGTCACTGTGGGGCAGAAAGGGCCTGCGTGAGCCTGGACAGGTTGTATTGTGCCACCCCCCACCCCCCATCCCCCACCCCATCACGCCTTGTCCACTGGCTTCATACAACTCAAATCCTCAGCATTACTGCCGGGTGCCAGGCCCAAGGTAAGTAGGCGGCAACTATGACTAAGAAAACACCTAGCAACGTATCAGCGGGTGATAGCCTTCCAAACCTCACGATTCAGTAGCAACTATAATGAACTATAATGACCTACTTGATGAATGCAATAAAGTTTTATTGAAAATGAACACAAGCCCTTGCCCAGAGCTTGAAGCATTGTCGGGCTGTAATATCCTTTTATTAAAAAAAAATCAGTTAATTAAACACAGAATACCCAAAAAACCAAGCCTTAAGGCAGACTCCTACTTGAATCTATGGTACTACCCTGTACTTCTAAGTGTTGTGTGCCTTTACTGACGGAAGACCCTCCCAGAAGCAGGGTTCTGGCTGGCATCTCAAGATGTCTGCCTCCCGTAGCTGTGTGACTAAAACCTAGAGGCCCCCTGCCTGCAGTCAGATGTCTTTAAATCGCACAGATAGCCCAAACCGGTTTGGCTCAGTGGATAGAGTGCCGGCCTGCGGACTGAAAGGTCCCAGGTTTGATTCCAGTAAAAGGCATGTACCTGGGTTGCAGGCACATCCCCAGTAGGGGGCGTGCAAGAGGCAGCTGATTGATGCTTCTCTCTCATGGATGTTTCTGACTCTCTCTCTCCCTTCCTCTCTGTAAAAAAGTCAGTAAGATATATTTTTAAAAAAATCGCACAGATAATCCTCCGGTTATCCCGGAGCAGAGCACCCAGAAAAGGGGTCCTGACACACCAGTTACAGGCTGTATCAGGTTGTGCGATCTCGGCTGCTGAGGGAAGGAGCAACTCTTTTCCTCGACTGCAAACCAGATGCCTCACACCTCTGCGCTCCATCATCAAACCCAAGTGACACAATGGACGTAGTGTCCACTGTCCTTTAGGGTCTGAGGAGCACCATGTCCCTCTAATACAGCGGTTCTCAACCTTCCTAATGCTGCAACCCTTTAATACAGTTCCTCACGTTGTGGTGACCCCCAATGTCATTGTTACAAATGGAACGTAATTAAAGCATAGTGATTCATCACAAAAATATGTAATTATGTGTTTCCCAATGGTCTTAGGGGTAGCGGCCCACAGGTTGAGAACAGCTGCCCTAATAGGAGCCCCTGCCCCCTACCCATTCTCCCCAAAGCTGAAGTGTGAGTCCTTACCTGTGGGCACGAAGCGGTGGTCACTCCCAGATGATGGCCACTGGTCAGGGGCAGAGCCCGGGATAAGCAGACTAGGGCGGGCTTCCTGTTCCTCAGGCGTGATCCCCGTCAGCTTCCTCTCTCCGTGGCCTCACAAGCCCTCAGCCCATCCCAGCCCTGCAGGTATGTAGGGCCCAACAGGTACAGAGACTGTGTGCCTATCAGCTCACCACCTAAACGCATGCATGTGGAGGCCGTTACAATCGCCAAGGCCCAGCGCGAAGGTTAGAACACAACACCATGTCCTGAGAGCGCAGCAGGCCTCCGCTCGCCCCGCAGGATAAATCCAACAGGAGAGAAGGCCCGTGTCACTCTGACCTCAATAAACAACAGAAGGAATGCACACAGCCCTCAGTGTGTTGCTCTATCGTTTATTAGCGACTATCAGTGCGGCAGGACAGCTCACAAACACGCTACAGTTTCACGAGACACAGTGCAGAGAGAGACTAAGGACAACAGTAGCCTAGGGTCTTGGTGGACGCATTCCTGGGGGAGGTGGACCTGGAAGACAAACAAGACCGCATGAGACAATCATCAGGGGCGCACCCGGAATCCAGGGGCCTCTGAGCCAACTCACCTCTGATCCCGGGGGGCGGGGGCCTCATTCCTGGAGGAGGCATGCCGATCGGGGTCCCTCGAGTAGGGGGAAGCCCAATGGGTGGGCCCATGGGTGGTCTCATACCCGGTGGAGGAGCCATAATGCCTAGGACAGGAAAATAAAAAAAAATGACCCACAAATTCAAAAAATATGAATTGACAAAGCTGCAACCAACGTGGCCGAGGTGCCATCTGCCACTCAAACACCCTGAAGCCTTGCCCCTGGACGCCAGGAGGCCAAGATCGGCGTTTGTTCCCAGTTCCTGTCCATGATGCTCTGCTGCCAGACCTACCCCCATCCATTCCTTACCTGGAGGGGGGGTGGCCCGGCCCACAGGGGTGGGAGGTGTCCCCCGCCCCGGGGGGTACTGAGTCGGGGCTCCAGCAATGCTGGCCGTGGCTGCCACCGCGGCAGCCGCAACGGTGCCTCGTCCCTGTGGAGTCATCACCTGGAGAGGACGCCAGAGACACCCGGTCATGCCCGTCCTCCCTCGTTCAGACAGAAGATCAATGGGGGTGACGAGCATTTGGAAGTCCGACACCCACAGCCCTTTGTGCAAGTCCCATTCACAGGTTAGAACGCTGCTCCAGCGCCAGCACCTCCTCTATTACACACGCCCCCTACCGCGTGGGCCCTGTGGCAGCTCCTCACTGCGGCTGCCCTGTCTGAGCTCACGCCCACTCCTCTGGCTCTGGGCACGGCCCCCAGAGCAGACTTCTTGTTTCCTCACCTGCTGGGAGGGTCCCCCTACCCCTCGGACAGGGCCTGCTAGTCCCGCAGGAGCCTGTGGAATAGGAACGCCAGCTGGGACGCCTCTGCCAGCCGCCCGGCCAACCCCAGGGCCTCCTGCAGCCCCGGCGAGGGGGACGCGAGCGATGCCAGTCTGAAACCAGGAACAGCTTGAAGTCAAAGGACCACCAGAGCGAAGCCATCCTCCTATTCCCACCCTCAGTCTCCTGTCCCGTTAAAGGACACCACAGGCACCTGCAGCTCAGCTGCTAATCCATCAAATGGTGCTCTTCTATGGGGCTGCCCGACAGCCAACAAAAGCCCCCACATCTATGGGGCACCCGGCAGTCCCATGTTCACCACCAGGCGTGCAGTCAGATGGGGCACATGGGCCTAGGACCCCTCGTGCCTGCTGTGCTCAGTAGAGCAGCCACCCTGTGCCGTCCCCACCCCGTCCCCATCCCTGTCTGCTCGCCCTGCTGTCCTTACGTCTTTAGGGGGAGGGCCCTCCACAGTCATGGACACCAGGTTCTCCCCGCGCAGCAGCACGAGGCCCAGCACCCGCTTCTCTTCTCGCTCGGGCTGCTTGGCGTTCTTTGGCCTGTAAACCGGAGTCTGTCTCAGTCACCCCGGAACCGAGCGCGCTCTCCCAAAGAGGACTAACCACGAAACAACACGCAGACCTTCTGTGTGGGAGAGACGCAACTGACTGGCTAAGACCATCAGGCAATGACAGCCTCACTGTGTTCCCGACGGGAAGCTCTTAAAATCATGTTTAACTGAACATCGTAGGTAACCAAGAAGGAAGGGGACAGTGATAAGCCCCGAGGGCCAACAGATAAAGAGGTTGATTAACCACGTGACACCCTGGCCTCCCCTTTCCCACAAAGGGCCATGGAAATGGGTGCCAGTGACCTCCCGTCAGCAGCAGGACTGCAGGGTGGGGAAGCAGGACCCGTGTTCCTATGGGCGAGGCCACCAGGCTCCTCCCACGGAGCAGAGGCGGCTGGACAGACAGTGGCCTCCACAGGACTCACTGTGGGTGGATGGTCCCTGCTCTGAGCAGAGTGGACAGACAGCGTCTGGCTGGTGTGCCTCCCTGGCTGAGATCTGCCCGACCCTGGAGGTCAGGGCGTGCGGGGGGCACCTGATCAATGATGATCAGGGATGTTTCTTCCTATTTCCCCCCCTCCTCTGACAGCCACGCAAACTTAGAGAGACACCGTGAGAAAGTGGCCTCACTTGATCTTGCGGAACTCGTCGCAGTCGCAGAGGATCAGGTTCATGTGCTTGTCGAAGGCCTTGAAGGTGCCGATGAAGATGCGGCCGTCCTGCAGGATGCAGCGCATGCGGTAGTCGATGTGCTGCAGCATCTTGCTGCTCTTGCCCACCGTCTGCAGGGACAGGAGTTCGTTGTGTCCACAGCTGCCCTCCCTCCTGCCTGTCACCCCCGTTCCCTCCCCTCTGGTTTCTCCCCTGACTGTCCCCATGTGGCCTGGGCCCCTCTTGCTGCGGACCCTCCTCCCAGATCCTGCCTTTGCCCCGCCCCCACCTGACC
>NW_006288451.1:80339-84071 GCF_000327345.1 Myotis davidii
CAATGGCACTGGTTCCTCTCCCCTCCCAGGGCCTCTCCTCCTGCAGCTGTGCACCTGGTCACTGCGCCCTCCTGTCTCGCAAGGCACTGCCACCCCCACCCCATCTCTTGGGTTCCCTTAAGGCAGTGGTTCTCAATCTGTGGGTCGCGACCCCTTTGGCCATCGGAAAACACATCTATAATTACATTATTATTTCAGTGACTAATCACTGCTTTCATTATGTTCAATTTGTAACAATGAAATTGGGGTCACCACACGAGGAACTGTATTAAAGGGTTGCCGCGTGAGGAAGGTTGAGAACCGTGCCTTAAGGCCATCCTCGTGGCCTCTGATTAAAGCTCCTTTCCCAGAGGTTTCAGAGTCGCCCTCCTGAGATCTTGCTAATATGCCAGCACCTCTGTGGCCCTTTGGGGAGAGCCCCCCCGTCTCTCTAGATAGACCCTCTAACTGTTGGAGTCTAGCAGCAACTGCCCAGGCTCTGGCTGACCTTCACGGTGCCCTCCCCTACCTCACCCCCCTGCCCATGCCAGGCTCACCATGGCTGCGGTGCCACCACGTCCACGTGCACAGGAAAGTGTGGGATCCGAGACCTAAGGGGAGGCTACAGACAAAGGGGTGACGCGGGCTCTGCTACGCACAAGCAAGCTGGCAGGAGCTCCGGCAGAGGGGGCGCCTGCAGAGGAAAGCGGGGTCGAGCTGCTGCCATCCATTTGGCTCGGAAATCACTGGAAAAGGCACCCCCAGGGTCCCAGCAAACCCCATTTCCTGCTCACCTTCAATGCGCTGTGTGGGCCTGAGTTTACATATGATCCCTACAGCCCTTACCTGCCACTGAGCAGTCACTGCTGCCTCCCCCCTCATCTCTTCACCCCCCCTCCCCCCCCTGTCCACTCTTCACCCTGCAGCTGCCCAGGGTCCCAATAAAACCTTTAGCTCTGTCTGCAGCTACTGTCTTGCTCTCCTTACAAGTGCTTTGTGCTCTGGCCGCGAGTTCATGCCAAGTCATCTCACCTTAACAGTCTGATACCAAATTGCTCATAAAATTCCTTCCTCCAGAAGCTTGTTTCCCCTGCAAGGCATCACACTTCTACCCTGTCCACGCAGACCCAACACCTTTAATTCTATCATCTATACCCCATTCAATTCTAGCTTCTCTCCCACCACCCCAGGTATGTCCTGAGACAAGCATGATTGTATGTCCCCACGTCTGATGTGCAGTATTTAAAATAAAATTATAGCCGAAACCGGTTTGGCTCAGTGGATAGAGCGTCGGCCTGCGGACTGAAAGGTCCCAGGTTCGATTCCGGTATACTGACCCAAACCCACATGAGTACATTTTAGGCGGACAGAGTTCATGGCGTCACCTCGCGATGCACCAGCTGTCCGTGCTCTTTCCATCACAGGGCACCTCGCCAATCTTGCACCCAGGTCCCTGTTCTAACACCTGGCACTCTCACAAGTTCTCAAACTCTGGGAAAGCGTGGACTTAGTAAATTGCATGAGAAACAAGCTTCTGCAGGTCACAGCATGGCCTGGTTTTGCCAAGACACATTCCTTCCTGCTCATCTGACCTGGCAAAAAAGACCCTCACCCTGAAGGTGCAAAAAAAGTTTAACAAGTAAATAAACAGAAAACTTTTCCCTGCAGAGAAACTCCAGGTAAAACTACAGAGCTTCCTTTTCCGGCTGTTTTATTAGTCAAGAAGAGTAAGATTCTTCTGTTCTGATGGCCAGAGGCTGTCATCCTACACTACACCCTGCACTGCCCGCCAGACCCTCACCCCCATTTAAGATGCCAATGAATCTGAAAAATACAGAACCAAGGCTCTATCATAGCAAACTAGGAAAATAATGAAATGTACAGCAGAGTGGACTATCATTTATTCACTAAAAATGATAATCATGCAAGCGATGTAAAAAATGACCATTCATGACATACATGTCAGTGAAATAAATAGGAAATAAGGTAAGTTTTAAGAGCATGATTCCATCCCTACCTACATTTTCAAAACAAAAGTAAGTGGAAAAAATAAATTCCAACCTCATGCTGTGTTTGATGGGCATGAAGTTGGGGGTTTACTTTTCCATTTTATTGGCTATCACTCACATGCTTTAGATTAATAATGCAAAAGTATGATCACCGTTCACATGCAGAGCTGACTTTAATGTGATCCTGACCCTGACCCCAAACCCCCATCCTGCTGGCTTAATGCCCCTTCTCTAACCTCCTCACCAGCCTCTCCTATGCCCCTCCTCCTGCCATGGTTGCCAAGGGAACCAGACCACATGCAAGCACATGGGTGTGGCCAAGTCAGGAACATGGATTGACAGGCAGGCAAGCTGCGGATCTCAAGGCCCTTGGTCGGCCTGCAGGCGTCAGGGTCTGATCGACATGATCTAAGTAGGAGCTGCCTGTCTCCCTGACCAGGAGGCAGGAAACCTTGTCTAACTGCTGTGGGCATGGCAGACCCTGTGCTCTGGGACGGGGACAGGACCAGCCCCGTCTGGTGGGCTCTGTGGCCGCAGTGCGCGTGGGCAACACTGCAGACGGTGGGCAGGCAACTTCACAGGCTCGGGCATCTAAAGTGCTGTATCCTTGGCTTACAACTGGAAATGTACCCATAAACAGGCTTTGTAATTGGAGTTGAGAAATGATATTTAAAAACAGAAAAAGAAATTGTGAAACTCACCTGTAACCCCCTTCATCTGTTTCTAAAAAGCACATATTAAACCCTTTGCATTGAGGTAATTCCAATCTTAAATCAAAGTCACAAAGGAAAAACAAAGCATTAAATCAGAATTAAAACATGGAATGGATTTTTCCTAAAAATGCAAGCAACCAACAGAAAGAGACATACAGCAAATAAACGGACAGCACATGGCATCATGGGAAATGTCTTTATTACATGTCGCTGATGGGAGTACATGGGTGCGAACAGAAAGGGGAGGCGGGCAGCCGGACAGGCGGGGCACCTGCTGCACCTGCTAATGAATGTGCTCCTCCGCGCAGACCCTGTGCCCGTGCCTAGTGCCTTCTCCCTCCCTGTGCCCGTCTGCACACGCACCTGCAGTGGCTGTTTAATGCAGAGCAGGGCCCTGCTCTATGCAAACTGCCAGCAGGCACGGAGGGTTCTAGAACATTCATTAGCAGCTATTCAGCGGGTGTCTGCGCTCTCCTGTCCTGGTCACGTGCAGTGGAGACGCCCCTATGAGCAGAGGCCGAGGGAGGGCCTTCCTGCTCCTGCGAGCCCCGCCCAGTGACACCCCCAGGCCCGCCCCTGGCCCCCGGCGCCGCACGGGCCTCGCGGCTCAAACCTGCTCTGCGCTCTGGCGGGCGGGGCTCTAGCCGCCCCGGGGCGTCTCGGCCAGGAAGGCCTGGCGCAGCTCGGCCTGGAAGGAATCTCAAACTGTAAGGGTGAACCAAGGACAAAAATAAGATATCCAGGGGCTGGTGATCATAAAATTAAGGTACTAGCCTTTCCAAAATAAACTTGGGGAGGAGGAGGGCGGGGCTCACACTCCCCGCACAGGGGGCGCTGTGGGGCTGGGGGTGCCTGACTCTGGGTCTTGGGGAGGAGGGGCTCACACTCCCCGCACAGGGGGCGCTATGGGGCTGGGGATCCCTGACTCTGGGTCTTGGGGAGGAGGGCGGGGCGGCTCACACTCCCCGCACAGGGGGCGCTGTGGGGCTGGGGGTGCCTGACTCTGGGCCTTGGGGAGGGGGGGGTCAGAC
>NW_006288451.1:104820-106332 GCF_000327345.1 Myotis davidii
CGCGAGGACCTGGGGGTTAGAAAGCGAAGCACAAGTGGGAGGACACCGCCCTCGCCACCCCATGAAAGCCCGCGCGCGCTCTGCAGACAGAGCCTCGGCCCGGCACTGCCATGTGGATGGAAACTGGCCTAAAAAACGTCCCTGATAGACAAGGGGTTTCGTTAGGGGAGAAAAGGCATCCATTTTAAGTGAAAAGCCAGGGACGCCCCCTGCGAGGACAAACCGGAACAAAGGGAGGCGGGAGGTGCGGCCGCCATCTTAGGGCCTCGCCTGCCTCCAGCTCACAAAATGGCCGCCCAACATGGCCTCTGAGGAAGCGACACAAAATGGCCGCCTGCAAGATGGCCGCCGGCTCACAAAATGGCCGCCGCGGGCGCCAAACGCGCCACGTGGCCCTTCCTGTGGGCAGGCTCAGGAGGCCCTCGTTGGAATCTAACTTTTGAAAACCGCTGGTTCAGGGCGGACAGAAGGAAAGCGCTTTGGGAGGCGGAGCTTCCCCACCCCGAGCCCTAAGCTGTGACTTCCGTCTTCGCTCAGAGCGGACAAAGGGGCGCCATCACCCCTCAGCCCGTCCTGCGGCCTGAAGCTTTGTTCTGACCAAGGAGACCCTCCCCTCGGACTTTCATGTCTGAGGAGTGCCTATGAACAGCCTCTGCTCCCACGATCAAGGCGGGGGCGGCGGGAACGCCTTCACCTCCATCGAGGGGCACATCCCGTGGGAGCCGCCCTCCCGCGGTCCGTCCTCGTTGGAAAGCCACCTATTGGCCCACAGGCTGCCCCGATCTCAGGGAAGTGGGGGCCTCGGGCGCACCCCACAAATGCCCCCAGGGCAGAAATGCATCCTCAGCCGGCCCCACACCGCAGCTGTAATACAGTTAATTAATAAAAATACCAGGATGCCAACCCCCACACTTGCAAAATGTGTTGATTTGGGAGAAGTGAAATGTGTTCTGCCCGCGCGTTCTCGATCTTCCTTCACCGCATCGCACCCCCAGAAACCAACATTTCTCAGAATTATGTATTTAAGGGGGGAAATGCTGTTCTAGACACAAAATGCAAAGTTTGTTTCCCAATAAATTAAAAAAAACTGAATATATAGTAGCAGATTAAGATCCCACAATAGCTTTCCTAATTAATATTTAACAAACCATAATATTTTTCCCATTATATCCTCAAAACCCACCCCCCCCAAAAAAAATCAGCAAAGTCCAACTGCTGAAATCTCAATAAAAACCTGCATACTGCAAGCGAAGGACACTGGGTGCGAACCCGCCCGCAGCTTTTCCCACAAAGGTGAGAAAACCCGTTCGCTCGCCCAGAACAAAACCCCGCGCGGAGGATTCTGGGGGCCGGGCCCGAGGTCCAGGACAAAGAACGGCCTCCCCTGCGCAGCCCCGACGGGGCGGGGACTAAGGAGCCTCGACATCGAGGCCAAAGAAAGTGTAAAATAATGTGTCAAATCGCCTAAAGACACCAGCTCGCCTCAGCGGGCTCCCCGGGCCCCGCCCCGCG
>NW_006288451.1:106510-107312 GCF_000327345.1 Myotis davidii
TGTTTGACATAATAAATGGGCGCCGTCCTTGCGTCGCCAGCTCGGGCCCCGCCACCCCTCCTCCCCGAGAACAAAGCGCCCAGAACAAAGCCCGCCCCGGGCGGACTCCGTTTCTGAGTGAAATTCCTTCCCAGCCCCGCACAACCAGATGTCCTGGGTGCGAGGGATGAGGGGAAAAGGGGGGGCACACCTAAATCCTGGAAAAAAACCTTTAAGAGCCCCCAATATCCTTTCAAAGGACCTCTCCTGGAGCCCGCCCCCCACTGCAAGAATGATGCATCGCAGACGTTAATTTACAAAAAAAGCCCCACGTACCCCCACCGACCCGGGCGGTTCCCCCTGCTTTTCGGGTTCTCCCCTCGGCTGTCCCCTTGATCCCCGACCCCCCTTAAGACACCCCTCTGGAAAGGTGACGTCATGCACGGACTCCCCGAGGACCGAGCACTGCTCCCGACTCCCAGGGGTGCCTCCGCGTGGAACCCCAAACCTGGAAAGGGGGAAAGTGTTATTTATAGAAGGGGCCGCTGCAGGGAAGGTGGTTGGATCCACTCTGCAGAGAGAGAACAATTAGTTAGGGCGCTCAGCATGCACTCCATGGGCAAACCTGCAAAAATGAAAAAAAAGAACTTTCTGGGGAGTCAGAAAGCCGGCTGCCTTACCTTCCTCGCTCTTCTGGGTGCTCGTCCAGGCGGGCAGCGCACGCAGGCGTCGCCCCTGCACAAAGCGCCCGCCTCCTCGCCTCCCGCATTGTGCGGCCGGGAGGGGCTGCTGCGTGGCAGAGGCCGCGCCAGCCCGCGTGCAT
>NW_006288451.1:107581-108265 GCF_000327345.1 Myotis davidii
GTGGGCGGGGCCCTGCCTTTGGCCCCTGCGCCCTGCACGCCCCGCGCCACTGCGGCAGCGGCCATCTTTGAGGCGCTGCACAAAGGCTGAGAGGCGCCACCCAAGTCCGCGCACCCAGCCCGCCTTCGGGCGCCTTATACCCAAATCCTTTGTCCCCAAAGCGGCAAAGACTAGCCAGGGATCGCATCCCTGAAACACTGGGCACATTCTCGCGATGCCAGGAGCCAGCTCTGCACACCGTGCCCCCAATCGTACACCGAGTCCCTATTCGCACACCGAATCGCTATTCGCACACCGAGTCCCTCTTTGCACACCGAATCCCTATTCGCACACGGACTCCCCAAACGCACACTGAGTCGCCATTCACACAGCGAGTCCCCAATTGCACACCGAGTCCCTAATTCGCACACCGAGTCGCCATTCGCACACGGAGTCCCTATTCGCACACCGAGTCGCTATCCCTCCACCGCAGGGACCATGTAATGGAGGATCCAGTAGCCAAATAAAAGCACGGGAACCCTTTCCCACGGTTGCGGCCGCCCCTTCTGCACAAGCGGGGGGCACCAGTTCGCCACGACACACAAACAGAATGTCGCCCTGGGTCCCCGAGAATCGGACCTTCTCCCCGCAGTGACGTCAGCGCAAGGCGGGCGGGTGGCTGTCCCGCCACCGCAGCCACCGCAG
>NW_006288451.1:109008-113061 GCF_000327345.1 Myotis davidii
GGGGGCCGGGGGTCTGCCCGGCCCGGGGGTTCAAGACAATGGCTCCCCGGCTTTCGGTGCATGTCCCACGTTCAGGAAATCATCATCCCCGTTTCCCGGTAAACATCTGCGGGCACCCTCGGCCCTCATGCGCCGCCGCCCACCCTGAGACCCACCCGAGCTCGGTGCCCGACAGCAATGCAATCCCCGCCCCGCAGAACCCAGAACCCACAGGTCCCGTGTGGTTCCCATTCAGCGAGATCCCTCTGTTCCCCTATTTTCTATTTTAAATTGTGCAAACGAATGCCAAGACCATCGATTCCATCAAACGCGCCAACCACCAAAAATAAAAAGGGGAGGAAAAAAAAAGAACTTAGATCCCTTTATAAAACAAGAGCCTTTACTTGGAAACATTCAAATGTCTACCAACAATCCAGGGACGGGGGGAATAGCACTTTCCTACAACACGAGGGAACAAGGATTTACCTCCCCCACCCCCCACCCCCAATAGTGCCCCTGCGGGTGTCATGGGCGCTTAGGAACCAGGATGTTTGCATCTGCATAGCTTGGAACATCGTCCCAAGCCCGAGGGGAAATTGCGCCCCGGATTCCACCGGGTCATCTGCATAGTGTTTTGCATACCTTTCCCTTTTCCCAATTGTCCGTTGGGGGATTAAGTGGCTCGGACCCCTTCCCCATCCCCCCAAACTCGTGGCCAATGATCTCACACACAAGAGACCCCCCCTGCAGGGGTCGGGCCCTGCGAAAGGCTGGGGACCGTGTGCCTGGGGTGGGGGGGGGGCGTTACGTGAGGGGCAGGAGGAGAAGAGTGGGGGCCCGCTGCCCTCATCAGAAATATTCACCCTAATCCTGCTCTGTTCACCCGGATGGTTCTGTCCCAGTTAGAGAAAGTCCGTTCCAGCCCGGGACGGGGCAGCTCGCATCGGAATGCAGCCCACCCTGTTTTTCCGAGAACCGCTTATCACCAGGGAAAAATGTGCAGCCTCGTGGCTGAAACTACCTGGTTCCAGAGGCGCCTGGCCTTTGCAACCCGCAGCCCCTATGGCCTGGGATCTGGGCCTGGGGCGCCCGGAGGCACCCGCCCTGCACAAACCAGCCCGCAGCCCGCATGGCCTGTGACCTGTAACCTTTTCTCTCTTGCCTGCTTTTCCATACCGGCCATTCCTACTGTTGCACGTAATCTTTGTCCTTTTACCCCAAAGAAGCAGCTGGCTTCTGGTGAGGGCAGGGAGGGTGGCGGGGAGAAGATGTTTGTGGCTGCCCGGCTGCTCTCCTGTGCTGCCCAGAAAACTGGATTCAGCGCTCACCTAGGATCCAGCCCCGTCTCTCATCAGTGGCCTCAAGCAGTGACCGGCAGCCCGGACCCCTGGGTTGTCTGGTTACACCTCCACTTCCATCCCCTGGGCTCACCGAATCGATAGACAGAGACAATGATATAGGATAAGGCCGGCGTAAAGGAGAAAGATTTAGGCTGAACCCTGAGAATGATCAATGTTGAACAGGTTTTGACAACCCCAAAATAAATAAATAAAACTGCCCTTTCTAGTAGTTCTTACATTTCAAGGGAAGTAACATGTGAAAGCGTTTAGAACGTGACACCCCCAAAATATGCCTCCCTGGCCTAAGTGATGACTGGGAGGCAATGCCCCAGGCATAGGAAGTCCACTCCGATCACGGGGATGGGTAGGAAAATGTGATAGACAATCAATCAATCAATCAATCGTGCGTGGATGGCTCTGTGGGCACGCACACTGAGAGAGCAGGAAAGCACACACCTCTACAGTCCCCCGGGGATGAGCCCTGGGGCACAGACACAGGCAGACTCACGCTCCAGCTCCGACGGCAATGCCTCCTTGGGCAGACTGGCTTCCGGCACCTTCTTTTCCTGTGTGTAAGATGGGACAGAGATGCATGGATGGCAGTCGGTGATTGTTGACGATTAACTGAGTCAACACACACATGTAGAGCAGGGTCTAGATCCGGACTACGTGCTCTACGGGGAAAGCAGTCTGGAGTTGCCTCAAAAAACTACTCCCGTTTGACCCAGCGTCCCCACTTCTAGGAATATATCCCAAGGAACCAGAAACACCAATCAGAAAGGACATAGGCACCCCTATGTTCACAGCAGCGCAATTCACCATAGCTAAGATTTGGACACAGCCTCAGTTCCCATCAGCAGATGAGTGGATTAGAAAACCGTGGTCCATCCACACAATGGAATACTGCGCTGCTGTAAAAAAAGAAGGAATTCTTACCATTTGCAACAGCATGGATGGACCCAGAGAGCATTGTGCTAAGTGAAATAAGCCAGTCGGAGAAAGATAGATACCACACGATCTCACTCATTTGTGGAATAAAACGAACAACAGACACTGATGAACAAACATAGAGCCAGAACGTCTCCTCTTCAAAGCCTTTTTCCAAATACTAAGTAATCAGCAAGATTACACATTCCATAGGTGACAGGTGGACCACATGTTTTTCCTTTTTCAAAAAATATGACTTGTTTATGGTAAACTACGTACATATTTTCTTCTTGCTGCTACTAAGTACCATAATTTTTAAAAAAATTTCTTGCCCTAACTGGTTTGGCTCAGTGGATAGAGCATCTGCCTGCGGACTCAAGGGTCCCGGGTTCGACTCCGGTCAAGGGCGTGTACCTTGGCTGTGGGCACATCTCCAGTGGGGAGTGTGCAGGGGGCAGCTGATGATGTTTCTCTCTCATCGATGTTTCTAACTCTCTCTCCTTCTCCCTTCCTCTCTGTAAAAAAATCAATAAAACATATTTTTTAAAAAATTTCTTTGTTGATTAAGTTATTACGTATGTGTCCTTATCCCCACATAACCCCTGCGTCCCCCCCACTCATGCCCTCAGCCCCCGGGTGTCTGTGTCCATTGGTTAGGCTTATATGCATGCATACAAGTCCTTTGGTTGATCTCTTACACCCCCCTCCCCTCCCTTCCCTCTGAGGTTTGACGGTCTGGTCGATGCTTCTCTGCCTCTGGATCTGTTTTCGTTCATCAGATTATGTTGTTCATTATATTCCACAAATGAGTGAGATCATGGGGTACTTATCTTTCTCCGACTGGCTTATTTCACTTAGCATAATGCTCCCCAGGTCCATCCATGCTGCTGCAAATGAGAAGAACTCCTTTTTTACCCCAGGGTAGTATCCTAATTTTTTTTTTTTATCTCTCCTACCCATTGTGACTATCTGCTCAAGGTCATGAACATAAGAACATTTAACAAAGGTTAAAGCCTTACCTTCAAAAACGAAGGGTACATTTTCTTTGTCCTTAATGATATACACCAGGCCTTGTGAAGGAAGTATTTACAGTTAGTTTCAATTAGTGCAACGAAGCAAAATTACTTTAACCCTTTGCTGAGCAAATAAATTGTCTTTATTGTTTTCTCTAGCTTCACTGCTGTCAAGTGCTGACTGACTTGGCCCGTTCTAGAATTCTCTGCTGTTTTACTGTATACTTTCCCTTGGTTCTTTGGAGACAATTTTTTAATCTCATTAACAAAGTGGTGGGAAATAAAATACGTCCGAATAGAATAAATAAATATTATTAAAACTTAAAAAAATATAGAGCCAGAGGAGAAAATTTTAAAATAGAAGTAATCCTGTTATTTGCAGATTTTTAATATTTCCTACAACTTGTGTGATATTATACTATGTCAGTACAGTTTTGGTTGACATCATTATACTTAAAATCCTTTTTTTCTTGAGATATTAATGTTCGTTGAATGTAATATTATTATATTTCAGATTTAAAAAGGAAACATTCTACAGAAGGGTTGGCCCTTAGGATTGTGCCTCCTAGGACAGTGGTCCACCCACCTGGAAATGGCAGTTTCCCGGGGAGGGGACGTCGTGTCTGTATTTTTTTGTGATGAACTGAAGTCTTTCCCTTACTTGGATTCCCTCTGTTTCATTCTCATGTCCCCTCCCTGTTGCGAAATGACACACACACCGTAGTCAGTCCTCCTGGTTCTTTAGGCTCCTCTTGGCTGAGGCAATTTGGATTTTTTTGCGGGGGGGGGGGGGG
>NW_006288451.1:113101-114123 GCF_000327345.1 Myotis davidii
TTACTGTGTGTGTCCTTGGTGTGCAGTGACCAGGATATGCTTTCAGAATGAAAAACTAAGTGCTATGAAGATGAGACAACACTATACTTCATGTCCACTCTGCGGCGCTTGGCCGTGTGGTTTCTCGGCCCGTCGCCTGCCACCCATTCCAGCCGGCTCTTCTGACACTGACCGCTCTGCCTGCTGGTGTCTGTCCGGCTGCTCTGCAGCCCCGAGCAGCTGGCTTTGGAGCCCAGAGAACTCCCTGAGCCTCGGACCATCCCAGAGTGAGCTGCCCACGCTATGGCTCATCCGTCTACTCGAGTAGGAAAATTTAGATCCGTTTTATGAGCCAGATGGAGCGTATCCTACAATGAGGAGGTGAATATACAGAAAAGGAGACTTCATTAAGGAAATATTGCCATTGGGACGAGGCTCTTAGACCCTAACGTGTCTCCTAACCTGCCAGGAGCTGGTCCATCCTTGCTGTTTCAAGGGACCTGGCATATATGGCATACTGTTCTTAATATGTTTGCTCACCTTCTTGGCACTATGTGTTTTAACCAAGGTCACCTCTCTGATAAAGGTTGTTTCCCCAGGTAGGGATTTTCCCCTGAAGTTAGGGAGGGAATAAAACCCCTTAACTAAGTGCCAGGCAGGTAATTAATCACTTTAACTACGAACGATCATGCTTAAGCTACATAATCTTTACTCCCTGGAATGGAGATAAGAAACGCCCTAACCTTTGGAATAGAGATTGATAGGATTGGAATCAACTGGTATGAATACAGATGTAGCAAGACAACAGGACACAGAACCTAGAAACAAACATGGCAAAAGATCCTGGACAGAAACTGGCAACAGAACCTAGAGACAGAACCTAGAGACAGAACATGGCTACAGAATCTGGCTGAAGATCCTAGAGACACAACCTGGCTACAGAATCTGGATAGAACATGGCAACAGAACCTGACTAGAACCTGGTGACTGAACCTGGCTGGAGAACCTGGCTGGAGAACCTAGCGAGAGCACATGGCGACAGA
>NW_006288451.1:114630-115852 GCF_000327345.1 Myotis davidii
AAGGCAAGAATTTTAAAAATCCAAAATAAAATGTAAAAATGGGCAAAGGCTTTGAATAGACAATTCACACACACACACACACACACACACGCACCCCAAAAACTGGGAGAAACAGGTGGCCGATCAGCACATGGAAAAGATGCTCCCCATCCTCAGTCACAAGGGATGTAATAGACAATTCACACACACACACACACACACACACACACACACGCGCGCGCGCACCCCAAAAACTGGGAGAAACAGGTGGCTGATGAGCACATGGGGAAGATGCTCCCCATCCTCAGTCACAAGGGATGTGCCAGTGGACAGATGGATGAGATGCCATTTGACACTCACGAGGGGACACATCACGGAAAGGACGGCGACACGTGCTTCGGAGGATGTGGATGACCGGGAACCCTCCCCCATTGCCGATGGGACTGTAAGATGGTGCGGCCACATGGGAAAGGAGTTTGGGAGAACCTGGTCATTGGACCGCAAAGTTGCCGTGGGAAGCACCGTTCTACTTTTACGTATGTACCCCCCAAAGTAAAGAGATATTTGTGATTTCTTACAGCCGCCTCCTCACAATAGTCAACAAGTCGAAACAACCCAGAGAGATATCCATTGATGGGTGGAGAAACAAATCATGGGGTATGGCCTGCCTGTAAGATGACGTATCGTTGGGCCATGAAAAGGAACATACGTACATTCACGCTACGGAATGAGCGAGCCCCCAGAATGTTACGCTAAGTGACGGAAATACAAAAGATCACATTTTGATGGTGATGAACTCCTTTAGCTTTTTCTTATCTGTGAAGCCCTTTCTCTGACCTTCAATTCTGAATGATAGCTTTGCTGGATAAAGTAATCTTGATTGTAGCCTCTTGGCATTCATCACTTTGAATAAAAGCTAAAGGAGTTCATCACCACCAAACCAGTATTATATGAAATGCTGAAAGGTATCCTTTAAGAAGTGGAAGAAGAAGAAGAAAAAGGTAAAGATACAAATTATGAACAACAAATTCACATCTATCAACAAGTGAATCTGAAAATCAAGTGAGTAATCTGATGAAGAGAATGAACTGGTGATTATAATAGAATCAGGGGCATAGAAAGGGAGTGGAATGGCTATTCTTGCGGGGGAAAAGGGGTGAGGGGGATCGGGAGGAGACTGGACAAAAATCGTGCACCTATGGATGAGGACAGTGGGCGGGGAGTGAGGGCGGAGGCAACTGAT
>NW_006288451.1:116468-120233 GCF_000327345.1 Myotis davidii
TAGCTGGCTCGGCTCAATGGATAGAGCATCAGCCTGCAGACTCAGTGGTCCCAGGTTCAATTCCCGTCAAGGGCATGTACCTTGGTTGCAGACACACACCCAGTAGGGAGTGTGCAGGAAGCATCTCATCGGTGTTTCTAACTCTCTATCCCTCTTCCTTCCTCTCTGTAAGAAATCAATAAAATATTTTTTTTTTTTAAAAAAAGAAGAGATTTGAGATGGGTGTGCTGAAGGTACTATGTGATCCTCGGACAAGGAGAGGCCATGATGAAGAAACCAAGGACATCTGAATGAAGTATAGAGTTCAGTTAATAATAAGATTCCAACATATTGGTTTACTAACTATAACGTAAGATGTTTGATACACACACACACACACACACACACACACAGTGGCCAGATTATGATGACCACCCCATTGGTCCTTCATTGACACTTCCAAAAACACTGAATATTGAAAACTTCCTAAGCAAATACTCTCCAGGTTTTATTATTATTATTTGCATAACTAATTTACTTCATTTACTGATGGGGTGGTCATCATAATCTGACCACTCAGTGTCTATGTTACAGGGGAGCTCTCTGAAATAATTATGTAAATATAAAACTGTTCTAAAATAAAAAAGAAAGTTAACTAAGGGGGGGAAATGATCAGAAAGGATTTTTAAAATGTCCTAAAAAGGAGAGAAAGACTGGCGGACAGGGATGGCTGGGAGACAACATCCTACAGGGGAATCTCTGTAATTCTTCTTTTTAAAGGAAGTTTTCAGTCTTTGGGATTGAGAGAGGGTAACAGAGAAAAGGCAGATGAGCAAATGGCACAGAAAAGGTTGCTGGAGGGACTCTGTCTGTCCTAAACGCCATCCTGTATGAGGTTAACAGAAAGGAGACAAGAGGCTCCATTGGCAGTATCATCAGTTAATGAATGACTAACCGACATCAAGAAACTCATAGAAACCAATTAGGATTTCTTTACCAAGAAGGGTATTGCAGCCCCGGCCGGCGTGGCTCCGTGGTTGAGCCTCGACCTATGAACCAACCAGGAGGTCACGGTTTGAGTAGAGTGCTGGGGTCCGGGCTCAGTGTTTGAGGAAGGTTGGCTCTCTCTCTCCTCCCTCCCCTGCACCGGCCCAGCTCTCTCTCCACCTCCGGCTGCGGCCTCACTCCAACCTGCCCAGCATGGGGGACTCACGGCCCCGTCTTCCTCTGGCTGCAAAGAACAAAGAAGCCCCGGCTGAGGCCCCTCAGTGGAAACCCATCCCCCAGCCCTGACCCACCCCAGCCCCCTCCCCCACCAGAAGCGTGGGGACAGAGAGGGGGAGGATGGAAGACGAGAAGAAAGCAGTCACATTCCAACCACCGGGTCTGCAGCGTCTCCACCCCCCTCGCCGGCCCCAGGAAGATCTGCCCGGTGGGCAAGATCGGCCTCCATCCCACCATCGGCCGTGGTGTGGGATCCTTTTTGAAACAAAGCAGCAAAGAAGCAGGGGGAGCAGGGCGCACACACTGGGTGTTTTCCCAGACACCGGGGTTGGTTTTAGGGGGAATGTTTGGGGGGGAAAAAGGGGGGAAAAGAGGGCGTCCCTTTTGTTTAAGGGCGGACTTCTGTCCTGAGGGGTTTTTCTTAAACTGTGAAACCCCAAGGCCGCGTGCATAAGCCCTTGATGGAAAGCGAATGCTGAACTATGGCGTCTGCACTGAAATAGCAGAGAGACAAAGTCCTGCCCCGTCGTGAAAAAAATAAATAAAAAAAATGTATGTGCTGCTCTCTGGGAAAATGAGACTTTTGGAGGGAGGGCGAGAAATCCTTAGGAACAAAAGGAACACACAAGCCCTCGTACAGCCCCAAGGATGACATCAGGTGAATGTTAAAACATAAAACAGGATGGGAAGGGGTTTTGTGTTGGTGACTCCAGAGGCTACCTCTTCTGCCATCAGGGCATTTGTGCGAGTCTTGTAAATAGATTTGTCTTAAAAAAACAAAAGTAAGAAATGAAAAGGAAAGGTAAGGGGGGGAAAAAAAGACAATAAAAATGTAGTTGACTTCAATAAAAAGCATTTCAGGTAACGTGAAAATAAGTATTTTTATGAAACAATGGCTTTGAAAATGTCATTCCAACGGCTCAGAATGGAAACAAGTAGAACTGAAAATTACAAAATTATGAGACGGCAAACGATCTTGAGTGACGGACAAAAATAAATTCTGTATCAGAATTCTTGACAAGATCACTTTGTGAACGGGTGCCACAGGGTGACCACATCGGAGACGATACCCCAGAGACAGGGAAGGCCTTTTTAGGACAAATGACGAGTTCAGACGCGGAAATTCCAGGCAGTACGGCCGTGGGGAACGGCGTGGTTTGAAGCCTGCGCTCCCGGGAGCCCCTCATTCTATGGAGTTGTTTCCTACCCCCACCCCTCTCGTCAGGGACAGAAGGAGAACAGTGGGGACCAGCGACCGTGATGCGAGGGATCGATCTGGCCCTGTTAACCGCACACATTCTGGCCTGGCCGGGACTGGTGGGCCCCGGGACAGGGGGCCCCCACGGCGGAATGCGACCCGCCCTCCTGTCCCGAGAACTGCCATCATCAGGGAAAGATTTACAGCCTCCTGGTCCCGGAGGCGCCTGCCCTTTCAACCCCGAGTCCCTATGGCCTGTGATCTGGGGCCCGGAGGCGCCAGGAGGCACCGGCCCTTTGCAAACCCACCCCCTCCCCCAGCCCGCATTGTCTGCAACCTGTAACCTTTATCCCTTGCATACTTTCCCGAGCCTGTCATTCTGCCTGCTGCACGTAGGCACGTCCTCTTTGTCCTTCTACCCAGATGAAGCAGCTAGTTTAAGGGGGTGGGGGCAGAGCAGATTTCCCGGAGGACGTGCTGCTCGCCCCCTCCAGCCGGCAGGACTGGAATCAAGGTTCCTCCGAGGTTCGACCCTGTCTTGCTGAGTGGGCTCCAGGCGCGAGAGGCAGCCGGGACCCCTGGGTTGTCCGGTTTACACGTTCACCGACCAGGACACGGAGGCCCAGAGAGGTCGGCAACCGCGCTCCAGGTCACACGGCCCCCGACGGTTGAACTCGGCCACCTGGTTCTCCTGGCCTCGCTGTTCGTGCCGTCGTGACTGTCCGCTATGGGGGGTGGTGACCCCCTTCGTCGTAAAGCTTTGTCCCACGAGGGGCTCGGGCAAACCCGGACACAGGCGTTAACAAACCGGACGATCACTCAGCCGGGGTCCCTTTCTTTGCAGCCAGGCTACGGTTTGAACAAAGGAAACCCACCCTCACAGGCTACTGGCCGCTTGAAACACAAAGCAAAACACGCAGTTGACGCACAAACACTGTCCTTATCGTTATAGTCGAAGGGGGTAGACGTGTCTGGGGGACACATTTTGGGGGGAACCCCGTGTCCCAAAACGTGTACAGGCACTGGAACAGCCGATAACTCAATCCTGTTTGCTCCTTCTCGGGTTTCACGGATTTGGAGGAAGGGGGGAAGCCAGGCTCCGCTTGGAACAAAGACAACGGACCCGCTAGCTTTTTTTTTTTTTTTTATGGGGATACATCAAAGATAAGCATTTACAGCCCCAAACCGGCAACAGCTGGTACACAGATACCAAGGGGCCACAGATAGCGAAGGAAAGGGTTCTTTTTTTTTAATTTTTATTGATTTTTCACAGAGAGGAAGGGGGAGAGATAGTTAGAAACATCGATGAGAGAGAAACATCAATCAGCTGCCTCCTGCACACTCCCCCCCGGGAATGTGCCCAC
>NW_006288451.1:120393-120852 GCF_000327345.1 Myotis davidii
ATCCCGTGGCTCTGATCAGCAGGGCCTGGGCCTCAACGATCATTCATTTGAAAACAGGCCTTGAACTCGCCCCTCCTCCCCCCAAAAAATTCATTTCTGGGATTCTCTTCAATGTTGACAATGAACAGTATGTGACAACACACTGATCATTATTCAAAGTGTGTATACATTTTTTTTGGGGGTGGGGGGACACACCCTCTATATGAAACTCAAGCCCTAGCCGGTGTGGCTTAGTGGACAGAGCGTCGGCCTACGGACCGAAGGGTCCCGGGTTCGATTCCGGGCAAGGGCACGTGCCTGGGTTGCGGGCTCGGTCCAATGTGCAGGAGGCAGCTGATCCATGATTCCCTCTCATCATTGATGTTGCTATCTCTCTCTTCCTCGCTGAAATCAATAAAAAAAAAAAAAGTTTTTTTTTTTAAAGAAAGAAAGAAACTCAAGACCCAGGAGAGAGCCGGG
>NW_006288451.1:121074-136501 GCF_000327345.1 Myotis davidii
ACCCCCCCCTTCACTAGGGATTGAGCCCGCAACCCAGGCCTGTGCCCTGGCTGGGAATCGAACCCTGACCTCCTGGTTCAACCACTGAGCCACACCGGCCGGGCTAGACACCTTCTAAACAGTTCTGAGGGGAATCCAAAGAAAGACGAGTTTGGGACACCTGACGACAATGACATGCCAAGTTTAAACTCCAGCGCCCACAGTTACAGGGCGATTTGCTGAGTAGAAAGCCCCAGGTCTCCCCGTCCTGTGCACTATCCAGCTACTCCCACACTCTCACTGGATAGTTCAGTCCTGACACCGCCGTTACCGTGTGTGTGTGTGTGTGTGTGTGTGTGTGTGTGTTACACCCTACAATTGGCCATGCCACTAGCGAGGTCTCCTACAATTGAACCCAATCCCGTTACCCACCCTGTAGAGTGTCCGTTCCCACCAGTTAAGGGCTCAGTCCCAACAGATGGGTTTCGCTTCAGATGCCCATCCCAGGTCCGTGGGACCCCAGGCTGCCCCCAGCTTCTGTCTGACGTGGCTACACATGGGAGGTTCCCCATGGCCTCCTACCCCGCTGGGTTGGATTGACTTGCTAGAGTAGCTCACAGGGGTCAGGGAGATACTGACTCACCTGCACCCGCCCATTACGGGGAGGGGGGGTGGAGGGGTGGTCAAGGGTACCCATGTCTAGCCGGGACGACAGGCCTGGGGGCAGGTCTGGGAGGTCCTGAGTGGAAGAGCTCTTGGAAATAAGTGTGGTTTGAGGAGACGGTTGTGGGGGGCCACTCTGACAAGGGGTGGGCGAGCAGTGGTGATTTTTTTTGGGGGGGGGAGCAACTTGCCCAGACCACAGTGCCCATCAATGGGGTTAAACGCCAACCTGGATATGGCTGTGTCAGTTTTTTTTTTTTTTGGATGAGATGAACATCTAAAATCAGCAGACCCTGCCCTGGCCAGTTCGGCTCAGTGGACAGAACACTGGCCTGTGGACTGGAGGGTTCTGGGTTCGATTCCCAGTCAAGGGCACGTGCCCGGGTTGCAGGCTCGATCCCCAGTGACTCCCCCTCATCACTGATGCTTCTAACTCTCCCTCCTTCTCCCTTCCTTTGTGAAATCAATAAAAATATACATTTTTTAAAAAAAAGAATGCAAAACACAGACCAGTGGAGTAGCGAGCCCAGACAGGAAGCTTTGCATGCAGGTGAAATGACTCCAACAAAACTTCAAAGACCGTTCTAGTGGGGAAAGGACAGCCTCTGCAGTATGCAGGTGCTGGGAGAACTGGATATTCCCGTGGGGGGGAAAAAAAACAACCCAGCAAAATCATACCAACAGCCCTAGCCAGTTTGGCTCAGTGGATAGAGCATCGGCCTGTGGACTGAAGGGTCCTGAGTTCAATTCCGGTCAAGGGCACATGCCTGGGTTGCTGGCTTGATCGCCAGCGTGGGGTGTGCAAGAGGCAGCCGGTCAATGATTCTCTCTCATCATTGATGTTTCTATCTCTCCCTCCCTCTCCTTCCTTTCTGAAATCAGTGAAAATATATTTTTAAAAAATTGATGAATCCTTGCAACACTAAGCTTCTCCTAATCCTTCAACTCTTCCAAAACAATAAATGAAGTGGGACCCCTTGCCTGACATCATACACAACAATCAACTCACAGTGACTCAAAACCCTGAACTGAAGCGAAAAGCACAAATGTCTTAGAAAACACAGGGCAGGACTTGATCACATGTGACAGGTTGGCCACGGCCACAGAAGCCAGGGGACAAGGCACAGAGGGTTCTTCGGGCGCCACGTCGTCGCAGTTAAAGACGCCTGCGCATCCAACCCACGCCCAGAGGGAAAATATTTGCAAACTATACGTCTGATGAGACGTTAACATCCAACGTAGAGCAGTTGGCAAAAGCAGGCTCACCGTTGGGAGACAAACAGTGCGACTGTGCATACATCATAACGGGTAAACTCTGCCTGGTGTCCCCGTCACTACTGTCCACACCTCCGTTTGCCCACCCCTGTGGGCAAAGAACCATTTCCAACTCAGCAAGGAACCTGATTAGGAAACAGGCTTTAGCCCGGCCGGCGTGGGTCCCTGGTTGAACGTCGACCTATGAACCAGTGGCAGGTCACGGTAGGATTCCCCGTCCGGGCACATGCAGCCCAGATAACGTGCCCTTGACCGGGAATCGCCCCTGAGACCCAGGGGTGCTCTGGCCGATGCTCTAACCACTGAGCCAACGAGCCAGGGCTGAGCGCCCATTCTCTCTGGTTCCCGCTGACCTGAGCGCTTCCCCGTATCTCACGGGAGGACCACCCTGATGAGAGTCCATCCCCGTGTGCGTGCGTGCCAGGAGCCCCGCACCCCATGGCGCCCGCCTACCCCTAAGACCCAGGCCTGGCCTCCCCCTTTCCTCTCGTGGGCTCGTGAGGCCGACCTTTCCCCTCTGAGGAAGGACCCTGATGGGCTCAGGTCCCTTGTCCGTGAACCTCCACCCAGTCCCGCTGTGAGGGGCAGAGCGAGGAGAGGGGGGGCCACTGCGATGATGGGGAACACGAATCCGGCTCTGCTGACCTCGGCGGGCGGGTCCGTTCCGCTGAGAGCAGCACATTCTGCCCCTGCTGAGGACGGTTAAGCCCCCGGGACACGGGCGCTCGGAATGCGGCCCATCTGCCTTTTCTGAGAAACGCCTGTCATCTCAGAAAGATGAACAGCCTTGTTTGTCCAAACAAACCTGGTCCAGGAGGTGCCTGGAGGCACCTGCCTGCTCTGATCCCCACCCCAGCCCGCACTGCCTGGAGCCTGCGACCATTATCTCTGGCTGCTGCCTCACGTCCTGTCTTCCTTCTGCACGTCCTCTCTGCCCTTCTACCCACAGGCTGATGGGGTTGGGGCGGGGGGGTTGGGGGGCGCACAGAGCAGATGTTCGCTCATGCCCTGCAGCTCTCCCCTCCTGCCTGCATGACTGGAATCAACGCTCGCCTAGGATTCAACCCTGTCTCCTGCTGCATGGGCTCAAGCAGTGACCGTAGCCTGGACCCCTGGGGTGTCCGTATATACCTCCACTTCCATCCCCTGGGCTCACTCCTCCAGCCCCAAACCAATCGTTACCTCCCCGAAGGATCCCTACCCCTACCGGCTCCCCGCCCCTACGCTCCTAGACACACTCCAGGCAGCTCATCCCCTTCTCCCCGACACCAAGGTGTCTGCCACCCCGCAAGCCAGCGAGCACTAGAGCTGTCTGCCCGACGGGTCCATTCCACCCGTCCACGGGCCGGCCAAAACCCAGCTTCCAACCCACATCACGGGATCGATGGCTCGCGGCGGGAGAAGCATCCTCGCTAAGTAAGTAGGGAACGGAAACACACAAACTCACTGCGTATACCTGGCACCCTTTGCTGGTCCAGTGGGTGTAGCAGAGGAATGCCACCCTAAAACTAAAACTGGTTCTCAACCTGTGGGCCGCGACCCCTTTGGCGGGCGAACGCCCCTTTCACAGGGGTCGCCTAAGACCATCCTGCATATCAGATATTTACATGATGATTCATCACAGTAGCCACATTACAGTAATAAAGTAGCAACGAAAATAACTTTATGGTTGGATCACCACATGAGGAGCTGTATTTCAAGGGCCAGACGGTTGAGAACCACTGGGCTAAAAGAAAAGAAGAATCAACATCCCTGACCAGGGAGCTCAGCTGGTTAGAGGGTGGCCCCCATACGCCCAGGTTGTGGGTTCCATCCCTGTCAAGGCACACACACAAGAAGCAGCCAATGAAAGCATCAACGAGTGGCACAAGAAGTCAATGTTTCTTTCTCTCTGAAATAATTTTTTTTTTAAAGGGAAGAATCAAGGGTCCTGTATCTGTGAGAGACAGGCTGGGGTTGGGGAGGTGCCCCCGTGGTTGAGATGGGCCACAGCGGTTGGCTAGCAGATCCCGGGATATGGGGCTCCACCCTGAAGGCCTGGGCACGTACCTGCTGGGAGCCCCATGCCTGTGATGCTAACATTTATAATTAAAAAATATTGCCGAAAATGGTTTGGCTCAGTGGATAGAGCGTCAGCCTGCGGACTGAAAGGTCCCAGGTTCGATTCCGGTCAAGGGCATGTACCTGGGTTGCGGGCACATCCCCAGTAGGAGATGTGCAGGAGGCGGCTGATCGATGTTTCTCTCTCATCGATGTTTCTGGCTCTCTGTCTCTCTCCCTTCCTCTCTGTAAAAAATCAATAAAATGTATTTTAAAAAATTAAAAAAATAAAAAATAGATAGTGGGCCCGGCCGGGGTGGCTCAGTGGTGGAGGGTCCACCCATGACCCAGGAGGTCACGGTTTGATTCCCGATCAGGAAGGAGCCCATCAGGGTCCTTCCTAAGAGGTCAAAGGTCGGCCTCACAAGCCCACATGCAGGAGGCAGCCAACTCATGATTCCTCTCATCATGGATGCGTCTCTCTCTCCCTCTTCCTTCCTCTCTGAAGTCAATAACAATATATTTAAAAAAACAAAAATCAATAGCTGGTTACCACTCCCCTGCAGGCACAGAGCTCTGCAACCCTGGAACATTCCGGGCTCAGAGTGGGACCAGTGCCCTTTGTTACAGTAATGAGGTGGCTGGGAGACCAGGGAGGGTGGGGCGGCTGATGCCCGGAGGACCCAGTGAATGGAACTTTGACTCCCATCCCCTGTCCTTGGGGAGAGGGGCTCGAGGTAGAATCGGCCTTCAGTGGCCAATCATTTTTTCTTTTTTCATCCTCGCCAGAGATTATGTTCTTTGTATCTTTTTAATATATTTTTTATTGATTTCAGAGAGAGGAAGGAGAGAGAGAAACATCCATGATGAGAGAGAATCATTGATCGGCTGCCTTCTACACATACCCCCCCCCCCACACACACACACTGGGGATCGAGCCCGCAACCCGGGCATGTGCCCTGACCCAGATTCAAACCGTGACCTCCTGGTTCATGGGTGGACACTCAACCACTGAGCCACACCGGCCGGGCTCACCTAAGCTTCTTGAGTCTCTAACCCGTCCTCTGCTGGCTGGAACCACACCCCACCCCCAGCCAGGCCCCTCACACAGCTATACGAGCCTCCCCGTTCCCTGTGGACGGGATCACTTCATGCTGAAACTGTGGGGCGTAGGGAGAGGGAGCCCAGCTCCTGAGCCCATAGCCTGTGGCCTACGGGTCCACCCCCAGTGGACATGTGTCAGAAAGGAATGGTCGCAGGGCCGTGACTCACAAGGTGGCCTGGCCGAGAGCCACGGAGACTCAAGGTCAAGGCTGACGCACAGGAACCTCTGAGGAGGCCTGAGAATCTAGCCCCGGAGCCTTATCAAGGGAGCCGGGGCCTCGGGCGTTTACCCAGCCTCCCCACCTCCCCACCCCCTCTCCCCACCCCCGTTCAGCTCAGGAACCTTTCACCCCGTCCGCGGTGACAATGAGTGGGAGGCATGTTTCCGTCTCTCCCCGTCTCCTGGGTGGGCGCTGGCACCTCCTGGATCAACAACCCTTCCCTACTCCCGACTGATGTTGTGAGCACTGGCCTTTCTTTTTCTCTTTAGTCCTCACTCAAAGGTATTTGTTTTCCATTGATTTTAAAAATATACATTTTTATTGCCCTGGTTTGGCTCAATGGATAGAGCGTCGGCCTGCAGACTGAAAGGTCCCGGGTTCGATTCCAGTCAAGGGCATGTACCTGGGTTGCGGGCACATCCCCAGTAGGGAGTGTGCAGGAGGCAGCTGATCGATGTTTCTCTCATCGATGTTTCTAACTCTCTATTCCTCTCCCTTCCTCTCTGTGAAAAATCAATAATATATATATATATTTTTAAAAAATATATATCTATTTATTGATTTCAGAGAGGAAGGGAGAGGGAGAGAGAGAAACATCAGTGATGGGGGGTGGGGGCAGCTGGGGAGAGATCAATGGGGAGAAAAGAAGACATAGGTAATACTTTAAACAATAAAGAATAAAAAAAGAAAAAGATCAATGATGAAGGGAATTATTGATCAGTTGCCTCCTGCTTGAGCCTCGACCTATGATCCACTGATTTTTAGAGAGAATGAAAGGGAGGGGAGAAGGGGAGAGAGACATCGATGAGAGAGAGAGAGAGAGAGAGAGAGAGACATCGATTGGTTGCCTCCCACACAAGCCCCGACCAGGGCCCGGGATGGAGCCTGCAACCCAGGTACATGCCCTTGACCGGTATCCAACCTGGGACCCTTCAGTCCGTGGGCCAATGCTCTATCCACTGAGCCACACTGGTTCGGGCCCCTGGTCCATCTTAATTCTACCCTATCAGGATAGTACATGCTGCAGCCGAGTATTCATTTTCAAATGGTTCTCTCTCACCGACTCAGAGCTTCAGTATTTGAAACGTGACGGACAAGGATGCAAGTCAAAAATATTCTGGCCTGACCAGGCAGTGTGGCTCAGCGGTTGAGCACTGAACTACGGACCAGGAGGCCACAGTTCGATTCCTGGTCAGGGCACAGGCCTGGGTGGCGGGCTCGATTTCCAGTGTGTGGCATCTCACCCTTGAAGTTTCTCTCTCTCTCTCTTTCTCTCTCTCTCTGCCCTTCTTTGAAATCCATAAAAATATATTTTAAAATATTCTGGATTTATCATTGTGAAATATTGAACACACCTCACTTACTTTCCGCTACCTTCTTTGCAAGATTCTCTGTTAATTTGTGATATTGCTCATACAATACTTTCCATCTAAATTGTGTGGCTGTGTCTTTCATGGATTTTGACGTTCACTTGGTGCTCAACCCCTTGATCCTTGGGGATTATAATGGAAACGGCGCCGGCATTGAAGATGGATTCACATGTAGGCAGTCTCTGACGCAGAAGGCCCAGGCGTTTGTAAGCATTTAGCACATCTGTTCCACGTAGATTGCCTTCATTAGATTTGTTTTAAAATTAAATATAAAAAAATGAATGGCTAAAACGAGCACGAAAACTGTATCTTATGGTGCACTATACACTAGGTGGCCACGTGATGTTATATATGAAACTCTCTTTTTATTTATTGATTTGAGAGAGAGGAAGAGAGAGAGAGAGAGAAGCATCCATTTGTAGCTCCACTCATTTTTGCATTCACTGGTTGATTCTCGTCTGTGCCCTGGTCGGGGGTCGAACCCACAAGCTTGGCCTATGGGGACAGCCCTCCAACCAAGGGGCTAAGCTTAAGCTCTCTTTTATTTCCAATACAGTTTTTCAAGTATAGTTCACCTTGAACATTATTTTTCATCAGTTTGAGGGGTGCCACAGAGGGGTTAGACAACCCCGTACCCTACCAAGTGGCCCCCTGGTATTTCCAGCGCCCCCCTGACACCATCCATGGTTCCGACGGCATTGTGACTGCACCCCCTGCGCTGCACTCCACACCCCGGACTGTTCTGTAGCCGCCCATCTGTGCTCCTCAGTCCCTTCACCTTCCCCCCCGCAGCCCTCCAACCGGCCCCTCTGGGACCATCCCCGTGTTCTCTGTATCGATGAGCCCGTCTCCGTGCTGTCTGCTCCTTCCTACTGTACAGGAAGCTGCTATGGATTCTGCTCATCGACACCCTCGACGTGGTGTTCAGAGCATTTCAGGAGCCCTCTCTGCCTTTTCCGCCGACAACAGCCTCTCGCCGACCAAGCAACCCAGCACAACGCAGCGGGAGGAGCAGAAGGAACCAAGGAGCCCCTGAGGGCAGAGGCCGGGCCAGCAGGCTCGACGGGGAAGATGGAGGGGAGCAGCACTGGGGTTGTTGGGAAATGGCGGGTCCGGGAAGGGCTGATGGGAACTCTGCCAGGGAGAGAGAAGCCGGAGAAGTGGCCCCCTCCCTCCCCCAAAAGAGCTGAGCAGGCAGTTTCCTAGGCCAAGGACGAGAACTCGGGAGGCGCCTATAGGGGGAGGAAGGAGGGAGTGGGGCCTCTTAGGGGAGCAGGATGGGGAGGCCTGCAAGAAGGGAGGAATTTGCCGGAAACCTGACACCGGATTACCCCGGTTCTCCAGGCCTGGAGTCTGTCGGTGGAGGCCTCAGACAAAGACCGGCCGGGCAGCCAGCAAACAAGAAGGAATGCAAGGAATGAACCGCCCTCTGGGCCCCTTCAGTCCTTGGTGGGACCCGGACCCAGTTTCCCCCACATGAGGCCAACCCCTAGGATTCCTCTTTCTTAGACTCACAACAAAGAGGAACAAAAGAAATGAGCTGGTAGCAGCGTCCGTCCTGCCCTCTCTAAAAATCAATGAATAAAGTTTTTTTTTTATTGATTAAGGTATTACATGTGTGTCCCTATCCCTCCATTGCCCCTCCACCCCACTCCCGTACATGCCCTCACCCCCCTGCTGTCTGCGTCCATCAGTTATGCTTAGGTGCACGCATACAAGCCTTTTGGGGGATCGCTCCCCCTTACTCATATTTTTTTTTTAAGAAAAATAGGGACTTTTTCCTTGTGGCAGACGGGTGTGGACGGGGAGACCAGCCCACGGCCCCTGACCTCTCGTCCGCGAACGAACAGGAAGATACGTGTGGGACCTGCTAGGGACGGTGGCCCGTCCTCTGAGCATTTACACTGAGGACACAGGCGAAAGTGGAGAGAAAAAGATCTGTGCGTCCATAGCCTGTGTCCTCTTCCATGAAACAATATATTGGGTGTGTGTGGGGGGGGGTGTTCGAGATCAGCCAGAGGGCTTGTCTGCATGCATAGTAGCATGACCAATGGACACAGACACCGGGGCGGTGGGGGCTGGTGGGAGGCAGGGCGGGCTGGGAGAGGATAACAGGGGATAAAGGGGACACGCGTAATACTTTCAACAACAGGAATTTTAAAAAAAGAGAGAGAAATACAAACCAGCAGGTACAGAATAGTCTGGGGACATCCAGTGCAGCCTAGGGCAGTGATGGCGAACCTATGACACGCATGTCAGAGGTGACACACGAACTCGTTTTTTTTTGGTTGATTTTTCTTGGTTAAATGGCATTTAAATATATAAAATAAATATCAAAAATAGAAGTCTTTGTTTTACTATGGTGGCAAAGATAAAAAAATGTCTCTATGTGACACGGCACCAGAGTTACGTTAGGGATTTTCAAAACGCTGGCACGCCGAGCTCAGAAGGTTGGCCATCACTGGCCCAGGAAATACCGTCAGTAACATCATGGCAACTAGGTTATGGCGGTAGATGGCACCGGATTTATGGGGATGATCACCTTGTAAGTTACATAAATGCCCACTCACTGGGCTGTGCGCCTGAAACTATACTGTACCTCAACTCTAATAAAAAAATATCATTAAAACGCTCACACACTCACAACTAGTGGGATCCTAGGTGGGTGAAGGCCTGGGGGGAAGCTGGGGAGGGGCTGGTGAAGGGGAGGGGGTCGAGGGGAGCAGATGCGGGACATCTGTCACACTGTCAACACTGAAAATATAGATTTACAAAACAAATACATAAGGAACACCTAATAGGTCACCCATTCGGTGTTTGCTCAGAGACCCGGCCACAGGGAAAGTCCAGCCCTGAACAAACATGTTTTTCATCTGTAGGCAGCCTCGTCGCCTCCCTTCATTCCGTTTCGCTTGGAAAAATATGTCAGGCTCCCCCCCACCCCCCATGCCCCGGCTGCTCCGGCTGGGGAGCTCAGGGGTAGGGGCATCGTCCTGATATTCCCAGGGTGGGGGTGCGATCCTTGGTCAGGACACACACAGGAATCAAACGGTGAATGCATCCCTTCGTGGAACAAACTGATGTCTTTCTCTCCTTCTCAAATCAATTAACAAAGATTTTTTTTTTAAAAAGAAAAGAAAAATATGGAGCCTGGCCAGTGTGGCTCAGTGGTTGAGCATCGACCTATGAACCCAGAGGTCACGGTTCGATTCCCAGTCAGGGCACAGGCCCGGGTTGCGGCCTCGATCCCCAGTGCGGGGCGTGCAGGAGGCAGCCGATCTGTGATTCTCTCTCATTGTGGATGTTTTTCTGTCTCTCTCCCTCTCCCTTCCTCTCTGAAATAAAAAAATATATATATGTATTAAAAAAAATAAGTGGAACAAACTGATGTCTCTCTCCTTCTCTAAGATCAATTCATAAAGATTTTTTTTAAAACAGAAAAATATGGACTTTTCCCTGGTGGCAGAGACGGGGGCGGACAGCGAAATCAGCAAACTGACCCTGACCTCCGGGCCACGATCAAACAGGAAGCTACCTATGGGACCCGGGTCCGAGGGAAACGGACAGGCCCCTCCTCGGATCTGAGTGGCAGCCCCACGGAGGGCTGGCCGACCCCCCCCCCCGGGGAGGGACACCCACTGTTAGGGGCAGAAACAGAGGAGTGGGGACCGGCGACAAGGAGGAGAAACATGAACCCTGCTCTGTAGGCCGTGAGGGTTCTGCTCCGATTAGAGGAAGCATGTTCTGGCCTGGCTGTGAGGGGCACGCCCGGGACAGGGGCCCACTTTGGAATGCGGCCCGCCCTCCTGTCCCAACTGCCATCATCACGGAAAGATTTACAGCCTCCTGGTCCCCGAGGCGCCTGCCCTCCCGACCCCCAGCCCCTATGGCCTGTGATCTGGCCCGGAGGTGCCTGGAGGACCCCGCCCTCTGCACCCTCCCCTCCCAGCCCGCATGGCCTGCAGCTTGTAACCTTTATCCCTCGCATACCTTCCTGTGCTTGTAATTCTGATTCCGCACGTACGCTCCTGGGCCTGTCACTCTGATTCCGCACGTACGCTCCCGTGTCTGTCAGTCTGATTTTGCACGTCCTCCCTGTCCTTCTACCCAGTGCAAGCGGCTGGCCTATGGCAGGGGTGCAGAGCCGATGTTTGTGGGTGCCCTGCGGCTCTCCCCATCCTGCCTGCATTACCAGAATCAACGCTCATCTAGGATTCGACCCTGTGTCTGCTGAACGGGCTGGAGTGGTGGCAGGCGGCCCGGACCCCTGGGTTGTCCGGTTACAACCCGACTGGGTCCCTGCAGCTGCCCTTGAGCCATGGTCACTCGAGACCCTGGGTGCCTACGTGCATTCCTTATCCTTCGTCCTCCTAGGTCAGCGGTCGGCAAACTCGTTAGTCAACAGAGCCAAATATCAACTGTAAAACGACTGAAATTTCTTCTAAGAGCCAAATTTTTTAGACTTAAACTATATAGATAGGTACATTGTTATTAACTTAATTAGGGTACTCCTAAGGCTTAGGAAGAGCCACACTCAAGGGGCCAAAGAGCCGCATGTGGCTCGCGAGCCGCAGTTTGCCGACCAGGGTCCTAGGTGAAGCCCCCTTCGCTTCCCAAAAGCCTGCTGACATTCTGGGTGACATATTTGTTTGTGTGTGTGGACTTAAATTTAATCAATTGTGTGCATATAAGACATAGCATATATTTCCTTTTTTATGAAAATGGGTGTCAGACATTCTACATGGACTATACAAGCAGATGATGTAACTGACTTTTTTTTTTTCTCTCTCTCTCCAAAGCAACTTTTTTTTTTTTACACCAGAAATGCTTTTAGTTTTGTTTTTATCCTTCTGGACTCTATCCATTGGTGCATGCAATTTTTAAAAAATAAATGGGTGATGTTTTTCAATGTTGGATATTCCATCTCGGATGCCTGTGCTGTGCTCCTCGGGCCTGGAAGTAGTGGGAGGGAAGGGAGAGGAGAGGAGAAAGGAGAGGAGAGGAGAAGGGAGAGACAGAGGGGGAGACATCCCTGCACAAGAGGGTCCTTGCTGGGGAAGGAGGTGATGCTAATGAGAAGGGACAAGGCGCCTTCCTCGGTGTGGCTCAGTGGATAGAGTGTCCGCCCGCAGACTGAAGGGTCCCGGGTTCGATTCTGATCAGGGGCACATGCCTTGGTTGCAGGCTCGATCCCCGGTCCTGGTCCGGGTGTGTGTGGGAGGCCACCAGTGGGTGTGTCTCTCTCACATGGATATTTCTCTCCCCTCTGTCTCACCCCCTCCCTCCCACTCTCTCTAAACATCAATGGGAAAATATCCCTGGGTGGGGATTAAACAAAACAAAACAACAACAAAAGAGAATGGACAAATACAGAAATAAGGAAAAACCCCAAGATGGCGATGGAGAGTACGATTCTAGATGCATGAACACACACACACAGTTACCAGCACCCTACAGGTTGGGGCGAAAGAAATAGAGATATTCACCTTTAGACTTCTTTTTTTGAATGGCTAACTTTGTATAGAGTGTCCCAGAATTCACGCAAGATTTGCGTGAGCATTAACAACAACAAAAAATAAATAAATAAAAGCCTAATTTTACTTGGTTTATTGAACCAGATTCTAGTATCTGTTGCCCTTTGATTTCAATCCCTTCCACTTGATAAGCATGACCAAGTACCAATGATGGCCCAGGAGCAGGGACCATGGAGACCAATGAAGACCACGGCTTTGCGTCTGTGCCAGCAAAGCCGTGGAAGCCATTTACCCGATGTGCTATTCCATACATAACCCTAGACTGTATACTTTGTGAATCAATAAAAAATTTACAATTTTTAATTATAAACCTGTGTTTTCTATCAAAATTACTTCTTGCGTGAATTTTGGGACACCCTATATTCTACTCAATGGCGATCCCAGGTATTCAGCCAGTGCCCACCGTTGGTTACATGCATGAACATTTAAGTGGCCCCGTCTACAATTAGGTGCTTATTTTAGGTCTGGATTGGAACAGCTACGATGGTCACCCAGTGAACAACTCAAACTGTATGCAATGGTGGACAGTGAGAAGTCTGCTTGCAAACCTGATGGCCACGTACCCGTTTCTGGGTAAAGACTCAGTGTACAGCCCTGACTGGTTTGGCTCAGTGGACAGAGCGTCGGCCTGCGGACTGAAGGGTCCTGGGTTTGATTCCGGTCAAGGGCATGTACCTTGGTTGCGGGCACATCCCCAGTGGGGAGTGTGCAGGAGGCAGCTGATGGATGTTTCTCTCTCATCGATGTTTCTAACTCTCTATCTCTCTCCCTTCCTCTCTGTAAAAAATCAATAAAATATATATTTTTTAAAAAGACTCAGTGTACAGCCCTCCTGGCATAATCGTGCGAGCCCGCTCCTTCCCTCCGGAGGAGGACGAATGACGCAGACAGGACGCTTAGGCCCCTGTCCCTCACCACGCTGCACCCCCCCACCTCCCAGGACATGCAGAGGCACCGTCTGTGTCTGTGCTCATGGAGAAATGTTATGCGAACCTACAAGTAAACACATCCATAAAGCCTATGAAAAGTTATTCAATCCTCACCCAAAGACCTTTTCTTTTTTTAATTGATTTTCAGTGAGAGGGAGGGTGGAAGGGAGGGAGAGAGAAAGCACTAGGGATTGTTACCCCCCATAGGGGCCCCGACTGAACCTGAATCCTAGGTATGTGCCCTGACCGGGAATCGAACCTGTGACCCCTGGGTTCATGAGTCGATGCTCAACCACTGAGCCACACTGGCTGGGCTTTTAATTGAGTTTCAGCAAGAGAGGGAGGGTGGGGGGGAGGGAGAGAGAAGGAGGAAGAGGCAGAGAGGGAGAGGGGGAGAGAGAAAGATGTGAGAGAGAGAGATCAATTGGTTGCCCCCCATGAGTGCCCAGAATGGGGATTGGAACAGGCAACCTTTTCGTTTATGGGACCAACTGAGCCACCTGGCCAGGGTATAAATTCCATTTCTTAAAAAAAAAAAAAATAAACCGAGGGGTGTATCCGTGCTATTTTTATGTAACTTTAATTCTGAAAGGAGCTTAACCTATCGACATTGCGTACAAACCACTGAGCCACCCTCGAGTTCACCTGGGCGCCAGCCCCCTCCTCTCTCATCCATCCTTCTAAATGACTTGGGAGAACGGATGTGCGGAGGGAAATGTAGGAAGACAAGCCTGAAAACTTCATCAAGCAGGACACGGGCAGGCATGGTGGGAGGCCCAGGAAATTGTGGGGGGCAGACGTGGAAGCGTGGGGACCGGCTGTGAGGGTACGAAAGATGGGCCTCTGCCCAGGGTGATGGCTGTTCTGATTACAGAGAGAGAGCGAGCACATCTGGCCTGGCTGAGTCGCATGCCCCGGGACACGGGAGCCGATCGGAATGCAGTCCGTCCGTCCTTTTCCGAGAACTGCCTACCATCACGGGGAGAGCTACAACCCTGTGACTGAAGCAATCTAGTCCCGGAGGCACCCCGCCTCCCCTGCCCGCATTGCCTGTAACCTGTAACCTTTATACCTTGCCTACGCCCCATGCCTGCGATTCCTACTTCCCCACGTAATCTTTGTCCTTCTACCTGATGGAAGCAGCTGGAACCTTCTGAGCTCGGCGCGTCAGCATTTTGAAAAACCCTAACTCTGGTGCCGTGTCACATATAGAAATTTTTTGATCTCTGCAACCATAGTAAAACAAAGACTTCTATTTTTGATATTTCACGGATTTAAACGCCACTGAACCAAGAAAAATCAACCAAAAAAATGAGTTCACGTGTCCCCTCTGACACGCGTGTCAGAGGTTCGCCATCACTGACCTACAGGGACACAGATGCTGTTTTCTGTGATGGACACACAACCCTGGAAATACCTTGTCTCCCAGGGGCCCTTTGTAAACGCAACACCAACCGGCACACACACCAGACGTGGAGGCCCCGGGTGGAAAGAGAGAAAGAACAAAACAGACCAAATGTTAGCTTTTCCTGCCTCAATCCCGAGTGACTTCAGTTCACAAGCCTTCAGACACGGCCCTACTCGAGTCAACCAGGAAAATATTGCACGGATTTTGTCCTTCCTGTGCTCCCAACCCAGCAAAGAGCTGGAACGAGCTGATGGAGTTTGCATTTAAGCAGCCAGGGTATCAGCACAGCTGAGCCACACACCTCAACCCCTCAGGCCCGCCTGAGCCTCCTGGGAGGGCAGGGGCAGGGACCTTTCTCCTGCCAACGGACATTGGGCATTTATGACACCATTCGGGCCACGCAAAAGGATCCACTTGAAAATTAGCCTGCTCTGTGCGGCCACACACTGGATTAACTCACCCCGGATGCCTGGGCAGGGCCAGACCCAATGATTTCCCAGGCCTCCTGCGGCCATCAGGCCGGACGTCCCCCACCCCTGCTCTAAGGCGTCATCACAGGGATAAACTGTCGAGAGCAGTACAGAGGACTCACCTCCGTTGGAAGAGGAGGGCGAGACTGGGCACGGATCCTGGTATTTGGGGAATGAGTCTCGTTAAGGCAACGGTTCTCAACCTCTGGGTCACGACCCCTTTGGGGGTCAAATGACCCTCTCACAGGGGTCGCTTAAGACCACCGGGAAACACATCTATAATTACATACTGTTTTTGTGATGAATCACTATGCTTTCATTATGTTCCATTTGTAACCATGAAAATACATCCTGCATAGCAGATATTTACATGATGATTCATCACAGTAGCAAACATTACAGTGATGAAGTAGCAACGAAAGTACTTTTATGGT
>NW_006288451.1:136981-138503 GCF_000327345.1 Myotis davidii
GGAGTGTGCAGGAGGCAGCTGATGGATGTTTCTCTCTCATCTATGTTTCTAATTCTCTATCCCTCTCCTTTCCTCTCTGTAAAAAATCAATAAAATATATTTTTTAAAAAAAAGAAAATAATTTTATGGTTGGGGGTCCCCACAACATGAGGAGCTGTATTTTAAAGGGTCACGACATTAGGAAGGTTGAGAACCGCTGCGCTAAGGCCATGAGCCTGTTTGCATGGCGTTTTTATCACCTGAAAAATGGAATACTCCACGGAAATCAAGAACCACGGCTGCTACAGAACATGCACACAGTAGACTCTGGCGGGCCCTGGTTATATGCATCTTCTCTGCTGTAATCATCGCCCCACAATCCCAGGCTCGGCTCCGAGGCGCCCCTGTTTGCATGGGCCAAGGAAGACCCCGGTGAGGTGGTCTGGAGGGCTGTACCCCCATTCCTGTGAATCCTCACTGAGGATATTTTCCCCGATTTCAGGGAGAGCAGAAGGGGGGGGAGAGACACACAAAGAGAAAATTTGATGTGAGAGAGGCATTGATTGGTTGCCTCCCTGTAGTGCCCTGACTGGGGCAGGGGAGCCAGCCTGCAACCGAGGTCCGTGCCCTTGACTGGCATGGAGCCCGCGAGCCTTCAGTCTGTGGGCTGACGCTCTAACCACTGAGCAAAACAGCTAGGGCGTGTGCCCTCATTCTTTACAGCCTCAGCCACTCGACCAGACAAGGCCACGTGGGGAGCAGGCCCAGAGCCGAACAGAAGGGTCGTTTCCCACGCCCCATGTGGGGCTGCCTCTCTCCCGGGCTGGGGCCCTTGAACCACAGCAGGACTTGGAGAGCCCGACCCCACACGCCACCTGGATTACAAGCATCCCCCCAGCCCTGGGACCCTGCATCCGCCATGCCCACTGCCCTACCTGCAGGGACTCTCAGCAGGCGCTTCCCGGGGGTCCGGCTTCCTCTGCTGCAAAGCCTCCTGGGAGGGCCTGCAGCTGCCCAGGCCCGGCTCTTTCCAGCCTATAAGAGCCTGCACCCGCTTCCTTCCCAACGCCCGGAGGAAGCTGGGGAGAACTCGGTGCAGCTGTTGAACCGCATTCTTCTTAAAGGGTCTCGCCTCAGACGCCTGCCCAAAGCCGCACGGGGGCACGGACGTCGGGTCAGAGCCCATCAAGCGTGAAGCGGGAAGGGGCTCGGGCAGCGGGAACGTTGTCACCGTCCCTGCATCTATGCCACCCCCTGATCTTTGCGAATGTCCCACCCGGCAAACCCCGGGCTTAGAAGCTGCTCTGAGGTGGGAAGGGAAGCTGGGACAGCTGTAGGGCATATGCCCTTCGCTCCCTCCCACCTGCAAGGGTGCCGGCTGCACCTGCCCAGACACAACTCCAGCAGCTTAGCCTCAGGACAGGGGTGGGGAACGTCCGGCCTGCGGGCCGTGGAAGGCCCACAAAACCATTCCGTTTGGCCCCGCCAAGGCATCAGGGGTGAGTTCATTCACGGTTTGACCAAATAGAGAATTTTATTTTCT
>NW_006288451.1:158188-161910 GCF_000327345.1 Myotis davidii
AAGCTGCTCTGAGGTGGAAGGGAAGCTGGGACAGCTGTAGGGCATATGCCCTTCGCTCCCTCCCACCTGCAAGGGTGCCGGCTGCACCTGCCCAGACACAACTCCAGCAGCTTAGCCTCAGGACAGGGGTGGGGAACGTCCGGCCTGCGGGCCGTGGAAGGCCCACAAAACCATTCCGTTTGGCCCCGCCAAGGCATCAGGGGTGAGTTCATTCACGGTTTGACCAAATAGAGCAGGCTAATTTAAAAAAAATATATGTATTTTTTATTGATTTCAGAGAGAGAGGGAGGGAGAGGGAGAGAGAGAGAGAAAAACATCAATGATCAGCCCGGCTGGTGTGGCTCAGTGATTGAACTTTGACCTACAAACCAGGAGGTCACGGTTCAATTCCCGGTCAGGGCACAGGCCCGGGTTGCGGGCTCCATCCCCAGTGAGGGGCGTGCAGGAGGCAGCTGTTCCATGATTCTCTCTCATCATGGATGTTTCTCTCTCCCTCTCCTTCTCCCTTCCTCTCTGAAATAGATAAAAATATATTCAAAAAACAAAACACAACAATGATCACAGAGAACCATTGCTTGGCTGCCTCCTACCAGGCTCATTTTTTTCAGGTGCTCGTTTTGTATGGCCCAAGAAGGGTGTTACAAATATCCAAATGGGCCCTGGCAGAGAAAAGGTTCCCCACCCGACTTAGAGCATAACCACGGAGCCTCAGCTACCCAGGTGGTGTCGGAGCGCAGCTCTGCCTCTGGGACTTGAGATCTATTTGCGAGGCCGTCTCGACCTGTGCTTGGCAAACGGTAAGGAACATGGGGGTCACTGGAGGTCTCGTTCCCCTTTGGATTCTGATGCCGGAGGTCGGGGGTGGGGGTGAGGGGGGGCTGAGACTTGCATTTCCAACAAGAGCCTGGGCGAGGCCTTCGCCGCTGGTTCACCCACCTCACTGGCGGTCACAAAGGCCTAGCGTACCGCCTACGGGCACACTTGTCGGGGAGACGTCTCTCCACAGCGTCCTCCTTGAACTGCTGTGAACACATCCTTTCCCTCCCGGGTTGAGTCTGTGACTAATCCTCCCTCCCATTCCCCTAGAGCCGTGGTCGGCAAACTGCAGCTCGAGAGCCACATGCGGCTCTTTGGCCCCTTGAGTGTGACTCTTCCTAAGCCTTCGGAGGACCCTCATGAAGTTAAGAACAATGGACCTACCTGTATAGTTTAAGTTTAAAAAAATCTGGCTCTCAAAAGAAATTTCAGTCTGAGTCCGTGACTAATCCTCCCCCCCATTCCCCTAGAGCCGTGGCCGGCAAACTGCGGCTCGAGAGCCACATGCGGCTCTTTGGCCCCTTGAGTGTGGCTCTTCCTAAGCCTTCGGAGGACCCTCATGAAGTTAAGAACAATGGACCTACCTGTATAGTTTAAGTTTAAAAAAATCTGGCTCTCAAAAGAAATTTCAGTCGTTGTACCGTTGATATTTGGCTCTGTTGACGAATGAGTTTGCCGACCCCTGCCCTAGAGAGCGTGGGAGCCTGTAGGGCACTCATTTACCTATTAAATCAGGGTTCAGCTCCACAAGCTCAGATGTGGGGCCCTTCGGTGCTTTTTCTCTGCCCCACGGGAGTCCCGCTGGTGGGCTCTTCACGTCCCCCAAGTGTGGGCCTCGGGTCAACCCTGAAACTTGAAAACGGGCCCCACACCAGGCAGAGTGAATTGGAAACGCTGGGTGAGGGGTTGCGTGTTTTCCACAAGCCCTCACGTGAGGCGAATGCATAAGCGAGAGGTGGGGAGGACCACTGCCTTTGCCAGGGATGGAGAGAGAAGAGTCCAGCAGAATCGCTGCAGGATTCCAGGGCAGGAGGGATGGGGGAAACTGAGACAAGAACAGGCCAAACAGTGTGAGTAGGTTGCAGCCGGCCTGCAAAGAACAAGCCACTATCTCCCCCAGCCCAGGAATTTCTGAGAACAAAGAGTTAAAGACCTCCCAGATGAGAGAATGCAGAGAGGGAGAGGGGAAGGGGAGGGGGAAATGGAGAGGAGCCAGAGCCTTGGGGCTCAGCAAGATAGAGCAGCCAGGATTCTGGGAAAGAAAACCTCGAGGCTTAATCTGTACCAAGATAGTCAGCAAAAGAATCTTTTGAAACCTACAGGCAGGAGGAGGGCATATTACTCCTCAAACTCGCTTTTCTGGATCGGCTGGGGAAAAGCCCATCTGGGCCCCACATCGCCGGGTGAGAGAGATTTGCTTGCGCTGCGTTTTCAATAAAGGCGCATGCTTTAGGCGCTTTAATAAAATGGCTTTTCACAATGCAGTCAAGGTCTCTCGCATTAAATTCATTTATTTGAGAAGAGAAGGATCGAGGTTGGGGACAGCCCTCTCCCACTAGCTCAGGGGGCTGCCCTGTCTGGTGACACCTCCCTGGGGTCAGTGAGAGGTGCCTATAACAGAACCACTGGGAGGAGCAGATATCCAAAAACGAGGAAAGGGCTGCCTTATGGGGTTAAATTGCAATTGAAATAATAATTGCTCTAGCAATATATATATATATAAAAGACTTGTGCAAGACTGTGACTGCGTCTTGGACTGTATGCACTGCATGTACCAGGCTAACATTCATCTTAAGAAAGAAAGAGTGGACTGGTATGTTTATTAGTAAGGGTTTCAAGGAGTCTTTTCTCCCATATGCAAGATGGAAACTGTTTCTGATACGAGGAAAGGCTTCTAAGGGTAACAGAGAGGAGGCGGTGAAGAAGACAGGATGTGCATGCCCCCGGAGGGTAAAGATGGAGGGGCCGAGGGTGCGGGTTTCCACACGGGACCGGGAAGCACCTTCAGCGACTGGGAAGAGGCAGCAAACCCTTTGGAGGGAACTGCAGCCCGAGTTCAGCTTCATCAAGGCTGAGGTTGAGAATTACAGACAGAAAAGCTGTATCCTAGACCAGGCCGTCCAAAATACAAATGTAGGAACCGGAAAGTAATGCCGACAGGGGCGTTGTGTCCCCTGGAGAGGGGCATCCAGGTGGGAGAGGGAGATCTAGGAGGGAGAGGGGGATCCAGGAGGGAGAGGGGGAGCCTTTTATAAAATGTCTGATTTTCCGAGCTGTGAGGCGGACCCGTTGTGCAAAACCACAGGATGCTTCAGCATAAAGATGGGGGGCAGAGTGGCTGAGAAGCCCTGGCTCTCCAGGGACTCATTCCTAGAAAAGCGATAGAGTGATCGGATCCAAAGAAAACGGATTAAAAGCCGCTTTCTAATGAAGGGAGTCCCATTTAAATCAGGACAAAGGATGAACTCTAGCACCAAAATGACTGGAAAAAGAAAACAAAAACCTCTTATTTTGACAATTATATTAAAAACAAAGTACATTTAAAAGGAAGGCACACAAGCAGATGTGCTCACGGACGATTTCTGTGGCCAGGGCCTTAATGAAGAAAACATGTTCCCATTGTTCTGCGTTAAACCCAGAGCCCGCCTCAGGCCACGTGTCTGAGCCAGAACAAAGGGAGAACCTCAAAGCCTCGGTCTTTTTAAAATCTGTTTTACACGGGAGTTTGCAGGAGTGCAGGTGCAAAGTCACGTTTTAAAAAGGTGAATCCTAACCCTGACAACGAAAGTACCAAAAGAGAAACAAAAAACAAAAACCTAAATAGGAAACTGTAGGTTTCCCAGCGGCACGGAGACAAAAGGCAGGGGAGCGGAAGCGATGCGGCCCCGACCGCGCAGGCGCGGGCG
>NW_006288451.1:161943-164400 GCF_000327345.1 Myotis davidii
TCCCAGAGTGCCCCGCGGGCAAGCCGCCGGCGGTGCCGCGTGATGACGCACTTCCGGCGCGCGCCTGTGCCAAGCGGGAACTGAAGACCACAAAGGCGGAAACGAGGGCAACTTTCAATAATTATTTTCGTTTTCAAGACAGGCGACGTGAGTCAGAGAAGCCGATTCAGAGTTAGTGCTTATTTACGCGAATTCCCACCGACGAATCCAAAGCGCGCGCGTTTCAAAGAGTTAAGACAGCACCACCATGCAACGTGTCCCTTTTAAAAGCGCGATTTAAAAAGAAAAAAAAAGGCGCGATCCAGACCCCCCGTCCAAAAATCTGTTTAAAATTCAGACATTTCACGGTGACTAACAGAAAACATCCTATTTGTAATTTTTCCCCCCAAAACGTGATTCAGAAGTAATGGAATCATTTGGGTGGGGGACATTGCAAAGGGAATTTTTCCTTCGTTATATTCCTATTTTCTGCAAGTTTCTGGCCTTCAAAAATCAGTTCCTCATGGAACTTTCAAACTAGGCACATTTTTACCTTCTGGATAAGTGCGTTCTGCCATCGGCTAAATTTAATACAGTTCACAGTGTGCGATCTATACCGTAATGCAGATACACACAGGGAGACGGTATGAAATGGAAAGGGAAGGTAGGGGAGGTGGGGTAGGGGGAGAGATCAACCAAAGGACTTGTATGCAAGCATATAGGCCTAAGCAATGGACACAGACACCCGGGGGTGCGGGCAGGAGTGTGTGTGGGGGTGTGGAGGGGAAATGGTGGGATAAGGACACATATGTAATAGTTTAATCAATAAAGAAATTTACAAAGATAAACGTAGAGATGAATAGAAAGAAACCAAAGTGCTGGGGTTGCCAGGGGGTGGCTGCACAGCTCAGAAGGCCGCGGTGGGCTCTCATTTCCTAGTTTTTGGAATTGGTTATTCTTTCAGTTTGTAACATTAGCACAACCCTTTAAAAATAAATTCAACGGTGACTATATTAGAAATAGGTGAAGATCATTCCTCGGTATGACTCTAGAAGCTTTTTCCTGTTGGAATCATTCCCTGCCTTTTCCTGTTGGAATCATTCCCTGCCTCCCCCTTAATTTTCCTGGAGTCATAACAGTTTCTATCTTTGCATCAAATTTTTTTTTAAAGTCAACTTCCAAATAATTAACAAGTAAACAAGGAAACGATTTCATACTGTTTGGAGTGGCCTGGAGCGCTGACAGCTGACACTGTGAAATGCAGTAGAGAAAGGTTTTTGCTGGGAGGAGACCAACCCTGGGGACAGGGTCCCTGGATGGCCTCCTGGAGCAGGAGAGTGAACAGTGCCAGCTGGCGAGGACGGAAGGGACCCAACAGGCAGTGGGGTGGGAATAATGAGGCTCACTAGCTACTTCAAAGAATTCTGGGACTTATTTCCAAAGTTTGCAAGACAAACAAAAAAAATGTCAAAAAATGTATGTTTTACAACTTACACAAACTTTATTTGCTTGATTGACAGCCTCCTCACGGTGCACAGGCTGTTGGACGTAGTTCACACTGAGTTGTCCTTGGGTCTCTGTGCTGGAGACTGCTCAGTGGGTGTGTTTTCTTTCAGGATCGAGATGGGAACTTTCACCTAAAATCTGACTTTTTAATTCCTTCTCTGGAGATTCTTTCTTGGGTTCTTAGCTTTGCATAGTCAGACCTACAATGAAACCAGCATCCCAACGTTACCAAGATAAATCCCCTTACTCCAACATCACATGCTCTTCCATTTAATTCTACTAGTTAATTTAAAAATGTCTGGGGCCAGCCACATCAGATCCCGATGAACCCTATAACTATACCAAGTCGCGAGCACAGGGAATGTTTTTATTTTCTAAAATTCCTAGGAGATTCAAGGGCCCCTTTCCAGGGCTCCCCAGTTTAGGCGCAGTGGCTACCGGGACGAGTTTGTCAAAGGATATTTTTTAAAGTAAAAGATTCAGTTACTTCTAACATGAATCTTGAAACTCGGGTGAAATCTTGTCCCACTCTGGTAAATATTCCTGAGTTGGTGTGACGGAATTTTTTTAAAAAAGAAAAAGACCAAGGAATGGAAAACAAAAGGTAAAATGTAACTTTAGGAAATGGTATTCCTGCTTAAATAAACGAATGAAACTTAATGGCTCCAACCTAATTTTCTAAATGTTTGTGAAAATTCCGATGGATGAAATGAGAAATAACCGTATTATAAATGCTCATAGGGGTCATTTTACAGACAACAGGCATAGAACAAAAAGCCTATGGAAGTAAAAAACAAAACCAAAACAACACGCCATTTTATTGATCTGAATAAAGGCTAATTATTCTGAAATCCTAAAATCAGACGCCAGAATCCCACCCTCCCCCTCCTCGGAGGGGGTCAGCAACGGACGGATCAGGACCACGGGGTCCGAGACCCGCGAAAACGACAGGAAACCCCCCAAACGGAACGG
>NW_006288451.1:164441-165377 GCF_000327345.1 Myotis davidii
CGGGAGCAGCCCCCGGCCCCGCCCCGCCCCTCGCGCTGCGCACGCGCACACGAATTCTCACGTGACCCGCTCGGGGCACAGCGACGTGGCAGAACAATGGCTCCTCCGCGTTGGCCGCCGGGCGGGGCCCACGTGCTGCTGGGCCTGGCGCGCGGGCCTTGGGGACACGCCGCTGGGCTCCGGTGTCCCCCGTGCGCTGCCTGCAGACGCCCAGGAAGAATATAAATGAGCAGGAAACGCAAAAGCAACGCACCCTGCGATTTATTAACCGTCCCCCCAAAAGCATCATAAAGTCACAGTCTGGACCAACACGCTAAGAGGAAACCCTGTGTTTCTAAACCTTCAAATGCTCTGCAAACGCACTTAAAACCAACCGATTTTAATGAAAACCTCGGCTACATCCGGCATGACAGGCCCGCGCTGGGCGGGAGGCGGGCGGGGCCGCCCCTTCTTCCCGAGAACAAAAGCGCCAGGTTCCATGCGGCCGCCTCGGTACGAACAAAACCTTCTTTCAAACCGAGTCCTGCTTTAAAGGACGACAGGCAACTGGCCCCATCGGCTCCGATGTCAAAGAACCACTGGAAAAACAAGTCAAAAGACCCATGCGATCCCTTAATAAATAAAGACATTTAAAGAACGGCCTATAACTGGGACCATTGCTAACAAAGGCTCGGTTTGTCGCTGGGCCCGTCACCGGAAACGCCAGCACAGACCGACGAGGGGAAGACGGGCTGATCGTGTTTTTTTTTTTCTCAATCAGACGGGGAGCGTGTGAAGGACCGGGGGACCATTGCTAACAAAGGTTCGGTTTGTCGCTGGGCCCATCACCGGAAACGCCAGCAAAAGACCGACGAGGGGAAGACGGGCTGATGGTGGTTGTTTTTCTCAATCAGACGGGGAGCGTGGGAAGGACCCGTGGGGTCCGGGCCCTGGAGG
>NW_006288451.1:165636-178208 GCF_000327345.1 Myotis davidii
CCTACAGACAAGGGCGGCCCCGCGCCTGGGGGGACCGTGCAGGCTGAAGGCAGCTCGTGCGGGGAACGTTCACCAGGGATGGGGCGTCCCGCCTGGGAAGTCTCATTGGATGGAGGGGGGCCGACTGCAAACCCCAATTCCCGGGGGCCTCTCCCCTGGCCCGCCGGGCGGGTCTCTTCTCTGCCAAACCCTCTATTTTTCCGCTGGCTTAGACTGTCTAAGACAGCGGTTCTCAACCTTCCTAACGCTGCGACCCTTTAATACAGTTCCCCCTGTTCCGGTGACCCCCAATTTCATTGTTACAAATGGAACATCATTAAAGCACAGTGATTCATCACAAAAACAATATATAATTATCTATGTGTTTTCCGATGGTCTTAAGGCGACCCCTGTGAAAGGATCGTTGGACCCCCAAAGGGGTCTCGACTCACAGGTTGAGAACCGCTGCTCTAAGACCAAGGGTTTCCACTAGGAACCTGTCGGACACCAAGAAACCAGAATTTTCCATTTACAGTCACACCGGTGGCCTCCCTATGAGACGAATGACCAACGTGGCCAGCGAACGCCGAAGGGCAGAACAGCATAAAGTCAGATGATCGCACCCACATTCAGTACCGTCCCCGCCTCGCCCCATCGAGGAATCACCTAGATTCAGACGAAATAATTTGCTACCTGTGGTGTCCCAAATACTTTGTCATCTGTGCATGCTCCGTTTCCTGCCTGGGACAGAAATCCTATTTGGGTCTTTCCTATATTTTTCTTAAGTTTCTACCACTTAACTCTTTATATCTCGAGCCATAACCTGCCTCCTCCAGGGGGCCTTCTCTGACCATTTCAATCTAGACCACGCTGCCTCTGAAATCCTCCAGGACCCTGTACAATGGGAGGCATACCGTGTCTACTACAGGGGAGGAAAAAACATCTTTTCTTCCTGCCTTTCTAGGCTCCCAGCTGGAGCTCTGTAAGAAAAGACAGATTAACAAGAGAAAACGCGGGCTCTCCCTTCCATAGCTGCCTGTCCCTCCCCCCTCCCCCCATCTCCTCTGGGGGGGCCCCAAGCTCCATGGGCCCCTATTCTGTTAGCGTGTGTCCTGAGGCCGTTTCTTCTCTCTCCGTGACTTTCTATATAAACTTTCTCCTATAGTTTCGGGGGAAAACAAGGGGGAAAAAGCAGTCAGAGGTATTTGTTTTACGAGGTCCGGGAGGCTGCGTGAGGAAGTGAGGACGCACAGGAATGGCTGGGCCTGAGTTTTCATGAGGTTTGAGGAGAAGGAGGGGAAGTCGTGGGGAAGTGCGATAGGACCAAGGGAAGGAGCTGGGCGCAGTAAACGGAGGGACTGCAGGAGGCCTGCCCTCGGACTCCTCTGGGTGTCCCTCTGTCTCCAGAGATAAGGCCGCTCCTCCCTCCCAGCACAGGGAGGGGGGGCACCTCTCCTGTGAGCTTCAAACGGCTTCAGGGAGGAAGGTCGAAGGTCTTCCGGCACCTTCCTGTGAGGCCTGATCAAATAATGGAATCGGCACCCCCTCCCCTGGGAACTGACCCTTAGACCACTTCACAACGACACTCCCTTTGGCTGAGACCACATTCCAACGGCTGAGAGCATTGTCCCTCCCACACCCGCCCAGAGAATTCTCTGCCCAGAAAAAGCCAGCCAGGAGCCCTTTCACATCCCTGACGCCATTTTGGGGCTCAGCGACCCGGTTTTCCAGAAGACCTAATACATTTATAATTATTCACCACTTCTGGCCGCCTGCGTTCCTCCTGCGGTGACCATAACACGTCCCCTTATCACACGCCTTCTGCTCAAGTCCTCACTGTGCCGCGGTGCTGTATGTGGGGGCAGAGCGTCCTGAACGCTGCCACGAATCCCCAGGTCACTGCCTATTCATTCATCTGAAGGCCCTCTTCACCGTCGCCGCACACAGGAGGGCAGCTCTAGTTCTCATTCCCCAGCCCAGCCCCTACACGCAACAGGGGAACAGGCCGCAGGGTGGCCCACCCCAGTGTGAGGCTCACACGCACGCTTCCCCGGTCGCCTTCCCTTCCCCAAATGAGGTGCCGTCTTGCATGGAAGGGGCACCGCCCTCAAGTCCAAAATGGGTATTAGGCGTCTCACCACATGGTGATTCCTCAGTTCCTCCTGTTTGCACAGAGGCGAGGGCAGGGAGGGGCCACACACACACACACACACACACACACACACACACACACACACGACACCCGAGATGAGCCGGGGAGGCCGGCCTGGCAGCCGTGCAAACTCAGAGACAGAAAGCCCCCCCCCGCAAACTCAGCGACAGAAAGCCCCCCCCCCCCAGGATGGTCTGAGAGGAAGATTCCTAACGAGAAGTGTGTCCTGGTGGGGAGTCACGTCCTAAGCCTGGATCCTTCTTGACAAAGGTCAGTCTTCCCTTCACTGAGCCCGCCTGTTGTCCGTTTCCCTCTATGATGACACGCCTCTGGAGGGTCAAGAGTAACCCCCTTCGACAGACCACGCAGGACAAGGCCTCCAACCAGAACAGACCACAGACTCCCATCATGACCGCGGTGCCCAAATGCCATCTCTGTGTGCTGTCGAGGTTCACGGTGAACTATCCTGGACGCAGGCGTGTAGAAGAGCTGTGTACCCACTCTGCTCTCTATCCCCTCCCACAGATTGCCTTGCTGTGCCTCCTCCCGCCCCTCCCACCCACCACCCATGGATTTCACGGAACCCTCCTTACGCCCCCTCCTGTGAGTCAAAGGTGCAAAACAGCCGTCCCCTGACATTTCCCCAGTCCCCTGAGGTTCTGCCTCCTGGCATTGGTCGCCAGGTTGGCTCCAATGAACTCATCAACATACCGTGTGGGTTGGAGGTTTCAGATGTTGGCAGGAGTGACATGGCCTCAATCCTCCCTGACTGCTGGGTTCACCTCCCGCACACACCCTCACGGACAATGATTCCTCTGTCGCCCTCCACCAGCCACGGCCCCACTGACTTCTCCAGCTTGCAAACCCCCTTCTGTTTGCACATTTTGCAAGGCGGGTCACCGTCTACAAATCGGTTTGTTCACGGTCGTGATCCAGGCCCTGAAGCTCACATCTCATGGCGCTGGAAGGCACAGGGGACCTGAATGCAGGGGCCTTGGCACTGTCACATCGACCTGTTCACTAAGAAGTCTTCTAACCCCACAGCAACTGTGCTTCTGTGGCCGAGCCCAGCACAAGGCAAAGGCCACCCGATCGAGTGACTTCGCAAAGGCCCTTCTCTCTACGCAGACCTGGACAAGACCATGCCAGTCACGTGGACAAGACCCTCCTCTGTGCCAGTCACTTGGATAAGCCTCAGCCATCTGCCCTTCACTTGGACAACCTTCTTCTCAATGCCAGTCACTTGGACAAGCCCCTGCTCACTGCCATTCATTCGGACAACCTTATTTTTTTTTTGTTATGTGCAACTTGATTTATTTTCCTATAGGTTACATATCAGTCCAGGGCAAAACAACCTGAAGCAGAAAAAAATTCTTCATATGCGTCTGACTGTGGTCACAAGGAATGCCATGGTCACAAAGGAAAGACCACAGGCTCCTACAATATTTACATCTGTCTGGATCCAATGCAAACCAGGAATCCACATGAAAATTCCACCTCCACCTTCAGCTGCCACATGACTGTAGTCTTGCTACACTTTTGTGTCAAACAAAATTCCAACAATAAGAGATTTTTAATTTCTGATGTGATATTACATATTTTCTTAATTTAAAAAAGAACTAAAGTAAAGGATCCATATAAATTCTCAAAATTCAACCTTTAATGAACTCCAGGTGATTGCTTCTGCCATCTATTTTTTGTTTTTATAGTATTTAGTAGCAACATGCAGATAATGTTAAAAGGGATATTGTATTTTAAAGTTCCCTATGAGAAAGCATCATCCCTGCTGCAACCGTCACCCCACTCCCAGTCCCACTAACCCAAGGCAACAATTTCAGATACTTTGTCTCTTTCCTCTGGTATGTGTTCTAATTTTATTTTTTTATTTTTCCCCTTTATTGAATAAGATATTACAAATGTGTCCTTATCCCCCCAATGACCCCTCATCTCCCCAATCCTGCCCTCACCCTCACCCCCTGTTGTCCACATCCATCATTTATGCTTATATGCATGCATACAAGTCCTTTGGTTGATCGTCCCCCTCACCCCTACGCTCCCCTGCTTGCCCCCCATTCCGACAACCTTATACTCAATGACAGTTACTTGGAGAGCCTTATTCTCAATGCCCATCACATGGACAAACCCAGCTCTATGCCAGTGACTTGGACGACCTTCTTCTCAAGGCCAGTCATTTGTACAAGCCCCATCTCTAGGCGAATCACTTGGACATGGTCAAGATCTCTGCCAGTCACTTGGACACCCATTTTTTCAATATCAGTCAATTTTACAAACCCCTACTCTCTGTTAGTCACTTGCACAAACTTATTCTCAATGTCAGTAATTTGGACAAAGCCCTTCTCAATGCCAGTCACTTGGACAAACTATGTCTCAATGCCAGTCCATTGGACAAGACCTTGCTCAGTGCCAGTCACTTGGAAAAACTTATTCTCAATGCCAGTTCTTGAACAATGCCCTGCGTTCAGCCAGTCACATGGACAACCTTCTTCTCAATGCCAGTCACTTGCACAAGGCCCTGCTCTCTGCCAGTCACTTTGACAGCCTTTTTCTCAATGATAGTCAATTGCACAAGGCTCTGCTCTCTGCCAGTCACTTGGACAAACCTCTTCTCTATGCCAGTAATTTGGACAACGTTATTCTCAATGCCAGTCATTTACACAAGCCCCTTCACAATGCCACTCATTTGAACAAGGCCCTGCTCTCTGACAGTCACTTGGACAGCCTGATTCTCAATGCCAGTCACTTGGACAAGACTCTGCTCTCTGCCAGTCACTTGGACAGCCTTATTCTCAATGCCAGTCACTTGGAGAAGCCCCATCACTGTGCCAGTCACTAGGTCAATATTACTCTCAATGCCAGACACTTGGACAAGCCACTTCTCAATACCAGTCACTTGAAAGAGGTCCTGCTCTCTGCCACTCACGTGGACAGCCATTTTCTCAATGCCAGTCAATTTTACAAACCCCTACTCTCTGTCAGTCACTTGCACAACCTTATTCTCAATGACAGTCATTTGCACATGCCCCTTCTCAATGCCAGTCATTTCCACAAGCCCCTACTCAATGCCAGTCACTGGAATAAGGCCCTGCTCTGTGCCAGTCACTTGGACAGCCTGATTCTCAATGCCAGTCATTTCCACAAGCCCCTACTCAATGCCAGTCACTGGAATAAGGCCCTGCTCTGTGCCAGTCACTTGGACAGCCTGATTCTCAATGCCAGTCATTTCCACAAGCCCCTACTCAATGCCAGTCACTGGAATAAGGCCCTGCTCTGTGCCAGTCACTTGGACAGCCTGATTCTCAATGCCAGTCATTTCCACAAGCCCCTACTCAATGCCAGTCACTGGGACAGCCTTATTCTCAATGCCAGTCACTTGGAAAGCCTGATTCTCAATGCCAGTGACTTAAAAAGGCCCTGCTCTCTGCCAGTCACTTGGACAGCCTTATTCTCAATGCCAGTCATTTGCACAAGCGCCTTCTCAATGCCAGTCACTTGGACAAGCCCCTTCACTCTGCCAGTTACTTGGACAAGTCCCTTCTCAATGACAGTTACATGAACAATGTTCTTCTCAATGCCAGTCACTTGGACAAGCCCCTTCACTCTGCCAGTTACTTGGACAAGTCCCTTCTCAATGACAGTTACATGAACAATGTTCTTCTCAATGCCAGTCACTTGGACAAGCCCCTTCACTCTGCCAGTTACTTGGACAAGTCCCTTCTCAATGACAGTTACATGAACAATGTTCTTCTCAATGCCAGTCACTTGGACAAGCCCCTTCTCAATGCCAGTTACTTGCACAACCTTCTTCTATATGCCAGTCATTTGCACAAGCCCCATTTCTCTGCCAGTCACTTGGATAGGTTTTTCTCAATGCCCGTCACTTGGACAAGGCCCTGCTCTCTGCCAGTCTCTTGGACAACCATTTTATCAATGCCAGTCAATTTTACAAACCCCTACCTCAGTGATGGCGAACCTATAACACACGTGTCACCTCTGACTAATTTTTTTTGGTTGATTTTTCTTTGTTAAATGGCATTTAAATATATAAAATAAATATCAAATATATAAATCTTTGTTTTACTATAGTTGCAAGGATCAAAAATTTCTATATGAGACACAGCACCAGAGTTAAGTTAGGGTTTTTTAAAATGCTGACACGCCAAGCTCAAAAGGTTCGCCATCACTGCCCTACACTCTGTCAGTCACTTGCACAACCATATTCTCAATGTCAGTAATTTGGACAGGCCCTTATCAATGCCAGTCACCTGAACAAGGCTCTGTTCTCTGCCAGTCACTAGGTCAGTATTACTTTCAATGCGAGACATTTGGACAAGCCGCCTCTCAATTCCAGTCACTTGGAAAAGGCCCTGCTCTCTGCCAGTCTCTTGGACAACCATTTGTCAATGCCAGTCAATTTTACAAACCCCTATTCTATGGCAGTCACACGGACAACCTTATTATCACTGCCAGTAATTTTGGAGAGCCATATTTTCAATGCAAAAACTAGGGTTAGCCCGTGCTCTCAGCCACTCACTGGGACAGCCTTATTCTCAATGACAGTCATTGGAACGAGGCTCTGCTCTCTACCAGTCCATTGGACAATCTTATTCTCAAGACAGTCACTTGGACAAGGTTCTGCTCTCTGCTACTCACCTGGACAACCTGATTCTCAGTGCCAGTCAATTGCACAGGCTCCTTCTCAATGCCAGTCACTTGGAAAATCCCCTTCTCAATGACAAGGTATTTGGACAACATTCTTCTCAATGCCAGTCATTTGCATAAGCCCCATCTCTCTGCCAGTCACTAGATCATTATTACTCTCAATGCCAGACATTTGGACAAGGCCCTGCTCTCTGCCAGTCAGTTGGACAGCCTTATTCTGAATCCCAGTCATTTGCACAAGCCCCTTCTCAATGCCAGTCAATTGGACAAACTTATTCTCAATGCCAGTCATTGGACAAAGCACCATCTCTCTTCCTGTCACTTGGGTAGCATTATTCTCCATGCCAGTCACTTGGAGAAGGTTCTGCTCTCTACCAGTCACGTGGACAGTGTTATTCTCAAATCCAGTCATTTGCACAAGCCCCTTCTTAATGCCAGTTACTTGGACAAGGCCCTTCTCTCTGCCAGTCACTTGGACAACCTTATTCTCAATGCCAGTCATTTGCACAAGACTCTGCCCTCTACCAGTCAATTGCACAAACTTCTCAATGCCAGTCACTTCGACATGGCCCTGCTCACTGCAGGTCACTTCGACAAGCTTTTTTCAATGCCGGTCACTTGGACAAATTTATTCTCAATGCCAGTCATTTGCACAAGCCCCTCCTCAATGCCAGTCACTTGGACAACGTCCTTCTCTTTGCCAGTTACTTCCACAACCTTCTTCGAAATGCCAGTTATTTGCACAAGCTCCTTCTCAATGCCAGTCAGTTGAACAAGCCCCCATCACTCTGCCAGTCACTAGGTCAATATTACTCTCAATGCCAGACATTTGGACAAGCCACTTCTCAATGCCAATCCCTTGGACAAGGCCCTGCTCTCTGCCACTCACTTGGACAGCCTGATTCTCAATGCCAGTCATTGGCACAAGGCTCTGCTCTCTACCAGTCAATTGCACAAACTTCTTCTCAATGCCAGTCACTTGGACAACCTGTTTCTCAATGCCAGTCAATTGGACATGACCCAGCTCAATGCCAATCACTTGGACAAACTTATTCTCAATGTCATTCATTTGCACAAGCCCCTCCTCAATGCCAGTCACTTGGATGAGGCCCTGCTCTCTGCCAGTCACTGGGACAACCTTATTCTTAATGCCAGTAATTTTGGACAAGCATTTTTTTCAATGCCGAACACTTTGGTTATCCCCTGCTCTAAGCCAGTCATTTGGACAAACTATTTCCAATGCAGTCACTTGGACAAGGCCCTGCTCTCTGCCAGTCACTTGGACAGCCTTATTCTCAATGCTTTATTTTCAAAAGCTCCATCTATCTGCTGGTAACGTGGACAGCGTAATTCTCAATGCTTGTCAATTGCAGAAGGGTCTGCTCTCTACCAGTCACATGGACCACCTTATTCTCAAAGCCAGTCATTTGTAAAAGACCCTTCTCAATGCCCATCACTTAGACAAGGCTCTGCTCTCTCCCATCACTTAGACAGCCTTATTCTCAATGTCAGACATTAGGACAAGACCCAGCTCTCTGCCAGGCACTTCGAAAGCCTGATTCTCAATGCCAGTCACTTGGACAAGCCCCTTCCCAATGCCAGTAACTGGTACAACAATCTTCTCAATGCCAGACATTTGCACAAGCCCCTTCTAAATTCCAGTCAATTTGACAAACCCCAACTCTCTGTGAGTCACTTGCACAACCTTCTTCTCAATGCCAGTCCCCTGACAGCCTGATTCTCAATGCCAGTCACTTGGACATCGCTCTGCTCTCTGTCAGTCACTTTCAAAACCTTAATCTCAATATCAGCAATTTGGACACGACCCTTCTCAATGCAAGTGAATTGCACAAGGCTCTGCTATCTGCCAGTCAATTGGACAGACTGATTCTCAATGGCAGTCATTTGGGCAAAACCCAGATCTCTGCCAGTCAAATGGAGAGCTTTATTCTCAATGCCAGTCACTTGCACGAGGCTCTACTCTCTACCACTCACTTGGACAGCCTGATTCTCAATGACAGTCATTTGCACATGCCCCTTCTCAATGCCAGTCACTTGGACAAGGCCCTGCTCAATGCCAGTCATGCATGTCATTTCCACAAGCCCCTTCTAAATGCCAGTCAATTGCACAGGGCTCTGCTCTCTACCAGTCACTTGAACAACCATTTTCTCAATCCCAGTCAAATTTACAAACCCATATCTCTGTCAGTAACTTGCACGAACTTATTTTCAATATCAGTAATTTGGACAAGACTCTTATCAATGCCAGTCACCTGGACAAGGCCCTGCTCTCTGCCAGTCAATTGGACAGCCTGATTGTCAATGCCAGTCATTTGCACAGGCCCCTTCTCAATGACAGTTATTTGGAAAACCTTCCTCTCAATGCCAGTCATTTGCAAAAGTCCCTTCTCATCTCCAGTCACTTGGACAAGGCCCTGCTCTCTGCCAGTCACTTGGACAGCCTGATTATCAATGCTGGTCATTTGCACAGGCCCTTTCTTAATGCCATTCACTTGGACAAACTTATTCTCATAGGCGGGTATTTGGACAAGACCAGCTCTCTGCCAGTCACATGGAGAGCTTTATTCTCAATTACAGTGACTTCCACAAGGCTCTGCTCTCTGCCAGTCACTTGGACAAGGCCTCTATCTCCCAGTCAATTGGACAAACTTAATCTCAATGCCAGTCATTTGCACAAGCCCCTCCTCAATGCCAGTCACTTGGAAAAGCCCCTTCTCAATGACAAGTCACTTGGACAGCCTTATTCTCAATGCCAATCAATTGCATAAAGGTCTGCTTTTTACCAGTTACCTGGAAAACATTATTCTCAATGCCAGCAGTTTTGCACAGCCATATTCTCAATGCCAAACACTTGGGTTATCCCCTGATCTTTGCCAGTCACTTGGACAACCTATTTCTCAATGCCAGTCACTTGTACAAGGCCCTGCTCTCTGCCAATCACTTTAACAAACTTCTATTCAATGCCAGTCACTTGGACAAGGCCCTGCTCAATGCCACTTACTTGCAAAACCTACTTCTCAATGCCAGTCCAGCCTTATTCTCAATGTCAGTCATTAGGACAAGACCCTGCTCTCTACCAGTCACTTCGAGAGGCTTATTCTCAATGCCAGTCATTTGCACAAGCTCCTTCTCAATGCCAGTCACTTGGAAAAGCCCCATATCTCTGCCAGTCACTTGGACAACCTTATTCTCAATGCCAGTCACTTGCACTACCTTCTTCTAAATGCCAGTCATTTGCACAAGCCCCATCTCTCTGCCATTCACTTGAACAGTCGTATTCTCAATGCCAGTCACTTGGACAAGGCTCTGCTCTCTGCCAGTCACTTGAACAAACTTCTACTCAATGCCAGTCACTTGCACAAACTCCTTCTCAATGCCATTTACTTGGACAACCTTATTCTCAATGCCAGTCATTTACAGTAGCCCATTATCAATTCCAGTTACTTGCACAAGGCCCTGCTCACTGCCATTCACTTGGACAGCCTTATTCTCAATGCCAGTAGTTTTGCTCAGCCATATTTTCAATACCAAACACTTGGGTTATCCCGTGCTCTTTGCCAGTCACTTGGACAGCCTTACTCTCAATGCCAGACACTTGGGTAGCATTATTCTCCATGCCAGTCTATTGGACAAGCCCCTTCTCAATGCCAATCACTTTGAAAAAAGTATTTTCAATGCTAGCCCCTTGGACAAGGCTCTGCTCTCTGCCAGTCATTTGAACAAACATCTTCTCAATGCCAGTCATTTACAGTAGCCCATTATCAATTCCAGTTACTTGCACAAGGCCCTGCTCACTGCCATTCACTTGCACAGCCTTATTCTCAATGCCAGTCTATTGGACAAGCCCCTTCTCAATGCCAATCACTTTGAAAAAAGTATTTTCAATGCTAGCCCCTTGGACAAGGCTCTGCTCTCTGCCAGTCATTTGAACAAACATCTTCTCAATGCCAGTCATTTACAGTAGCCCATTATCAATTCCAGTTACTTGCACAAGGCCCTGCTCACTGCCATTCACTTGCACAGCCTTATTCTCAATGCCAGTCTATTGGACAAGCCCCTTCTCAATGCCAATCACTTTGAAAAAAGTATTTTCAATGCTAGCCCCTTGGACAAGGCTCTGCTCTCTGCCAGTCATTTGAACAAACATCTTCTCAATGCCAGTCATTTACAGTAGCCCATTATCAATTCCAGTTACTTGCACAAGGCCCTGCTCACTGCCATTCACTTGCACAGCCTTATTCTCAATGCCAGTCTATTGGACAAGCCCCTTCTCAATGCCAATCACTTTGAAAAAAGTATTTTCAATGCTAGCCCCTTGGACAAGGCTCTGCTCTCTGCCAGTCATTTGAACAAACATCTTCTCAATGCCAGTCATTTACAGTAGCCCATTATCAATTCCAGTTACTTGCACAAGGCCCTGCTCACTGCCATTCACTTGCACAGCCTTATTCTCAATGCCAGTCTATTGGACAAGCCCCTTCTCAATGCCAATCACTTTGAAAAAAGTATTTTCAATGCTAGCCCCTTGGACAAGGCTCTGCTCTCTGCCAGTCATTTGAACAAACATCTTCTCAATGCCAGTCATTTACAGTAGCCCATTATCAATTCCAGTTACTTGCACAAGGCCCTGCTCACTGCCATTCACTTGCACAGCCTTATTCTCAATGCCAGTCTATTGGACAAGCCCCTTCTCAATGCCAATCACTTTGAAAAAAGTATTTTCAATGCTAGCCCCTTGGACAAGGCTCTGCTCTCTGCCAGTCATTTGAACAAACATCTTCTCAATGCCAGTCATTTACAGTAGCCCATTATCAATTCCAGTTACTTGCACAAGGCCCTGCTCACTGCCATTCACTTGCACAGCCTTATTCTCAATGCCAGTCTATTGGACAAGCCCCTTCTCAATGCCAATCACTTTGAAAAAAGTATTTTCAATGCTAGCCCCTTGGACAAGGCTCTGCTCTCTGCCAGTCATTTGAACAAACATCTTCTCAATGCCAGTCATTTACAGTAGCCCATTATCAATTCCAGTTACTTGCACAAGGCCCTGCTCAATGCCAGTCACTTGCACAGCCTTATTCTCAATGCCAGTCTATTGGACAAGCCCCTTCTCAATGCCAATCACTTTGAAAAAAGTATTTTCAATGCTAGCCCCTTGGACAAGGCTCTGCTCTCTGCCAGTCATTTGAACAAACATCTTCTCAATGCCAGTCATTTACAGTAGCCCATTCTCAATGCCAGTCACTTGCACAAGGCCCTGCTCACTGCCATTCACTTGCACAGCCTTATTCTCAATGCCAGTCTATTGGACAAGCCCCTTCTCAATGCCAATCACTTTGAAAAAATTATTTTCAATGCTAGCCACTTGGACAAGGCTCTGCTCTCTCGATCACTTAGACAGCCTTATTCTCAATGTCAGACATTAGGACAAGGACCTGCTCTCTGCCAGTCACTTGGACAAGCCCAATCTCTCTGCTGGTCACTTGGACAAACTTATTCTCAATATCAGACATTTGCACAAGCCCCTACACAATGCCAGCCACTTGGACAAGGCTCTGCTCTCTGCCAGTCACACGGACAACATTCTTGTCAATGCCAGTCACTTGGACACCCTGATTCTCAATGCCAGTCTATTGGACAAGCCCCTTCTCAATGCCAATCACTTTGAAAAGATTATTTTCAATGCTAGACCCTTGTACTAGGCTTTTCTCTCTGCCAGTCACTTGGACAGCCTGATTCT
>NW_006288452.1:0-231 GCF_000327345.1 Myotis davidii
AACTGTTGAAAATTAAATATCAAAATACCATGTGACATTTTATCACCAATTCTTTATCTGACAGTCCTGAGCAACTATTAGTGGTGAAAAGAAAAGTTTATATTTATTTTAAAGTGGTAATGCTGGTATAGAAGACAAAAAAGAAAAGAAAGAAAAGCTTGGTTTTGTGATATATACACTGAGTACTGTATATATATATACATATTACAAATATATATATATATATTTGTA
>NW_006288453.1:0-226 GCF_000327345.1 Myotis davidii
GAATGCTGCCTCGCACAACCACTTCAGAAATACTACTAAAAGACAGAACGGACATCACTCAGTACCATAGGAAAGTTGGCTGAGGGGAAATTCTTCAACTAGAAGGAAAGAGAACAGCATACCGAGACTCAGAGGAGGTGCAGTGCAGAAAATACAAAGGTGCAGACGTGCGTGCGGAGCAGGCTGGTGGCTGAGTGTGCGGTTGTTGTTTTCAATCGGGAGGGAG
>NW_006288454.1:0-794 GCF_000327345.1 Myotis davidii
AGGGAAGGCCACTTCATAATACTAAAGGAATCAGTACAACAAGAGGATAAAACTCTGGTAAACATAAATGCACCCAATGCAGGAGCACCCAAATACAAAAACAAAAAAACTTCTGGAAGATATCAGGAGAGAGATTGACATCAATACAATCATAGTAGGAGACTTTAATACCCCATTAACAACAATGGATTAATTCTCTACACAAAAATCAGCAAATAAACAGCAATGCTAAATGATTCACTAGATCAGAATGACTTAATTGACATCTTCAGAACAATGCACACATAAGTAACTGAATCTACATTCTTCTCAAGTGCACATGGGACATTTTCAAAGATAGACCTCATATTGAGACAAAGGCAAAATCTCTCCAAATACAAGAAGATTGAAATCATATCAAGCATCTTCTCAGATGACAATGGCATAATATTAGAAATAAACTACAATAAAAACAATCACTAAAATGGAAACACTTGGAGCTGAATAGCATGTTATTAAACAATGATTGGGTTTCCAAAGAGATCAAAGAAGAAATTTATTAAAAAATCCTGTAAACAAATGACAATGAAAACACAACAATCCAAAATCTTTGGGACACCGTGATAGCAGTCCTGAAAGGGAAGTTCATAGCATTACAGGCTTACCTCAAAAAAACAAACAAAAAACAAACCAAAAAACAAACAAACAAACAAAAAACACAGGAAAAACTGGTAATAAACCATCTAACTCTACAACTTGAAAAATTAGAAAAAGAGCAACAAGAAAATCCTAGAGCAGTGGTTCTCAACCTTGGC
>NW_006288455.1:0-419 GCF_000327345.1 Myotis davidii
GTGCATGAATTCGTGCACAGGTGGGGTCCCTCACCCTGGCCAGCGATCGAGGCCTATCGGGGGGCCCGCCGCCTGGGGGGAGGAACCACAGGAGGCTGGCCGGTTGGCCCTGTGATCGGGGCCAATGGGAGGGCTGACTGAGAGGAGGGGCCCCGGGAAGCCAGCTGTGGGAGTGGACTGACCACCAGGGGGCAGCTCCTGCATTGGGCGTCTGCCCCCTGATGGTCAGTGCGCGATCTAGATGTGTGTCTGTGTGTGTGCGTAAATATATAGACTAGAGGCCGGATGCATGAAATTTGTGCAAGGGGCTTGGTCCTCATAGCCCCGGCTTCCTCCAGAAGGTCATCCGGAAGGTTGTCCGGACAGTCTTTCCGCTGTTAGACTGCCTGGTCTAATTAGCATATGACACTTTTATTATT
>NW_006288456.1:0-235 GCF_000327345.1 Myotis davidii
GGTCTCCCGAACCCGGGATCAGCGGAGCTGCAAAGCCTCCTGGCACTGGGATCAGAGGAGCCTCCCAGCACAGGGATCAGTGGAGCAGCGAGGCCTCCCAGCACTGGGATCAGAGGAGCAGCGAGGCCTCACTGCCCCTGTGTCAAGCAGAGCTGCGAAGCCTCCCAGCACTGGGATGAGCAGAGCCGCGAGGCCTCTTGGGTCCTGGAGCTGCGTGACAGTGGGCAGTGGCCAA
>NW_006288457.1:0-404 GCF_000327345.1 Myotis davidii
GCAAACGCAGGGGGAGACGGCAGGGGGTCCCCCCTCTTTTGCTTTCCACCTCCTGCAGCAGAAGGACCCTTGAAAGCAGTGGTTCTCAACCTTCCTCACGCCGCGACCCTTTAATACAGCTCCTCAAGTTGTGGGGACCCCCAATTTCATGGTGACAAATGGAACATCATGAAAGCACAGTGATTAATCACAAAGACAATCTGTAATGATAGACGTGTTTTCCGATGGTCTTAGGCGACCCCTGTGAAAGGGTTGCTCGACCCCCAAGGGGTCGCGACCCACAGGTTGAGAACCGCTGGCTTAGAGGGCTGTTTTGTTGGGTTTTTACTTTTTTTTTTTCTGGAGGGAGGTAACCTGGAAAGTGGCCGAGTTTTGTTTTGTTTTTATAATAGATTTTTATTGAT
>NW_006288458.1:0-824 GCF_000327345.1 Myotis davidii
TTACCCCTGTGTTCCTTCTTTGTTTCTTATTTTCTTCTTATTTTTTTTTCAGCAGACCATTTAGCATTTCTTGCATTGCTCATTTGGTGGTAATAAACTCCCATAGTCCTTTTTTGTCTGTGAAGCTCTTAATTTCACACTCAATTTTGATTGATAGCCTTGCTGGGTACAGTATTCTTGGATTCAGACACTTCCTTTGCATGACTTTGTACATGTGATTCCATTCCCTTGTTGCCTGATGTGTTTCTATTGAGAAATCCTTCACTAGTCTGAAGGGGGATCCTTTGTAAGTAACTTTCTGAATCTCTCTGGCCACTTTTAAGATTCTTGCTTTGTTGTTGGTGTTTGCCAATTTAATTATAATGTGCCTTGGCATTGGTCTTTTGGGGTTCATTTTGTTTGAGACTCTGTGAGCTTCTTGGATTTGTGTGAGTTTTTTCTTTCCTATATCAGGGAAGTTTTCTGTCATTATTTTTTCAAACAGGTTTTCTATTCCTTGCTCAGTTTCCTCTCCTTCTGGCACTCCTATTATGCGGATGTTGTTTTGTTTTGTGTTGTCCCAAAGCTCCCTTCGGCTCTTCTCTTGTTTTTTAAGTTTTCTTTCTGGTTGTTGTTGTGTTTGTGTGTTTTTTCCTACCTTGTTTTTTAATTCGCTGGTGCAGTCTTCAGCCTCTTCTAGTCTACTGTTTAAGCCTTCCATTATGTTCTTTATTGCAGGTGATGTCATTCTTCATTTCCTCTTGGTTCCTTTTCATGTTGGTGACATTCTCATTCAGCTCCTTATAATTCTCATTGAGTTGTTTGTGTTTGTCATCCAGGCATTT
>NW_006288458.1:1369-15354 GCF_000327345.1 Myotis davidii
AAGAGAAGGAATAGGGAAAATCTAAAGCAGAAATAGGGTAAGAGAAACAGCACAACAAAAGAGGAAAAGTGAGGAAGAGAGTTGTTGCATAAAGGTAAAGTTGAGGTAGAGAAAAATGATGCTAAAGAAAAGATTAAAATAGAATGTAGAACATTAATCCCAAAATATTCACCTTAACAAGACATGACCCAAAGGGAACAAAGCATGAATGTACTCACGGAACCAGTAACCCCAATATAAGCAAGCACCTGAGAAAAGATAATTAGGGGAGAGAAAAGAGAGCACAAATGATATCTAAGAGAGAGAAAAACAAATCTGTCTTTGACTTTTAAAAGTTTGATTTTAAAGTGTTTATTTGTGATTTTCTTTGAGTTCATCTTGGTGTTTGTTAAACTTCATAGATGTTTATAGTCATGTATTTCATCACATTTGGGGAGTTTTCAGCCATTATTATACCAAATATTCTCTCTATCCCTTTCGCTCTCTCTTTTCTCCTTTTGGGACTCCCACAATAAATATATTGTTCTACTTAATGATGTGCCACAAACCCCCTTAAGTTCCATTCACTTTTTCCAATCTTTGTTCTTTCTGTTCTCCAGCTTAATAATGTCTATTGTCCTGTATTCAAGTTAACTGATTCTTTTTCTCTTCCTGTTTAAATCTGTCTTTGAATCCCTCTAATGACTTTTTCATTTCAGGTGTGTTTTTCAGCTCTGGAATTCCTTTTTGTTTTCTTTTTAGGTTTTCAGGTCTTTATTTATATTTCCATTTTGTTCATACATTTTTGTTGTTGTTGACTATCTTACTTCTTCCTATAGTTTTTGGAGTATCTTTAAGACAGTTGTTTTACAGTCTTTAATTATAGATCTGCCATCAAGTCTTTTTCTGGACAGTTTCTGTTTATTTGATCCTTGGGATGTGCCATAGTTTCCTATTTCTTTGTATGTGTTCTGATTTTTTAAATGAAAACTGGACATTGGAATTTAATGTGTTAATTCAAAATATAATTCCCTTTTTTTTTCCAGGATTTGCTGTCTTTTTGTTATTGTTTTTTTTATTGTTCTTGTTTTGTTTTATTGTTGTAGGCTGTTGGTGTGCCCAGGATCAGCTTGAGATATAAACTTTAGGTTTCCTTGGGTCTTTTCTGAGTCTGTCCCTTTTCCTGAATATATGTGGTCACTTTCTAATTTTCCATATATATGCACTTGCTTTTGAATGTTGTAATCTTTAATGTCAGGTGTTCAACAGTGGAAAAGGAGGAAAATGAAGGGGTGAATGAAAGGATGCTGACCCTTTAAATTCCCAGAATGTCACTTCAGTTCAAGAGGCATGGCGAAAAAATGGAAGGTGCAACAAAAGTGGCCACTTTCCTCTTTGACCTCCAATCTCTGTGATTGGAAGCAATCAGGGATGACAGCACAGATCCCCCGTATTTGAATGACAGGGTCCTTTGTGCTTACTCAGGCTCCCATAAGGTATGTGAAAGCGTTTCCAGGGAGAGTTGCACAGTTGCCTGCCATGGGGCTGAAGGTGGAGATTGGGTAGATGGTACTGTGATATTAGCTAAAATGAATCACAATTAATGCAATTTATCATCCAAGCTTTCCCATGAAAGTTGAAGGCCTTTCATAGACTTCAGAATTCTAAAAGAGTTAACCTCAGGCAGATTCTGCCAGTGAAATTATTGCCTAAGTAAGGATTCCTGGTGCTTTTTGCTCTTCCATCTTCTTAGAACCCAAGTGAGTATATGTTAAAGAAAATAATGTATTAACATAGATCTTTTAAATAAATAAAATATTGATTTAGACAGCTGGAGATATGTTCAGAGATGAATATTTAGAATGGCAAGGTGTGATGGGAATAATACAGTGTGTTCTTCAATATATAGCAACAAAGGTGTCATTGGACTCAAATTTATCCTAGTTTTCTATCTTTCTCTACAGAGAAGTGGACAGTGACCATTCCCACGGTTCACTTGGTGGCTATAGTAGGAGGACAGATTGAGCTTAGCTGCCAGTTGTTCCCATCACAAAGTGCAAAACACATGGAGGTATCCTGGTTCAAGGCTGACCATTCCAAGCTTGTTCACCTATACAGAGATGGCCATGAAGTGAAAGGGGAAGCCACCCCAGAATATGTGGATCGCACAGAGTTTGTGAGAGAGGCCATTGGGGAGGGCAAAGTGACTCTCCGACTTCATAATATCCGCATTTCTGACAATGGAACATACCAGTGTTCATTTAAGGATGGCAACTTCAGCAATGTGGCAAGCATGAACCTGAATGTAGCAGGTATGTTTATGGTGGAACATTGCATATCAATGGTCTTGTGACCCCAGGAGCTGAAATATGTGGAAAATATATCACTTTTTATTTATTGTCTTTTTTATATTTACAAAGTATCTCAAGTGTTTTAAATAGAAGATAACCCCTATATCTAATGCAAAAATATACTATGCAGTAAATAAACAGTGCTGAGTGACCAAAGGTAGTCTAAACTTGTAGCTTCGATGTATCTGAGTAGATTTGAGTATTGCCTCTTCTAATATTACAGAATACAAGATTAATGATATCCTTTTCCTTTCAACTTCCAACTCAACTTCAATACAATAACTATCTTGATTTCCATATCATTTATCCAGCATTAGGCGTGGAGACACAGGTCCATATTCAGGCTCCTAGAACTGATGGACTTATGGTGGAGTGTAACTCAGGAGGCTGGTTCCCACAGCCCCAGATGGTGTGCAGAGACAGCAAGGGAGAGGTAATTCCACATTCATCACAATCCTACTCACAGGATGGAGCTGGATTATTCCACATCAAGATGACTCTTATCAGATACAGATCACAGGGTGATATGATTTGCTACATTCGCAATCCTCTGTCAGATGAAGAAAAACAAATAAATATCATCTTAGCTGGTGAGTGTTTGGCAGGGTTTGGTTGTGAATAAGTCAACATATAGAGAAAATAAATGAGATAATTAATGTTAAAAAGCTTTGTACATTATCAAGCACTCTTTCAATGTGACTCTTTACGATTGTTATAGGTACACAGATATTGTCAGGTGCTGAGAGGAAGGCTTTAGAGGAAGAAAATTAGAAAGATAATTACAACCCATGAAATGAAATACACCTTACATATATATATGTATATAATTGATTTTTTACAGAGAGGAAGGGAGAGGGATAGAGAGTTGGAAACATCGATGAGAGAAACATTGATCAGTTGCCATCAATCAGCTGCCTCCTGCACACCTCCTACTGGGGATGTGCCCACAACCAAGGTACCTGCCCTTGACCGGAATCAAACCTGGGACCTTTCAGTCCACAGGCCAATGCTCTCTCCACTGAGCCAAACCGGTTAGGCACACTTTACAGCTTTAAAGGAAAGTGCATTATCTCATTAAACCCTCACAATATTGCAAGAATGTCCAAACCTGTGGAGAATTTTTATAAGAGTTTATTTGAGCCAAACTGATGACATGCCTGGAATCTAAAATGCTCACAAGAATGATAATCTTGCAATTCTTTTTATACACTCTCAGTGTCCAAGGCTGACGTGGCCTCATCCAGCAGCAGGATCTTGGGGTTGCGAACCAGGGCCCGAGCGATGGCGATTCTCTGTTTCTGTCCGCCACTCAGCTGCGCCCCTCTCTCTCCAACCAGGGTGTCAAATTTCTACAGCAGAAAACATGAAGGATCTGTTACAGTTCTTCCTCCAACCCTGTAGAATTTTTATAAGAGTTTATTTGAGCCAAACTGATGACATGCCTGGAATCTAAAATGCTCACAAGAATGATAATCTTGCAATTCTTTTTATACATTTAGAATTAAAGTGGGATATAAGCCCTAGCCAGTTTGGCTCAGTGGAAAGAATGTTGGCCTGTGGACTGAAGGTTCCCAGGTCTGATTCCGGTCAAGAGGACATGCCCGGGTTGTTGGCTCGATCCCCAGTAGGGGGTGTGCAGGAGGCAGCTGATCAATGATTATCTGTCATCATTGATGTTTCTTTTCTATCTCTCTCTACCTCTCCCTTCCTCTCTGAAATCAATAAAAATATATTTAAAAAATAAAGAGGGACATAAGAAAGATTACATGGATGTAGGAGAGAACAACGCAGAGAAATCTCTCTGACTAGATTACACAATAGTTAACAAGATTGTGTGATCCATTGAGGGTGCTTATGCTTCCCAAAAGTCTTCAAAAGAGGATTACTCTGGCATTTCAAAGGTCTGTTAACTGAGGTGCACAAGAGCAATAGATAAGTCTTGCTTAAGGTGAAAGTAAACCTTTTACTAAAGAAGTTATAGGCTATCCACTATGACCTGCTCAGTTAGGACTTTATGATCAAACTAGTGGCCTGGTGCATGAATTTGTGCACATTGAAGGGAAATTAATTAGAAGAAATATTTTAGTATAGCTATTCCTCTTTTCTCTATAATAGAAGTGTCAAACAAATTCAGGATCAACAATGACAGATGGAAACACATGCCTGCGATTGATGCCAGCAAGAGCTTTATATGTATTGTGCATGCATGAGTCAACTTAGCGTTTTATAGATATAGAATAAACTTGCTTAATTAGACATGGTTTCTGATTTAGCTAAACTTTTTCCAGCCCAGTGAAGCACCCCAACTTCTCTTTTAGGTAATTGTTAACAACACAGCAGTAAATGTCAACATGAGGCAGATTATTATTGTAGATCACACAAAGAGATAAAGGGTAAAATATTTAACTGTAACAGTTTTTGGCTATATTATGTGCAGTGAGAAAGCCTGAAGTCATTTTCAAGGTCCATTATTTCTTACTTTTTTTCAGTTGGGTTAAGTTTCTAAACTTTCTAAATCTCCATTTTCTGGCTAATGAAAAGAAAATAGGATTCCACAGAGTCTCCTATCTATCTACTCCAGGTCTTCCGTGAGGATCAAATTAAATGAGGCATGGGAAAACCTTCACAGACATTTGATTACAGTGTAAAATGTTTGCACCTGGCTATAAGGCAAGTTGTGTTCCTGGGCTGAAGAAACTGCAAGGAGGCTAGTTGTCACTGGGGAGAAGAAGGCAGGCTTTGCTACGTGACATTATTACCTGGACGGACACTGAGCATATTAGCCATATATATATATATATGGCCCAGAGGCCCAGTGCACAAAATTTGTGCATGGCAGTGTGTGTCCCTCAGCCCAGACTGCACCCTCTCCAATCTGGGACCCCTCAAGGGATGCCCAACTGCCCATTTAGGCCCGATCTCACATTGGGATCAGGCCTAAATGGGCAGTTGGACATCCCCTGGTCACCCCGAACTTCCCTTCCTTGCCAGCCTGGTCTACCCTAACTGCCCTCCCCTGCTGGCCCAATTGCCCCTAATTGCCCTCCCTTGCTGGTCTGCTCATCCCCAACTGTCCTCCCCTGCAGGCCTGGTCCCCCCAGGTGCCCTTCCCTGCAGGCCTGGGACCCCCAAGTTCCCTCCCCTGCAGGCCTGGTCCCTCCCAACTGCCCTCCTCTGCTGGCCATCTTATGGTGGCCATCTTGTGTCCACATGGGGGTGGCCATCTTTGACCACATGGGGGCAGCAATCTTGTGTGTTGGAGTGATGGTCAATTTGCATATCACATCTTTATTAAATAGGATACTACAGGCCCAGTGCACGAAATTCATGCATGCGGGGGGTTCCTCAGCCCAGCCTGCACCCTCTCTAATCTGGGACCCTTCAGGGGATGTCCAACTGCCAGTTTAGGCCCGATCCCGAAACCAGCAGTTGGACATACCTCTCGCAATCCAGGACCGCTGGCTTCTAACTGCTTGCCTGCCTGCCTGATCACTCCTAATCACTCTGCCTGCCAGATTGATGCCTCTAACTGCTCTCCTGCCGGCCTGATCCCCCCCTAACTGCTCCCATGACAGCCTGATCACCCCTAACTGCCCTCCCCTGCTGGCCTGATCTCCCCTAACCCTGTCTCTGCCTTGGACCCTGCCACCATGGCTTTGTCCAGTAGGATGTCCAAAAGATGTCCAGTCTAATTAGCATATTACCCTTTTATTAGTAAGAGGCTACTTATAAATAAGTGATATGTTACTTTTGGCACTGATTTATTAAAGAGCCCTATCTTTATTCACAGTATTCATATGTAAGCTTAGCAAGTTTCTACTCAGTGATTTAAAAGATTTCACTTACCTTCTATGTGTCTATCTCTCTCTGTCTCTTCCCATCTCTTCCACTCTAAAAAAATCAATGGAAAAATATCCTCAGGTGAGTATTAACAAAAAATAAAAAAATAAAATAAGCATAAGATATGAAAATGGCATCATATCTTATGCAATTAAATGGATAATATTTAAAATCAAATTACATAATAATAAATTTTGAAGGAAGAGTCTTTCATGGACTAGATAAGCAAATTGTTATCATGTTTTCACATTTTATGTAATAAATAAAGCTCTTACAACTTTATGTAATTCACAAGCATTAAAACAAATTAAACATTTAATATAAACATGAAATCTACAAAAACACTGCATGGTAAACTGTGTTTTTCATCAAGTTATCCAAAAAATGTTTTTGCTATCATTAAAAAGTACCAAATATAAAGGCAAATATGCAATCAAAAGACACATATGTAAAATGTTTTCTTAATTATGAATTAGAACAAAGATATAATAATAAGAGGTTAAAACCCCCAAGGAAAATCTGGGAAAAAATAGCATGCATGCAACATTAGTCACAAAATATATAGAGTCACAGGCAGATGCAGAACCTACTTGAAAAACAATACATACTCTGTCTAAAAGACCTCAAAAGGACAAAAATGCTTGTAGAGAAATGCTTTTGTTATTGTTGTTGTTGATCCTCACCTGAGGATATTTTTCCATTGATTTTTTTTTTTTGAGAGAGAGAGAGTGGAAGGGAGGGGGAGAGACACAGAGAAACATCAATATGAGACACATTAATTGGTTGCCTCCCACACATGCCCCAACCAGGGCTGGGGATTAAGCCTGCAACCGAGGTACATGCCCTTGACTAGACTCACCCATGGGAACCTTCAGTCTGCATGCTGACACTCAACCCACTGAGCAAAAATGACTAGAATGTGGGGGAATGCTTTGAATGGGAATATTTACATCCACAAAGACAAAAATAATCCAAAATCAATATAATCACATCATTGTAGTCAGTTTTTTAATATATTTTTATTTTTAAATTATAATTGACATACAATACATTGCTTTCAGGTGTAAAGCATAGTGATTAGACATTTATATAACTTACAAAGTGTTCACTCTGATAAATCCAAAACTCACCGGGCACCATACATAGTTAATACAATATCATTGACTATGTTCCCTATGTGACACTTTACATCCCCATGTATTATAGGCAGTTTTTTTAAAATCTGATAAAAGAAATTCTATCTTTGTATTTATTTAAACTTTTTTCCTACTATTTACAGATATTCACTCTTTCATACTAATTTCAAAATTACTTTAACCAACTTTTTTAATAAAAAAGACCTTCAAAGCATTTCTGCCTGGAATGTCTTTAAGTCAAGAAAGTGATTATGAACAATGAACAGTTAAACAATTTATGATAATTCATTACCACAGAATATTATTTACTGTCACAGGAATAGGACATTGTACCAATAATAAAAATCAGGAGAGGTAGAAAGAAATCCAGATCATAAGGAAACAGCGTATACCAAATTATAATTATACTAGAGGCCTGATGCACAAAATTTGTGCAAGAGTAGGCCTCCCTTCCCCTGGCCGCTGGCACCAGCTTCCCTCTGGCACCCAGGACCCAGGTTTCCCTCGCAGCCTCAGCTTCCTCTGGTATAATTAGCATATTATGCTTTTATTATGATAGATGAATAAGAGAACTCTTATTCATCTGTAAGATTTTAATGCATTATTAAAATGAAATAGTTCCTATGTGATCTTGCAAATAATTGACTATTCCTCAGGAAGAAAAAGGCTCATGCATGCAACTGTATACAAAAATAAATTTCATATGGGTTAGAAATTAAATGCTACAACTGAAACAAACCCTTCTGAAGAAAAATACTGTATAAGAGAGACCTTGTTAAAAATGCAAACCATAAAATAAAAGATCTATTTGTCTCCATTATCTTTACACCCTAAAGCTCTCTTACAGCCATTGAGCTTCTCAACCCCCAGTATGACTTATATGTCCAGAGTTCTGCTTGATTGTTTCATTTATAACAGGAAGCATGTGTACTGGATATTAGTAAGAGACAAGGAAGAGACTTCATTCATTTTATGGCCTCAGTTTCAATTCTGTCCCCAAAGAAGCTCAATCCCAGGCTATGTGCTTGTCATTAAAACAGTTTCATTGCTTTAGCCCTGACCCAAATACAAAAATAATAATATATAAATAAATAAAATTAAAGAAAATGCAGGACCTGGAGGGAAATCCTGCTCATTAGCAGTAAAATTCCTAATGTGATGCATGTCATGGATTTATTGAACTTCACATTTTTCTGCTCTTTCTTTCAGATGCCCTGTTTGTTCCAGTCCACATTGGACTGATGGTTTTAGCTTCACTTTTCTCTGTGATACTGGCTGTTATTGGTGTGCTCCTTATCTGTCGATGTTCCAAAAAAACAGGTAACTGCTGCAACAAGGGTGGAATCATTTAGGGCATCTCTCCAAATGTTATGCCTAAGTCACATGGGGTGCTTAAGTAGAACAGTATGACATTTGTCAACAAATGCCAAGCCTTACAAAGAATGATTTAGGGCTCGTTTCTCACTTTAGAAGTGCTAAACTCCACACCTCTCAATTAGGAATTTCCCAGGACAAGGATTATTTGAGGAATAGGGTGAGTATAAATGTCTCCTGAGCTGCTTAGCCCATTTGCTTCTATGCCTCCAAGGAATGCTTTCTCTCTTAGGTAAGAGTCTATTCAACTGAAATAAAATGGACTCAACCTATGCTTCACTTAAAATAATTTAGTGATAGGTGAACCCTGAACCTTGCTCTAGGATACACTTCATTTGATCACAATCTCCTTGCCTGCACAGATTGCCAGCAATGTTTAAGATACTATCTCCATTGGAGGACTAGAACAAAATTAACATGAAAAAGAAATAGGTCTTTAAACCAACAAATTCTTTGTAACCAGACTGTTCTCTCTGGTTTTATGGCTAATCTAAATGACTATATTATCTTTATGAATAGATCACTGAATGATGTAGTAGTCCATCAAGTACAAGGACATCAGACTTTTTAAAAAATATATATTTTATTGATTTTTTACAAAGAGAAAGGGAGAAGGATAGAGAGTTAGAAACATCAATCAGCTGCCTCCTGCACATCCCTACTGGGGATGTGCCCACAACTAAGGTACATGCCCTTGACCAGAATTGAACCTGGGACCCTTCAGTCCACAGGCTGATGTTCTATCCACTGAGCCAAACCAGTTAGGGCAGACATCAGACTTTTTAAAGGAGAACTCTTTTTCTAAAATATGGCCAAGCAAAATAGCTCACATATAGCTGAGTAAACTGCTAGATGGGGGATGTGAATTTGGAGATGGAGTAGACAACTTAATGGAGATGAGTCAACAGAGAAGGTACAATTCATTGTGTGCTTTTTTTTTTTTTAACCAAGTCCTTAAAATCTGGTACCACACTTATTCAGTGCCTATTTATACTAGGCTTTGTGATAACAGTTCTACAAAATTTATCTAAATTAATCTTGAAGGGCAGTGCTATTGTTGTCACCATTTGATGGATGAAGATACCATGGCTCACATAGCTATTTGTGGCAGAGCCAGGATTGGAATGCAGATGTGTTTGTCTCCAATTCTCATGTTCTAATCATTTTGCTTCTTTCCAGTATTTAGTTTTAGGTTTCTGCCTGCACACCTTAATGGTCTTGAAGATTATCATTTTGTGTGGCAGCCTGTTACATAGCTATCATGAGAATTTTCTTCATTGTGAAAATCTAATCTACTGATACATATTTACCCATTATATAACATCTAGAGGCCCAGTGCAGGAATTCATGCATGTGTGGGGTCCAGCCAACCAGGCCCCAATCAGGCCGGATGGGGCTGGGCCTGTCAGGAGGAGGAGATGGCAGAAAGTTGGCCAGCTGGCCCACCCAGATCAGAGCCCAATTAGGGTCCCCAATCAGGGCCTGGCTGGCTGGGGGAAGGGGCCATGGGCAATTGGCCAGTGGGCCCTGCACTTGATTGGGTTGGGGAGCTGATTGGGGGCGGAGCTGGCTATGGAGAGGGGCTGTGGGGATCAGGGGCCAGTGGCCTGGGTGAGGGGCCATGGATGGTTGACTGGCTGGCCCTGCCCCTGATCAGGGTGTGGGGCTGATCTGGGGTGGGGCTGGGCTGGGGGAGGAGGCGCTGCAAGAGATTAAACAGCCATCCCTGCCCTCTGGGGTGGCTGGGCTGGGGGAGGAGGCGCTGCAAGAGATTAAACAGCCATCCCTGCCCCCTATTGGGGTGGGGGGGCAATCAGGGGCAAGGCCAGATAGGGGGAGGAGCTGTGGGAGGTTGGATGGCCAACCCTGCCCCCTATTGGGGTGGGGTGGGGGTGTGATCAGGGGCAGGTTGGCCGGAGGGAGGACCTGCAGGCCTATTGTGGTGGGGCAGGCTGATCAATGGCACAGATGGCTGCGGGGGGAGAGGGGAGTGGTTTGGCCTGCAGGCCCTGCTCTTGATCAAGGTGGGAGAGTCTATCAGGGCTAGGCCATCAGAGGGAAGGGGCTGCGAGGTTGGCCGCCAGCCCCACCCCCTGATCAGGCTGGTTCGCTGGCCACAGTGAGCATCATAGGGACTGGTTGTTAGGTCATTATGGCCCTTACGATAGCTGTCTTTTTATATATATAGATGATTAGAATTTCCTTGCTTCCCCATGAAAGGCCTTGAGTGGAGATGATCATTTTACTACAATTGAGTTTCTTTAGAAAGTACCTGAGTGTTCTGGTTATTTTCCTCTGGAAGGTAATATAAATCAAAGAATAAATGAATGCATATTTTAGTAATACATGGAAAAACATTGTAATAATCTCTGTTTAGTCTGTAGAAATAAATTCCTTGACAGTGGAATTCAGGCTGAAAGGTGTAAGTATATTTAGAGTCTGTGGATATAGATAGATTTTTCTTTCAGCCAGATGAATGTCACCGCAGCTACATCTGGTCAGTCCCACAATCCTCAGAATCCCCAGAAATCTGATGAAGATTCCTAGAGCCTCTCTCCAGTCCCCCCAGACAGATTAATCTTGTGGTAGGTTAGGTGGTGAGAACTAGGAATGGAAACTCCTCTTAGCCCTATTAGTCTGCAAGTCCAATCTTACTAAACACTGCCACCACCCACAAACTAAACTCACATCCTGAGTCCTATCTAGGTTGAGTGGGCATGGAACAATGGCTATGCTTTTTCTAATAATGACCCTTAGGTCAGTGATGCCCCTGATTCCTGCATTCCTCATTAATTAATTCTCTTTTTTCTAGTGTTCGGATGTGACTCCATTCACATAATGAACACAATTCCTGCTCAAGTACTGGGTTTCATATGCTTTTGTGCAATGCTCCGTATATATCTGCATTTCCGGCTACAAGGTAAATGTGTCAGGAACCCTCTCTTTTCCTGGAAATATGTTTCCTGGGGTGTTGCTTAGTTAAGCTGTGTGTGACTCTCATTATCACCTGGAAGATCAGTAGTTTGGGTGGCATCTTAGAGGAACAAATTCCAACACTGAGGTTGTTGTGGGTGTCAAGGACTGAAGGTCCTGTAACCACTGATGATGTTCTCAATGTTGCTTAAGGACATATCCCTTCTTATTCTTGCCAAATTGCCCTGATTAGGAAATCCAGTGCATCATTGAATGTAAGTAGTAAGAGCAGGCATCCTTGTATTGTCACTGATCATAAAGCTCTTTCACTACATAGTTTCATTCAGCTGTGGGTGTTTTCATAGATGGCTTTTTATCAAACTGAAAGTTCTTTTCACCCAGTCACAGCAGCTAAGTGATTGAGCATCAACCCATGAACAGGAGGTCTCGGTTTGATTCTTGGTCAGGGCACATGCCTGGGTTGTAGGCTTGACGCCCAGTAGAGGCATGAAGGAAGCAGCAGATCAATGATTCTTTGGTGCTTCTATCTCTTTCTCCCTCTCCCTTCCTCTCTGAAATCCATGAAAATTTTTTAAAAGAAAGTTCTCTTCTGTCCCTGACTTCTTTATTGTTTTTATAATGAAAAGTGCTTGTGTTTCATCACATGCTTTTTCTGAATCTATTGAGATGAATATGTTGTTTGGTCTTTTATTCATTGTATTATATTAGTTTTTAGAAATTTAAATAACCTTTTTTTAATACTCACCCAAGGATATGTTTCCCATTGATTTTTTAGAGAGGGTGGAAGAAAGAGGGAGAGACAGACAGAAATATTGATGTGAGAGAAACACACTGATTTGTTGCCTCCTGCACGAGCCCCAACCAGGGCCTGGGCTTGGGAGGACCCTACAACCAAGGTATGTGCCCTTGACTGGAATTGTACCCAGGACCCTTCACTCCACAGGACAATGCTCTATCCACTGAGCCAAACTGATTAGGGCTAAACTACCTTTCATTCCTATGACAAGTCCCACATGGTCATGGTGAACAATATTTTTTATATAAGGCATGATTTGGTTTGCAAGTATTACTTTTTAAATTGAGGAATAATTCTTCTAGTTCAGGATTTTGTGTCTATATTCATAAGATATATTTGTTGTAGTTTTCTTTTCCTGTTATGTCTTTGTCTGGCTTTAAAACAAGAGTAATACTGGTCTGATCCAATCATATGGAAAGTGGTTCTGTCTTTTCTATATTTTGGAAGAGTTTGTGAAGGAACAGTATAAATTCTATAAATGTTTGGTAGAATTACATGTGAAGCCAGTTGAACCTGAGCTTTCCTTTGTGGAGAAATTTATAACATATAAATTCAGTTTTTACATGTTATAGGCCTATACATGTTTTCTTTTCCTTCTTAGGTCAATTTCACTGTTTGTATCTTTCTAGTAATTTTCCCATTTCCTCCCTGTTACCTAAATTTTTTCTATTTATTTCTTCATAATATTTCCTTAAAACCCTTTTATTTCTGTGATCTTGGAAATGATGTCTCCCATTTTATTCCTAATTTTAGTAATTAGAATCTTTTTTTCTTTTTCTTTCTCTTTCTTATCTTAGTAAATTTTCTTAATCTTATGTAATTCACTCTTGGTTTTATTGATTTTCTCCATCGTTTTTCTAGTATCCATTTTATTTATTTCTGCTTTAATTTTTATTATTTCCTTCCTTCTATCTGCTTTGATTATAGTGTGCTTGTCTTGCTTCAGTGTCTTATGGTGAAAGTTAGATTATAGATTTGAGATTCTTTTTCCTTTTCAATGTAGGCATTTATAATTATAATTTTTCTTCTAAGTGCTGCTTTATATGCTTCCCATATATTTTGTTATGTTATGTTTTTATTTTTATTCTTCTGAAAGTATTTTGTAATATTCCATGTGAAGATGTGGTCTAGTTTCTTTTTGCTGCTTATAGGAAAATATAAGAGGGGGGAAAAGACTGATGTTATAACTGTTAATCAAAAAGGAACTCGGACTTGATAATGTGGAAAGTTCTCAAATGCAGATGATTTTTAAAAAATGCTAAAATTAGGACAGTCACTATTAGTAAAGTGTGCTCTAGAAGAAAGTCTAGGGTGTGTTTGGGAAATCTTTTGCTGAAGGCTTAGAAGAATAAAAAAAAAATCAGAGTATTCAATCATGAAGAGGGTTGCACACTCAGCTTAGATTAGATGTGTGATTCATGGATATCTTCAGCAATATCAGCAGAACTAGCAATAAATATTATATTATCCTGGAAACATCTGTTGAAGGATCTCTTTTATAATAGAGTTTGTCCCTGTAACATACACAGGAAAACCTCAAGGCACTTGAGAATGTTATACCAGCAGAAAAACTGC
>NW_006288459.1:0-202 GCF_000327345.1 Myotis davidii
ATAGACTGGAATGTGGCTTTATAGAGTGGATTGTTACTCCATAGAAAGGATTGTTACTTCATAGACTGTAATGTTACATCATAGACAGGATTGTTACATCATAGATAGTATTGTGACTTCATAGAGAGAATTTTTATTTCATAGACTGGATTGTGACATCATAGAGAATATTGTTACTTCTTACACTGTATTGTTACATCAT
>NW_006288460.1:0-271 GCF_000327345.1 Myotis davidii
AGACACAATTTAAAATGACAATGAAGTACTATCCCACACCTGCCAGAATAGCTACTATCAATAAATCAATATGCAACAACTGCTGGCGAGGATGTGGAGAAAAAGGAACCCTAGTACACTGCTGAATGCAGATTAATACAACCACTATGGAAAACAGTGTGGAGTCTCCTCAAAATTTAAACAGGGAGCCCTGACCGGTTTTGCTCAGTGGATAGAGTGTCAGCCTGTGGACTTAGGTGTCCTGGGTTCGATTCCAGTCAAAGGCATGTAC
>NW_006288461.1:0-201 GCF_000327345.1 Myotis davidii
CTCATCTGGAAATGGGGATAATGAGTGTCACTCCATCTGGGTGATTAGTAAGCCCTCATTATGGTCCAATCATTTGTAATCCTATCTAATAAAAGACAAAAAGGGTAATTAAGTGTACCTCCGCTATGCTTCCCATTGGCTAATCAGGGCAATATGCAAATTCAAACTGCCACCAGGGGGAAGACACTCAATGCAGGAGCT
>NW_006288462.1:0-800 GCF_000327345.1 Myotis davidii
CCTGGAACTGGAGTTCAGAGCAGTCAGGAGTTTCAGACTCCCTCCCGATTCAAAAAGACAACCGCGTACTCTATTGCCAGCCCTTTCCATGTGAGCCTCCGTACCTCTGCACTTTACTTCCACACCTCTGAGTCTCAGTGTGCTTTTCTCTTTCCTTCTAGTTGTAGAATTTCAACTCAGCCAGCCTTCCTGTGGTTCTGGATGATGTCCGTTTTGTCTTTTAGTTGTATATTTGAAGTGGTGTGCAAAGCAGTAATTTCCAGTGTTTACCTATGCCTCCATGTTCGTTTAGTCTCTTTAGAGTCTTGATGTCCAGACCCTGCTGTCCTTAAGTGGGGCTCTGAAGGTGAGGCCTGAGCACCAGCATTGTGCCTCCCTCCTCTGCCCTAAGGTGGCCAGGGCCGGGGAGCATCACTGGCATAGGCTCTAGGACCATTGCTAGTGGTTTCGTTCAGACTGAAATAGGCAAAAGATCAACATTTTCTGGGGCGGGGGCGGGGACATGCACAGAAATCATAGAAACTACTTTCTCAACTTGGCAGAGTCTAACTGCATCGGAGTCAGTAGTGGAGGAGAATATCTCCCTTCTGTACTTTTTACCTTCTAAGGACCTGCAGAAAAGTGTGCTCCGCAAAGGCAAAGTATAGAGTGTTCACCTAGTGACACTGGAAGAAGTCAGTGAACACTGACCCTTCCATTGCTGAACCATCTGATCAGCTCTTTGCTGTTGGAGAAGCCTGTAACAGGAGATAAGAGATGCCCCTTTATGTCCTGATGTCAAGGTGTGTGCAGGCCTGGTT
>NW_006288463.1:0-1048 GCF_000327345.1 Myotis davidii
CAATAAAATATATTTAAAAAAAATACAGGCAATAAACTTCCTGATTTTTTTCTTAGAAAAAAAAAATTTTTCTTATATATTTCCCTGGGCAAGGGAAACAAAAGAAAAAATAACAAATGGGCACATCAAACAAAAAAACTTTTTGCACAGAAAAAGAAACCATCAACAAAATGGGAAGAACTTAATGAAGGGAGGAAGATATTCACCAATAATATACTGATAAGGCCTAATATGCAAAATTTACAAAGGACTCAAAAACTCAACACACACACACACACACACAAAAAAGGGCATAACCAACCCAACCCAATTAAAACATGAGCAGAGGACCTGAACAGACACTCCACCAGAGGACCTACAGACGGCTAATAGAAATATGAGAAGCTGCTCAGTCACTAGTCATCAGAGTAATGCAAATTAAACATATTTTTAAATGTTATCTATAAATGAGATTTTCTTCATTTTCTTTTTGGACTGTTCATTGCAAGAATATATAAAAGCACCTGATTTTCTGTGTTGATTTTATTGAATTCATTATTTATTCTAATACTTATGGAATCATTAAGCTTTTATACATAACAAGATCATGTCATCTATGAAAGATAATTTTACTTCTTTTTCTATTTGGATGTGTTTTATTTCTCTTTCTTGCCTAATTGCACTAGCTAGAATTCCCAAAGCTTTTAGTTTTTTACCTTTAAATATGATGTTAGTTTTTGGCTTTTCATGTGTGGCTTTTATTATGTTGAGGTAATTTTCTTCTATTCTTACTTTGGTTAGTTGAATTTACTCAAATTATTTTCTGAATCAAATGAGATGATCATGTGCCCTCTGTCTTTATTCTGTTAATGTAACATAATGCGGTGAATGTGACATTTGTTGATTTGTCAATTGTGTTGACTTTTGCTATTGTTCCTCTATTCATTTATTTCTGCTCGAGTCCTTATTGTATTTTTTTCATTTCCTATATTTAGTTTTAATTTGTTCTTGTTCTGGTTCCTTGAGGTGTAAAGTTGGGTGGTTGATTTGATATTTTCTTTTTTTTTTT
>NW_006288464.1:0-1090 GCF_000327345.1 Myotis davidii
GGACTTGTATGCATGCATATAAGCATAAGGAATGGACATAAGACATGGGGGGTAGGGGAGGCCAGGGCATTGTCAAGGGTGGGGGGAAAAAAAGGACACATAAGTAATACTCTTCTTAATACTTTAAGCAATAAAAAAAAGAAAGAAAGAAAAGAGACGCTCCTCTTACCTCCTAAAATTGTTACCAGACTGACTTCTCACTCTTTCTCTCATTTACTCTAGTTCAATTATAGTCCAGCATATGGCAGGGAGGTGGTGTTTCCTCTGGGCCACCTCCCATACTCCCCCGTCTTTTTAGTGGTCCATTCCACTACATTCCAGATGACAATTTGCTAGTATTTTGAGTGTTGTTTTAATGGATGTTTAATTTTAGGATAGTTTCAGATTTACAGAAAAATTATGAAGATAATACCCATATACTCAATTTCCCTTATTACTAATATCTTACTTTGGTATGGGGCCACTGTAACATGAATTGAATCATCAGTGAAACAGTTGGAGTGAAACCTCACTTCTCTGGTATCTCCAATATCCAAGAATGCTGTTGTAGACCACGTTGTTAAAGGAAAAACTGTGCCAGTTGTGGAATAAAACTTCAGATCTTGACCTGACCATCCTTTCAGTAGCTTAACAATATTCAAGAGACTACCATGTAAAAAGGAAATCAAATTCATTTTTATCTCTGCCAACACTAACACAACACCCTGTTCCTCATCAGTGAAACCACCACCATCCATCCCACACACCAATCAAAACCCCAATTAAACATCAGCTTCTTTTCTTCCATGCCAGTATGAGAAATTGTTAAGGAAAGAATTCCCCTTTAGTCTTCTCCTTGTTCTTATTCTCAGTGTCTGGCTCAGTATTGAATGGGGGTTTCTGGTGCCCCGACTGAAGAATTCTACATTCTCCCCTTCTCACATGCCTGCCCCCTCCTTAGCTCCCTCTCCAAAATCTGAAAACACGCAAAAATACAAACACATTTCCTTCATACACTTGCTGGTATTTATTCAAGAAGACCATTAATGCTTTCATCATCTCATAATGCCCATTTCAGAACCATTTTTTATAGAGGGATACACCTTATTAT
>NW_006288464.1:1111-3746 GCF_000327345.1 Myotis davidii
TCTAGGGGTGTGGCTCAGTATGGAATGACTTGTCTGGTTCCCCAATTAAAGAATTCTACAGTACTCCCTTCTCACATGACCCTCTTTAGATCCCTCCCCTTCATCTGAAAACACGGAAAAATACAAACACATTTCCTTTATACTCTTGCTGGTATTTATTCAAGGAGACCACTAATGTTTCCATCTTCTAATAATGCCCATTTCTGAAACATTTTTTTATAGCGGGATAAACATTATTAAGTGTGTTCCCCTGGGAGACCCTGGCTATCACCTGTGGTAGATGAACACTCCAGCACTTCTTCTTCTGCATTTGTTGGCTTGCTTACTGGATGTTTTCCCCTTCCTGTAGTAAAATACAATTATCTTATTCTGTCTTTCTCCTTCTCTTCATTCAGCTTAAAGACCAAATTTACCATCTCCATTATCTTGGTTACATAGTTTGAAAACATGTTAAACACAGAAAAACATTGGTTTGGGGCAAGAAATTTGAAAATGATTTGGGAATGGGCTTGTAATTGAATGACAGTGGATTGAATGAGGAAGTGTCTGTGGCCAAAAACCACAAGGCCAGAATATAGGGTGAGGAATTATTGGGAAGGGGAAGCATTTGAATAAGGTATTCTGACCTTATCCATTTCTTGGTCATCCAGTTGGGAAAGTGACCTCCAATTCCCTTTAGTACTTGGAGTTTCTTCATCCATCCTTGTATTTCGAGTCTTATTTCTTATCTCCACTTGTCTATAATATCTTCTTAGTAAGTTTGGCTTTCTTGAGTCAACAGACCCTACTCAAAGGGTCCTGGCCTCTATATATACTCTGTATGTAAATGAGGAGCCACACACTTCAGCTCTGATTGCCCAAAACCAGTGGTTGCCATGGTGTGGCTTAACATCACAAAGCTTCAGCTTTACCATCTATGAGGGGGGTGGGAGAGGAATCAGAATTCTCAGATGTTCTGCTTATTGAAAGGACACCTTCCTCATACCTCCTAATATTTTTACCAGGCTGACCTCTCCCTCTCTCTCTCTCTCTCTCTCTCTCTCTTCTAGTTCAGTTATACTCCAGCATATGGCAGGGAGGTGGTGTTTCTATAAGCCCCTTGCTATACTTCCCCATCTTTTCAGTTGTCCACTCTACTATGTTTCCAATAGTACCATTACCTAGTATTTTGTCTTTTGTTTTAATGCATGTTTTATTTTAGAATAGCTTTAGATTTACAGAAACATTTTTAAAATATATTTTATTGATTTTTTAGAGGAAGGGAGAGAGAGAGAAACATCAATGATGAGAGAATCATGGATCGGCTGCCTCCTGCACACCCCACACTGGGGATGGAGACGACAACCAGGTATGTGCCTTGACTGGGAATCAAATCGTGACCTCCTGGTTCACAGGTCGACACTCAACCACTGAGCCACACCAGCCGGCCAATAAAAACAAAATAAAAATTACTACAAATTATCTATTTATAAAGACAAATATAGCGAGTTGAAGTGTTTAAAGCTGGTCTCTATTTCAGAGTATTGTGTGTAGTCCAATCTCAGTCGTGTCCAAAATGCGAACATCTTACTTATTAAGTAAAAAAACTGTGTAAGCCAGAAAAATTGTTGAAGATAATACCCATATACCCCATACCCAATTTCCCTTATTACTAATATCTTACCTTGGGGAGAAACCAAAATGGCGGCATAGGTAAACACTTGAAATTGCTGCCTTGTACAACCACTTCAAAAATACACCTAAAATTCAAAAAGATATCACCGAGAACCACAGGAAGGCTGTCTGAGTGGAAATTCTGCAACTAGAAGGAAAGAGAAAAGCCCACTGAGAGTCAGAGGAGGTGCGGAAGTAAAGTGCAGATGTATGGAGGCCCACTCGGTAAGGGCTGTCAACTCAGGACCTGGTTGTCTTTTTCAATTCTGAGGGAGACACAAGCTCCCGAATGCTCTGAACTCCAGTTTTGGGCGAGTCTCACGGGGCATATAGGGTGAAACTGTACTGTCTGGCATTGGTCTTAACTTGAGGGCGGCTTTCTCTGAGAGGTGCTTGCAGGGATTACCAGGACACTGAGACACTGGTCCTCTTAGGGCAGGGCTGAGGGTCAGCCATAGCTGTTTGTTCTACCCTGTTAATTCCCTGAGACCCCGACCCACCCAAGCTGTTGATTCCCTGAGACCCAGCCCCACCAAAGCACAGAGGCTTTTGCATATGAATGGCCCTGCCATTTGCAATCTTAAATTACCTAACAAATTGAAGCTGGGTCAGGTTGACCCAGAACATCCAAAAGAAGGCCCAAGTCCCCACAGAATCTTGCATTGCTTCACAGTTGGGCCTCATCTGGGCACCCCCAAATCCCAAACAAACAAGAGGAATCTGCAGATTTCTCCATAGCTCCTGCTGGGTAGCCTCAGGCAGAGGCTAAATTAGCACCTCCTTGCAGGACGCAGAACCTGGGACCTCTACAAGGCAGAGCAAATGGGCAGCCATTGCAGTTTGCTCTGCCCTGGTGATTCCCCACCCAATTTACAACCCAACCCAAGCTGTGGGCAGAGGCTTTTGCACATGAATGGCCTGGCCTTTCTTCACCTAAAAATGGGGGCATACTCAGTGAGTGCCAAAGCCCCACTGAAGCAAG
>NW_006288465.1:0-295 GCF_000327345.1 Myotis davidii
TCTCCCTTCCTCTCTGAAATCAATAAAAATTGAAAAAAAAAACCCCAAAACAGCAACAAAACAATGGATCACTTGTCGGCCTTTTGGCTAAGATCAAGGGTAGGATCTGTTCTTATTGGTTTAATACCTGGCATGTCCTCTATCCGAGCATAATGTGGAAAAATATCCTCTGGTGAGGATTTAACAAAAATAACAAAGTTAAAATCTATACTAATAAAAGGGTAACATGCTAATTAGACCGGGTAGACTGGACGTCTTCCGGCCATCCTTCCGGACAAAGCCACAGTGGCGGGGG
>NW_006288466.1:0-258 GCF_000327345.1 Myotis davidii
AGGGTCCTGGGTTCAATTCCAGTCAAGGACACACATGGGTGCCAGGCTCAATCCTGGCCCCAGTTGGAGTGTGTATAAGGCAACCAATGAATGTGTTTCTCTCATATTGATGTCTCTCTCTCTCTTCCTCTCCACCCCTCCCTCTCTTCTAATTTCTCTAAAAATCAATGGGGAAAAAATCCTCAGGTGAGGATTAACAACAGAAAATGCTCATTGAAAAAAGGTCAATCCTTATGTACAGACTTTGCTCAACTAAGA
>NW_006288467.1:0-2714 GCF_000327345.1 Myotis davidii
GGCGGGGGGGGGCGGGGAGAGGGGGGAGGTGCAGGCGGTCAAGGAAGGGCCTAGGAACGGGGTGCCGAGGGACTGCCCTGCGAGTCCCTGGGCCTTCCCCCCCAAGATGTGTAGGCACCAAGCAGGGGCCACGGGAGAAGCTGGCACAGCCCCATGTATCGCAAAGACTTTTGAGAAAACGGACATTAAGTCAAGAAATGAGCCTTTCTGTACTTTCCCACAAAACTTTATTGCTGGGGCAGAAGGTGCCTAGTAAATAGGAGTATGACAAAATCAGTAGTTACTCAAATTCCTTCATTCATGAGTTCAGTTGTGAAACCAGACTTAATCAGAAAAGTTCTCAGTTTTTCACTGCATGCCTAAGGCTATTTGTATGTCTTTTTGATGCTCACATAAACAGGGACCTATTTGGTGTTATTAGAAAGTATTTGCCTGGGACTTACCTTGAAAGTATTTCTGAAATGAAAAATAAAATTACAGATATAACTATCATCTTAAGTGAATTTTCTAAATCTCAATATTTCAGTGTGAAATATGAGTGAGCAAGCAAAATCAGCATCCAACCCTGAAGAAGGAGGAAATGATCAAGAATCTTCACCCTTGGTTGAACCTATAGCTGTAAGTACTTCAATATTTCCTGTTTTCTATTAGCAGATATCTATTTTGGGGAAAATGTTTTTGAACTAGTATAGATACACTGATGAAAGTCTTCCATGCTGATAAGTAAAAATTGAATCTCATGAAGGAAACATCGATCCAGGAAGATTACATTCTCATGTTGCCTATGTGGATGTTGTTATGATTCCTGGAAATTGCACAACTCCTTTCTCATGCTTATTAACAACAGATTGTTCACATCCACCCCAGTGTAGATTAAAATAGCTTCTAAAGTCCTTGTTGATAACTTTTCCTGGAGTAGCCTCTCATGGGAAGAATAACTTTGTTAAGAATAATTATATAGAACTAGAGGCCTGATGCATGAAATTCGAGCAAGGGGGTTGGACCTTACAGCCACAGCACCTTGCCTCAGCCCTCACAGCCCTGGCTTCATCTGGAAGGTCGTCTGGCTATCTGGTCTAATTAGCATATTATGCTTTTATTATTAAAGATAGTACTGGAAAATGTCACTAGACTTACTTATGGTTACATTATCTATGTGTTATGTATATATCATTGACACACACATATTCCCCTAGGCCATGCAGCCCAGTGATGAACAACTTCAACAAGAGGAGCCACAAATTGAGAATCAGGATATTATACCTAGTCAAGAGCCAGAAGATGCAAGAGTATCTGAGGTTCAAGGTGAAAAGAAAGGGAAGAACACTGCCTGTGGGGGGAAGGGTTGTACACGTACATCATGCATTATGACACACCAGTAGTAGAAGGAAATACAGCATTAGAGAGGTTATTAAACATTTCCTACAATTTGGCTGGAAAATTAAAGCAGGTCTGCAGCCAAGTGCAGTTAACCCACTTCATAAATGAGAAAACTGAAGCTTGGTATTTGTGTCTTACCAAAGAGCATTTGAATGGTGGAGACAGAACTCATGTTTCACCCCAAAGTGTGTGTGCTTCCTACTATTCATGTTGCTATAAGAAAATGTGATTTTGTTTCAGATGCTTCATATTCAAATCTTTGTGCTGTAAGATAGCTCAGTACTGGCACAGGAATAGACTCAGTTCAAGTGAATAAAATCTAGATAAGGATAGAGTCTAGAAAAGAGTTCAATGAATGGTAGCCATTGTTTACTTTGATATTTTTATGTGGTAGCTTGGTAAAAGCTGGATAGTTCAAGTATTGGCACACAGGTATCTGGTTTAGTGTTATTATTTAAGTGGCTTTTAAATGATGGCTAAATCATTTTATGGTTAAGAAAGTCAAAAGATTTTGTTCCTAAAATTAAATGCTAGCAAGAGACACGAATTCTGCCTTGAGCTCACAATCTAGTAAGAGAGACTTAAATCACTGATTTAATGTGAAAAATATAATGACAAATACAATCATAAAAGTACAGAAAGAGCAACTAAATTGTCTAAGGACAGTGTTGGGAAAGAAAAAGGGTAATTACTTTTGAAAAAATTTTGCTTTCTTTTTTTCTGGCATCAGAGTCCTGAAATAACCCCTTTTGGGGTTCTAACGTATCATATTTATTACCACACTAGCCTACAGGCTTTCCTTTTGTAATATTGACAGGATGAAAAAAATACATATATAGTGCTTAAATTGATAACCGTTTTATTTGTAAGCGCCTGTCCTGGAGGCTGATCAACAGGAAATGACTCGGGAAGACACTAGGGATCAGTGTGGAGATGGACCTGACGTCATGGAGCATATTCTATCAAATTTGGAGCCTATTATAGTGCCAGAAGCAGGTATGTGATTCATTCAGAATGAAAGTTATGAGGCTTCTGTTTTCCAGAATATTGTATCTTTATTATTATAGAGGTATCATTACTGATACTCTAGTTTACATATAAATATTCTTTGAAAGGTAGTTTAGATTCCACATACATGACTTATAAACTATGAGACATAGAAACAAATTGGGTCAAATCCATATCCTATCTACACTAATAAAAGACAAACATGCAAATTGACCATACATTTGCTACACGTTAAGCCACGCCCACCAGCCAATCAGAGCGACTATATGCAAATTAACCCAACCAAGATTGGCCTGCAGCCACAGAGCTGGAGTGAGCAGGAGGCT
>NW_006288467.1:3459-23518 GCF_000327345.1 Myotis davidii
TGGCCGGGCTGAGGGATCCCACCTGAGTGCACAAATTTTTGTGCACCAGGCCTCTAGTCCTATATAATAAAAGCCCAGTGACCAAATGGCAGAATGACCAGAATGACCGGTCAACCAGTCTCTGACATGCACTGACCACCAGAGGGCAATTGCTCAATGCAGGAGCTTCCCCCTGGTGGTCAGTGTACTCCCACAGTGGGAGTGCCATTTGGCTGACTGGGATGAGTGGTGCTCCCACAGTGGGCTGATCCCTGCAGGCCATGCCCCCCACCAGTGCAAGAATCCCATGCACTGGGCCACTAGTTGAATTATAAAAAATGAAGACATTTTCCTTGTTGTTTAATATTAAGTCCTTTAATGAACAACTAATAATTTCCAGATACTATTATAAAGGTCTTCTTTTTACAAGTATACAATACCTTTGTAACACAGATCAATTTGTGTGAAACATGATGAAGCATGGAAGTAGGTTCGAATACCAGCTCTAACATAATTTGTTTGACTCTGTACAATCTCTTTCTAACCTCTATTTTGCCATTATAAAAAAATAAAGTTGAAATCAGGTATTTAAGAATAAATTTCAATTTGTATTTTTGCATTTTCTGGTTCTGTTGAATACAATGCATAAGATACAATGATAATCTGCTTCTCATGAGTTTTTATCATAAATCATCAAACACTAGCCAGAGTCAAATTATAACATCTGAGATGAAGTTTCATGGCTTCTAAGAAAGTGAATGCTCTACTTGATGTTTGTTTTTGCATATGGAGACCCAGATCCTGTCTTAGATTCTGTCCATTTTTTTTCATTCTTCTGATTCTAAATTATAATTTTATTTTAAATTCTCCCCGAAATGAAGCCTCAAATGACTGAATAATAAAATGGCAGGAGACAGTCTAGTTTCTAGTTTTTGCATTTGATCAAGTAGGGACCAATACACATAGTGATATTCAAGGTGGGGATGCGTAAGATAATATGCTAATTATACTCCCTGTCTCTACCATCAGTCTTAATGAGCTATTGTTTCAATAAAAAAATATGACCACCTCTAATTATGTCAGAGGTCATATATCTCCAGTTTTTGTCCTTGAAACTCCAACTGATAAGATTTGAAGTTCAAAGTTTATATAGGTGATGTATTTTCTGAATAATCAATGTAAGTATTTCTTACACTTGTGTTTTCCAAAGTGCTTGCTTTTAATTACACAGCTACTGAATTTAAAGGAGGCACTTGAGTTTAGGGGAAAATTATCCTGCATTATCTCCTATTTGTGTTCACACTACATTTCTGATTCATTCCATCAGAATATTTACATTAAAATATTGCTTTCAGAATATGTTCACAAAACAATTGAATATAGCTAAAATACATTCATGTGTACAAGATGCTCACTTGTTAGGTATATTATATATTAAAAATGAATACATTCTTGAACTCTAAACAGACATTTTAAAATATGGATGAAATTTTCTAGGAAAACAAGATTTATTGAACATACCACAGGAGTAACTGCATATCTAAACATCAAACATACTATGGGTGGACTTTTAAAATTTGTCCAAGTTACCTCTCAAAAGCTCATATCTTTTAGAAGCAAATAATGATCTGCATGTGAGATCATTCCCTTCCTTATGTACGTTGTCTCTCTCCCTCTCCCTTGTGCCCCATTCTTGCCATATCTCAAAAAAAAAAATGGTGGTATTTTCCTTCATATTTTGTTGTCCCCATAATGATATGGCTTAAAACTAATGTGGCCATATAATTTGTTTTGTAAACCAAAACACCTTTAACTGCATAAAGCTGCATTAATTATAATTTAACCAGGGGTATTAGCGGAAAAGAGGACAAATTATTATACTAATTAAAACAAACACATAAAGCCTGAAATAGCCCAGAGAAACATTTTGGCACTTTCCCACAATACAGAGAAAACAAATGAACTGGCTTTGCTATTTAATTTACCTAAGCAGTTCCAAGTATGGCATTATTATTTTGCCTATCCTTTTTTCTCAGTGTTATTTCAAGTCAAAACATCTAAAATTATACTTTAAAATTTTTATTTTGTTTGCTAGGTGTTCACTTGCATTTTTACTAAAGTTACAGGATTTTTGCTTTCTACTTCGATCTTACTTTAAATAGCTTCCTTTGATTTAATTTGTTCTGAAGTCTTTGTGTCCTACACCACTAGAAAGAGTGGTATGTTTTAAAATATCAATATATCTTAAAGTCTACCTCCAAAGTCTCTACAGAGGTTTAAGTATATGTAAGCCAAAGGATCACCCTTAGAATTCTAGTTTTAGTCCACTTATAAAACCCAAACTGTAGTGTCCTTTGTATATCTATAATGTAAATAAAACTCTGCTAAGTGATGTTCCCAACTGTTATGTTTACGTTATAGGTGAAGGGCAACCTTTCCTGTAAATGAAGACAAGCAGAAGCCATGCACCATACAGGCTGTCCTTCCAATTTTGGAAATTGGACTATTTAAGTTCTCTCAATAAAGTTTGACAGTTTTCTCAAAAGAATCCTTGCTCATGTACTGTTAAATTTACTCTTAGTCAATGTTAGCATAAGTTGTGTCTTTTCCTGAAATTTTATATTCCGTTGGTCTGATATATAAAAGTACATTTTTAAGATATTGATGCTCTATCCTAAAACCTTGCCAAATAATGTTATTAATTCCCAGTTCCCCCATCTTTCTCATGAGTAATCAGTGAAAGTACATTCGAAGAACTTGCAGGAAGATGCACTGGCCCCTGGTATCTGTGACTCTCAAGAGTTCTATATTCACATGCTAGCCCTCACTGGGTTCTTATCAACTTGTTAAAATGTTAACCGAAGTCTAGTCATCCACTTGTATGATGTCCCCGTACTCTTCCTATCTCTGGCCTAGGTGAGTCAGCGTTCTTGTCTTGACTCCCCTTGAGGTGCCTTTCCCCCCTTAGATTTCAGGCTAGTGAGCCACCTTGAAAGTTAAGTTCTATGGTGGGTTTAAGAAGAGTTGTGATTTTGTACATTATGTGGCATTTTCTTTCCGTTAGTGTGGGAGTATGATTTTCCCCCAGATTTTAAAATAAAATTTCCCATTAGTTCTTTAACTCTACTAAATAGAAGTATAGCACTTAGTTGAGCTTATAACAAGTCTTTTTGTTCAGTAAAGGAAACATGTCAGTGTTCATCTTTAATTGATATTGCCCCCTTATCCTGGCTAATGAAAAATACATTTTTACAATTTTGAGTATTAATCTCTTTCACCCAAATTCAAATACAACCTGAAACCTAATCAATGTGCAAATGATACCTGGAAAACCACCACTTTTTCCAAAAAGCTTTCAGATTATGGTACTACATGGAATTTAATATGCTGGGGAAAATCTTTTGATTTCTCACATTTATGTGCACCGTGTGTGGGGAGAATTCATACATATTCTGCTGATTATCATGTGGAAATCTTATTTTTCTCATGGAGTTAGTAAATTGGGTGGTATGATGCCCAAACCCCCACCCCCACACCATTTTTGAACAATTTGTAACAATCTTCCCAGCAGATAGGTGTCTATGCTCGACATCGCTGATAGAAGATTTAAAGATCTCGGTTGTCCACTAAAAAGAAATATTTCCAATTTGAGAAACATTCAGCACACAAGTTGTGCATCAAAATTCTATTGTGTGATTTAAGGTTAGTAAAAGGGAAATATATTCTATCATGGGATCTTAGAAACATTAATTCATATGCCTGACCTGCTTCTAAGAGATATTCTCTCTCTCTCTCTCTCTCTCTCTGGTCCATGCTATCCTCATTCTAAGGACTACTTCAAATGATCTGTCCACATCCGCTAAATTCAGAGCCACAAACCCCAGAGATCAGAAGTTCAGATGCATGAGAGAAGCAGAGAGAAGCACTCTCTGGAAGTCCTAGATTTCCTTAAATGACACACGGAGGATAAAGGAGTTGGGAGGCACTGATCTTGAGGTCACTAGTTAAGGCCTTGCTTGAAAAACTGAACCGTAATTTTCCTCCCTCAGGCATGGGGTGGAAGAGGCTGGAGGGGCAAAGGGTGGGTGTGGAAGGGGAGATAAGTGTCTCTGGGTAACAAAATAAAGTTCTACTCTGAGAAAAAAAGGGGTCAAGCCCCTGAAATACAACATCTGGGCACGTGAAAGTGGCAACAGAAATGGAGCAGTTCTCCTTCAGCAGGTGGGATTGGCTGGAACATGTGAATCCTGAGGAGGAAAGATGATTTTCTGGACAATGGGGGTGACTTCACAGAGAAGGGTCCCGTTAGAGAATGGGGTCCCTAGATTCCCCAGCCCCAGGCCCAGAGGGTGGGAATAGAAAGACTGAAAGGAGATGGGCTTCTCTATGTGGCAGTCTGATAAGTTTATTTTGATTACAGTCATATGTATTTATTATACTACACATATGTAAGAAAAATTACCTGCTAATATGAAATTGTTTAAATATGATTTTTTTCGTAGGCAATACATGTACAAGATCAAAATATCCAGCGCATCTTTATGTCTCACCAAATGGAAGCATGTATAAGAGGAAAGATTCCCCTCTTATTCAAGAGGGCAACAATAACAGAACAGCCCTTTGTGCTTACAGAAAATAGTAAATATACTCATATGCTAAAGGAAGAAATTAGTAATTATTCCAAATTTTCATTATTCTTACAGCTGAGGAAACTTAACCACGTGTGGGTAAATGATGATCTCCAAAGTCATACCAGGAGTAATTGTTGACAAAGCCATATGCTGATGAATCACTATCCATATTTTCAGCTCAGGCCTTTCTCCTAAGCTATAGGCTTTCTGGACAACTGTTAATCCCACAGGGAACTAATACTCAACATACCCACACTGAACCCATCTTCCCTCTGCTCTGAAAATGTGCACTCTTCTAGTGTAGCCTAACATAGTGAATTTCGCTCTATCATTTTTTACCAAGCCAGAAATCTTTAAGGCCATATATTACTTTGAGAGACTTACTCTGGCCCCTCAAACTAAGGTGGGTTTCTCCTGCTATGCACAGAGCAGAGACCATAGAAAACTCTTATTTTAATGAGCACTCTCCCCGTCATTGATTGTTTCATTACCATGTTCCCCAATACCATGTATGTTTTGCTTGCCTCTTAAACCCAAGTACTAATGCAGTTTCTGGCACCCAGTTTTGGGGAAAGAAAACTGTGTCACCATTATAATAAGACTAATAAACCGGTATGCATATGGACATAATTTTCCAGTTCAACAAGCAGAGTTTGAACCTTAGTGAACAGATAAAACTAAAGGACTTGAAATTTTAACTGATTAGAGCATGTTGACTATTTATTGAACTCATTAACCAATGTGGTATTAGGTATTAACATGGGTTGGAAGGAGAATTGATGAACAGGGATTTATATATTCATATAAATATATACTTAAAATAAGTTTATTAATAGATACAAACATGGTTAGCAGCCTTAAAAGCCATAAACTATAGGATTTTGGGTTATCTTTTCTACCTGATGTAAATCAATTGCCTCTATGTGCTCTATACCACACAAACTTTACTTGCATTGACAAAAAATAATTAGTTTTTCACTCACACAAGAATTATTTTCATTTCCACCAGTTTTCTTCAAAGTAACCTCTACATCTACAGAATTGTATAAGAGCCCAGCCAATGGAAACTCAATCAATATTGCCCTGAGCGGTTTGGCTCAGTGGATAGAGCATTGGCCTGTGAACTGAAGAGTCCCGGGTTCGATTCCAGTCAAGGGCATGTACCTTGGTTGCGGGCACATCCCCAGTGGGGGTTGTGCAGGAGGCAGCTGATCAATGTTTCTCATTGATGTTTCTAACTCTCTATCCCTCTCCCTTCCTCTCTGTAAAAAATCAATAAAATATATGTTTTTAAAAAGGAAAGTCAATCAATACTATAATATCCAGCACTGCACTAAAAGAACACCCAAATTTTGGATAAATTTTCAAGGTCTCCTCCATTGTGGGTAAAAATAATTTCACAAAATGCCTGGTCTCATTTGATCTGGAATAATTATTTGCATAAGTAATATATACATTACTTTTAGTTAGTATAACAGTATTTATTAATAATATAGAGATCAGTAAGTTTGCTTTTCAAATCTACAGTAATAAAATGTTAAGCAATTCCTAATCCCTAATGATGAAATCTGCCAGGAAGTTATAATGAATCTTGGATTAGATCTTTTAAAGTGTCTTCTATTATTTATTCTACCCTAAGAATAGAAAACCAAGCCCAAGAAATTAACTTTGCCATATTTCACTTGAAGCCCCTGTAAATTTCAGAGGGTTTTCTCTCTTCAAATTCCCCCAAATCTACTATGGTTCCTGGCCTGCCAGGAAATGTCCACCCTACCACCTCAAAGAGTGGGGCCTCCCCCTGTAAGTTAGGTATGAGGATCGTTTTCCTGGGAATATGTTGCAGGCACTGGCTCACATGTAAAGTCAACACTTGCTTAGCAGTGGACATGATATAACTAATTCAGTGAGAATCATTCAAAGGTGACACTCAAAGCGTTGCCTGAATCCACAGTGATTTCCAGAAAGGTCTTCAATGAGACGTGGAGGAGACCTCCCTTCCAACAGGGAATATTTAGCAGCATCTGCAGACATTTTTCCATTGTCACAGCTGGGGAGTGTAGATTACTTCTAAAATCTAGTGAATGGAAGCTGCTAACATCCAATAACTCACAGGACAGCTCCCTAACCCCCACACAAAATAATTACCTGACTCAAATGTCAATAGTTCCAAGATTAAGGCACTCTGCCCCAGAGAATTAGTTATTCAACTTACTCAGAAAATTATGGAACTCATTAGGTAAGAAGCATATAAAATAAACTTGCAGATGTCAATGCCTTTCATATATAAAAATACTCAGAGGATGTGATGGTAGAGAAAATCCTACAGTTTGTATATGTGACAATCAATTTTTAATTCGAAAAGTCTGTGAGCAATTATTTTTTGATATGCACTGATTGCTTGGGTTATTTGCTTCATGTGCAGTGGTGATAGCAACAAAATTAATGATGATGCTTTATATTTCCAAAGCACTCCTAATTTATTTTACCAGATGTTCCCAGTAGCTGTGCCTTTACTCTTGAATGTTAAGTAAGTTCATGGCTGGGACCACAGTGTTCCGTTGCCATGGTTTCCCTGGATTTCATAAACTGTTGCTTAGCAATCCTACTCATCATCCAGCTACTTTCTCTTTGTACTGTCTACACATTTTGTCCTCAGTAAAATGTAGCTGAGCCTCTTAGCAAGGGAATATACTAGTCCCCAAACATAATTTCATCTTCCCACTTTTGGCTTTCTTTCCTTGTATTTTCTTCTTTTTAAAAAGTCAGAATGTCAGATGTCAGCGAGCTTAATAGTTTAGTGGTAAAAATACTAGTAAGATCTGTGGTGTCAAGTACACCTGGGTTCATATCCTGGGTTTGCTGATTTATTAGCAATTTGACCTGTAGTCTGTCATTTAATCTCTCTGTGTCTCCTAGTCCATATCTGTTAATTGTGATAATTATATTCATATCATAGGTATAGTGTGAGGATTAAATCAGATAATACATCAAAAATGCTAAGTGACAAGGGTCAGACAGAAAAGGCCAAGTATTTTTTTCTATAATGATATAAACAACAGGAAAACTGGGAAAATCAGAAATATATGGAAATAGACACACTCCTGAACAACCAATGGATCACAAAATAAATTGAAAGGGAAATAAAAAAGTTTTTGAGGCAATCAAATGTGAAAATATAATACATCCAAAACTTATGGGATTCAGCAAAAGCAGGTCTGAGAGGAATGTTTATTGCAGTAAATGCATATATTAAAAAATTAGAAACATTAAATAAACAACCTAACTTTACACCTAAAGGAACTAGAAGAACAACAAACTAAGCCCAAATTCATCAGAAAGGAGAAAGTAATAAAAATTAGAGCAGAATAAAAGGAAATAGAATAAAGGAAAACAATAAAAAAATAACAAAACTGAGTTTATTCTTTAAAAAAGTTAGCAAAATTGGCAAACCTTTAGCTAGACTAACCAGAAAAAGAACAAACAAAAAAAACCAGAGAGAAGACTTAAATTAATATAATTGTGAATGAAAGAGGAGACATTACCACAGCACTACAAAGGGACATGAGAGGCTACTGTGAACAAGTATGTTAACAAACTGGACAATCTAGAAGAAATGGATAAGCTTATAGAAACCAACAATTTACCATAACTGAATCAGAAAGAAGTAAAAACTATGAATAGATCAATAATGATTAAGGAGATTAAATCAGTAATTTAAACCCCCCTCCCCCGCCCCCCCCCCCCCAAAAAAAAACCCAACAGAACCACATTGCTTCACTGGTAAATTTTACCAGACAATTACAGAATTAATGCCAATCCTCAAACTCTTCCAAGAAAAACTGAAGAGAAACACTCCAAAACTAATTTTCAAGGCCATTATTAACTTGATATCAAGCCAGATAAAGACACTATAGAAAAAAACTACAGACCAATATCCCTGATAAATACACATGCAAAAATTGTCTAAAAATACTAACAAACCAATTTCAGCAGCACATTAAAAGAATCATATGCCGCCATCAAGTAGGATTCATCCATGAGATTCAAGGACGTTTCAACATATACAAATCAATAAATGTGATACATCACATTAATAAAATGAAATATAAAAATGATCATAACAGTAGATGCATAACTAGTAATTGGCACAATTTAATATCCATTCATGGTGAAAACTGAACAAATTAGGTATAGAAGAATGTACCCCCGCATAGTAAAGCCATATATGACAAGTCAACAGCTAGCATTATTCTCAATGGTGAAATTTTGAGAACTCTTTCTCTAAGATCAAGAACAAGCCGAAACCGGTTTGGCTCAGTGGATGGAGCGTCGGCCTGTGGACTGGGGGGTCCCGGGTTCGATTCCGGTCGAGGGCATGTACCTGGGTTGCGGGCACATCCCCAGTGGGAGATGTGCAGGAGGCAGCTGATCGATGTATCTCTCTCATCGATGTTTCTAACTCTCTATCTCTCTCCCTTCCTCTCTGTGAAAAATCAATAAAATATATTTTTAAAAAAAGAACAAGACAAGGATGCCCACTCTTGTCAGTCCTATTCAACATAACACTGTAATTCCTAATCAGAGCAATCAGGCAGGAAAACAAAATAAAGGGCATCAGATTTAGAAAGGAGAAGTAAAACTGTCACTGTTTGTAGCTGACATGATTTTATTAGTACATAGAAAATCCTAATGACTCCACAAAAAATCCTAATGACTCTAACCTGTTAGATCAAATCAATGAATTCAGTAAAGTCGTAGGATACAAAATTAACATACAAAATCAGTAGTGTTTCGATACACAAACAAAAATTACATATAAATGTAATTAAGAAAACAATCCCATTTACAAAGCATCAAACACAACAAAATATTGAGGAATTAATTTAACCAAGAATTCGAATGATCTCTACACTGAAAACTTTAAGACATTGATGAAAGAAATTGAAGAAGAAACAAATAAATGAAAAGACATTCCATGTTCTTGGATTGGAAAAAAATAATGTTGTTAAAATGTCCATATGACCCAAAGCCATCTATAAGTTCAGTGTAAACTTTATCAAGATCTCAATGTTTTTTAGAAAAAAAACCCAAAACCCTAAAATCTGTATGAAACCACAAAAGACCTTGAATAGTCGAAGCTATCCTAAGAAAGAAGAACAAAGCTGGAGGCATAACACTTCCTAATTTCAAACTGTGTTATAAAGCTATATAAGTGAAAGTAGTCTGGTATTGGCATAAAAACACATGGACCACTAATGCAGAATTGAGAGTCCATAAATATATATATTCAGAGCAATCAGGCAGGAAAACAAAATAAAGGGCATCAACTAATATTTCATGAGGGTGCCAATAACACTCAATGGAGAAAAGAGAGTCTCTACTATAAGTGGTGCTGGGAAAATTGAATATGCAAAAGATTGAAACTAGACACCTTTTTTTGCATCACTTTCAAAAAATTAACTCAAAACGGATTAAAGGTTGTAATGTATGACCTGAAACCATAAAACTTCTAGAAGAAAACATAGGGGGAAAGTTTCTTGACACGACTTAGCAATAATTTTGGGGATATGATACTTAAAGCATAAGCAACAAAATAAAAAAGCAAGTGGGACTACATCAAACTAAAATGTTTCTGAAAAGTAAGAAATAATCAACAAAATAAAAAGGTAACGTACAGAATGGGAGAAAATATTCGCAAACCACCCATCTGATAAGGAGTTAATATCTAAAGTATATACGTGATTCATACAACTCAACAGCAAAAAAACAAATAATCCTGTTAAAAATGGTCAAAGCACCTGAATCGACATTTTTCTAATGAAGATATTAAAAAGGTCAAGAGGTACATGAAAATGTGTTCAACGTCACTAATTATTAGGGAAATGCAAATGAAAATCACAATGAAATATCACCTCACACCTGTTAGAAAGACTATCATCAAAAAAATAAGAGATAACAAATGCTGGCGAGGATATGGAGAAAATGGGAGCTTTTACACTGTTGATGGGAGTATAAATTGGCAGCCCATTATGAAAAAAACAAAAAACACTATGGAGATTACTCAAAAAATTATAAATAGAACTAGCATATATCTTTTTGAATTACTGTTTTTTATTTCTTTGGGTAAGTATCAGGAAGTGGAGTTGCTGGGTCATATATGTTTATAGTATATCTTATATACTGTGTATGGGCACAGTAACAGGTAGCAAATATATATATACCGTGGGTATAATAATAACTGAATTCTTGATAACAGATCCCACTGAGGAAGAGAGAGTGGCATGGGGTCTGGGCAGAGGCGAAAAGAAGGTTTGACCATATCTGTAAAGTAAAAACTAGACTGAGGTAAGGCTTAATTTTAAGTTTGTAACACAGGGGCACTGGTTATGTAGGTGTTCATAGCATTAATCTTGATTCTTGTCCCTAAGTTTGAAATTGATTCACAATAAAAATATTTCACCCTAAAAACCAGCAAACAAACCTCAAAAGTAATCACATGATTTTTGCTTAATGACAGTAAAGTGCACATGCTAAAGACTTACAGGCAAGACCCTAATTCTTGAAAATTGTAAAATAAGTCCATACATAGTGAAAAGATTCAGAAGAATCATCGTAGACTAGAAATAGTAAGGAGTCCTGAGTGAAGGACAGCAGATGGGGTCAGACTCACTTGTTTGAGTAAGCTGTGGCCCACAATCTGTGCACAGGTTGTTGCAAATAGGGTACTGGCCCAAGAGTGCTCTGCACCCTGGGAGGTGCTTGCTGGAATTAGAACAGGGTCCACAGAGTAACTGAAAAGTGATTAGTTAGGCTACAGCAGCAGGGATAGTGCGGACTAATGCCTGCCTTTCCCTCTCTGTACTGTTCCCAACACTTACCACTAGGTGGTGGCTGTGACAATGGTGAGAGCAATGTCTGGAAATGCGGGCATACAGACAGGACAGTGCCTGGGATAGGTGAGTTAGTAGACAGCCTCGCGGAAGAACACAGTGCATCAACACCCACAAGAATTGCTGCCAAGATATCCAGCCCAGTCTCATATCCCACCCCAATTGTTCCCACTACTTTCACTGAAAAGATGGGATTAATAGAAATTCACCTTAACAATAATCATAGCTCTTTTAAAAAATAAGTTTTCATTGATTTTAGAGAGAGAGGAAAGGAGAGGGATAGAGAGATAGAACCACCGATGAAAAAGAGACAACAATCAATCAGTCGCCTCCTGCACGCCCCCTACTAGGGTTCGAGCCTGAAATCCAGGCATGTGCCCTGACAGGAAACCAGACAGGGGAACCTCTTGGTTCATAGGTAGTCACTCAACCACTGAGCCATACCATCCAGGCTATGGCTCTTATCAATTAAGCATTCCTTATTAGTGAGTCACAAATATGCCTTGTGCATTAATTCCTTTTTGCTGATGCAACAAATTATCATGAATTTAGTGGCTTAAAGCAAATACATTTATTATTTTACAGTTCTGGAGGTCAGAACTCTAAAACATCTGTAGGTCTGCATTTATCCTGGAGGCTCTAGGGGAGAACCCATTCTCTTGTCTTTTCCAGCTAGAGACTCCCCAGATCCCTTGGCATATAGCCTCTTCCTGCATCTACAAGACCAGGAGTAATGCATCTTCTTTCCTCTTTGATCTCTGCTTCCATTCTTAGATCTTTAACTACCTCTAACTCTATTGCCCCCTCCTTAAAGGACTCTTGTGTTTACGTTGGGACTGCCCAGATAATCCAGGATAATCTCCCCATCTAAAGATCCTTAAATTAATCACATCTGGAAATTCTGGGGATAGGACGTGAACATCTTTGGGATCTGGGAAGAATTTTTCAGCCTACCCCATCTTGCGTGAGCCACTTCCATTTGATCTTCACAACACCACTACGATATACCCATTTTTCAGATGACAAAACTGAGGCTTAGAAAGGTTCAGTGACATGCTGGACATGATGCAGCTTAGAAGGGGCAGAGCTGAGTATGAAAAACCTGGTAAGGTGAGTAAGCATCACTGCCTTGTTCTTTCTCACATCTGTCCCTTTTCTCATGTCTCTTCTACTCCTATCCCAGGGGGAGCAAAAGCACTGCCTTGCATCTTAAGCTTCTTTGTACCATCAAATGTGTGTTCAACTGAAGCAGTTGTGATACGTGTGATGGCAGAATCCAGGGCTTGGAAATCTGAAGATGTAAGCATTCACCAGCAGTGCTATGATATTGGGCAAGAGAGTTATGCTCTCTCTAGCTTCACTGATAGCGTAAAGATTCTGGTTCAGAGGTAGTTTATGCACATAGCCTACCACGACATTAGTTTCCTTCCTCTATTTGTACTGCTAGAGCTTTCATAAATCAGTTGACCTTGCTTTGTCATGTGCTACTTATTTCAAACAGCCTTGTGGTCCCAATGTCCCAAGGCATGGTTTTATTGTTTCCTCCTGTTAACATGCCTCGTGATATTTTGGGTATTAAATATACAGTGTTTATAGACTAAAAATCTCTGTGGCCTGCCTAACATGAATGTTATTTCTGTTATGCTTTTGGGAACACTGGGAGTAGCTCACAACTTAAACCCTGTTGCTGATATTCCTTTTGAGGAAATGGGTTGAAAGCTGCAGCCCTAGGTTGTTTACTCTTAAGGACAGGCTCTGATCTGCTTGGAGCTGTCTTGTCTTTGTTGTGGACTGGAATAAAGGTTTACTAAGATGAAGGCAGTAACCGGGAAATGGCACCTCATCCTCAGTCAGCTGATTGGTGGGCAGAAGGCAAGGCAGCAAGGAGCGTGCACTGCCCCCAGTTGGATTATGGCTCGGTTTCCCCAACAGGAGGCCTTGGTAAGCTCTGGGTATAAAGAGCATTTTCAATTAGAAAGTGACATTTGGGAAGAAAATTCTTTTGCTGCATTACATTCCCATAAAATCCCATCAGAATGAAGAAGCTATTTGAAAGAATGCAGGTAATTTTGCAGTCCTCTAGGCACACAGATTCTCAAACAGCAAACAAAGAACAGCTGAACTCAAAGGAACCTGCTGTAAGCCAGGGTCATTGGTACGTGCTGTTGTTCCCAGAGAACTCTCACAACAAGCCTGGCAGATAAGACTGGAGAGATTAGCTTTTACTTTTTTTTCTTTCTTTTTTTTTTTTTTTTTTTTGCAAGGACAAATCACAGGACACAGATGTTAGGAAAATCATCAAGGTCAAGGAACTTGTAACACAGGCTGGGCCGGAACTCATGTTCCCAGGTCTAAGTTCAATGCCTGTACCAGGCATCCCCCTTGAACACATTTTACAGAGGACATGGCCTATTGGGTACAATTCAGCTGGCAATTCTGCTTTCCGAACAGGTCACAGTGCCCCACCCCAGAACTTGTTCACCAGGCATAGAACTTAGTCCACAAACTCTACCAAGGCCTAAAAAACATCAAGGGGCTAGATAGGGCTCCTTCCCTCAGGAGGATTAGTGTGAGGCCCTGACAAGCAAGTTTAATCCTTTCCCGCCGAACTGTAAAAAGTATTCACTTGCTTTTTTAATAGTTTGGGTAAAAACATGTGCAAAATCTTTTCCATTGTGTATTCCTTCAACGTGCATTTATTAAACACCACTCTCATACATTGCTGAAACACCTTGAGCCGCAAAGGCTGTGCTTCCTGTGTGTTGAGCGCTTTTCACTTATTATCTCATTTAATTCTCACAATCCTAGGAGGCCAGTGCTTTCATTAATCCCACTTTATTTTTTAATATATTTTTATTGATTTCAGAGAGGAAGGGAGAGGGAGAGAGAACCATCAATGATGAGAGAGAACCATTGATCGGCTGCCTCCTGCACCTCCTGCACTGGGGATCGAGCCTGCAACCCAGGCATGTGCCCTGACTGGGAATCAAACCGTGACCTCCAGGTTCATAGGTCGATGCTCAACAACTGATCCATGCCTGCCAGGCATTTTTTTCTATATTTTTCCAGAAGAAATTGAGACGGGGAGAAATAGAGGCTCTTCCACTTCTTTTCAGAAGTGCTTGAGATTCCTCCTCCTCACTTTCATTGGAGAAAAAAACAAAAAACTTCCTTGCCTTTGAGTCATGAATTTGCTATCTACTCTTAGATGTTCACTTCATCAGGTATACAAATGTCTATTCACTATGTTGTCTATCTGAAACTATATACTATTGCATGTTAACTGTAATTGACTAATAATTTTTTTTGAAACAATGCAGCATTCACACCACACTTCCTGAGTGACCTTCCAGACAATAGTCTGCTCCTCTGCAAGGCAGCCAATCAGCGCCCTGTTTGATCATCCCCTGAATACACGTTTTCAAGGCCCTGCGTCTCTTGTTCGCTGTTTGCTTTTGCAGCTCTACGTCCTCTCGTCGCCACGTTAACTGGGTCTTAAATGGGCCCACGAATTAATTAGTGTACACATGGATGCCTTCTGAAAACAGGCCGAGTGGATGAATGCGCTGTGTAAACCAAGACAGGAAGTGAAAGCTGGGAATAGCTGATTCCTTCCAAGAATACACTCTCCACCCTCTGCATCCCACCTCCCTCTAACATTCAGTCTGCCTCATCTGGGATTAGAGTAGAGACACACTCCTTCCCAAGATAAGCAAATTGATCATTATAGAATGCAAGGACCTGTCACCCACCCATTTTCCCCTGGCCCACTACACCCTCCCTATCTCTTTTCCTCCCACCTCCCCCACTTAACTGTCTGCTTCCGGTTCCCTGTGCCCTAAGAAGTTGGCAAAAATGGATAGCCCCACTTCCTCTCAAGTAGTCAGAGGGGACTTGCTGGAAGTAGGGTGGGTTGAAACCATTGGAGCAGAGCTTTCTTGCTGGAGGCTGCTGGGATGGAAGTGAAGAAGGCCTGAGAGAGGCACAGTTAGCCAGGAAGCAGCTTCACTGGAGCTAGGCACGTAGGGGCTAAGAGTGGCACTTTGTTGTCCCGTGGTAGGGGCAGCATTGTCCATAGCAGTGGAAGTGATGGCAGCAGTGGGTGTAGCTGTGGTGGCAAAGGTATGAAAGGTAGGAGGACAGAGGCTGTGATTGGGAAAGTAGTGACAGTAGTCCTAGACAGGAAGTGGTAATATCAGTGAGAGCAGTTTCAGTCTAAGAGACAAGTTTCCCATACTGCTCTATAGTGCACTACTCTCTCCTGCTCTCTAGGCTGCTCTGATCTATGTGCACCCTTCCCTGACTTGCCTGAGCAACCCTCATCCTTCACCCCTGCCTGGATGGACATAAGCTACAAGAACAGAATAGTGGGCCTCACTGCAGATCACAGAATATGGTGAAGATCTGAGATTCCTATTCACTTTTTCGCAGCCCTTCTAAGAGCATGGGCTGGGGTCCTGACACCCTATGGAGGCTGAGTTTTTCCAAAAGGATTGAGCACCTGCTGGTGGAGGCCAGTTGTCAGAAGGGGATCCAAAGCCTGGTAGAGACCAACAGCTTGGGGCCGGGTGACTCCAACTTCCTGGCTGGAAGCCCCAAGCACTTCACAAGGCCTGAGTAACTGGGAGGCCCCAAACATTTCCAGGAATCCAAATGCATCCACAGGTTCAAGCACCTCAAGGGACACAAGCATAAGCAAGCATCTAAGTATATTAAGTGATCCCAGTACCTCAGAGGCTCCCAGCACCTCTGAGATCCCAAACATCTTGAAAACTGAGATCACCTCAAAAGGTCTTAGCACTTTGAGGGACCCAAGAATTTCTAAGAGTTTAAGGATCTCTGAGGCCTTCAGACCCTCAAAATTTCTGAGTATCTCTGAGCCTCCCCAAATCTAAAAGGCTCCCAGTAACTTTGAGGTCCCCAACTCCTCAAAGGCCTTTACAATCTTTGAAGCTCCATGCCCTCTGCAGGCCCCTAGCATATCTGAGGTCTCAAGTTGCTTGAAGGACCTTAGCACATTGAAAGTTTCAGACACTGTGGGTCCCTCAAAAGCCCTAAATATCTCAGAGATCCCAAGCACCTAAAGGTCCATTCCACCTCAAAGCCCTGCAAATCAAAAGCCACAAACACATCTGAGGTCTCCACCATCATGAAGACCCTCAGGACTATAGAGGTCCCAAGCTTGTTGAAGGCCTGAAATACCATGAAGTACCTCAGAGACTCCTGGTATCTCAAAGGAACTCATTACTTCAGAGATTCCTAGCAACTCAGAGACCTCGGGCATTTCTCAGAAACAAAAATTCTCAAACACTTGGAGTACCTGGAGGATCTGGGAAATATCAAAGTGGCCAAACAACATCAAATGGCAGAAGAGCTTCAGAAAAGGTCTCCTAAATGTGATGCTAGACATCATTTTCATGGTGGGCACCTATGCTAAAGGCAGCCTCATCTGGGATGTTCTGTAGAACTTTGGTGTGCAGCTGAGGAAGATGTACAGATATTTGGAATGAAGAAGGATCACCCAAGAGTTTATATGGCAGGGGTACCTGGAATATAAACCAAGAAACCATAGAAATACAGTGAAGTATACGCTTGGATGAGGCAGAGAGATCAGACCTGGGACATGCCTGAAAGATGACCTGGCATTTCTCTCAGGAACTAGCGTTGGTGAGGATGTACAGATTGTTTGGAAAGTGCAGTGCTTGTGAGTCCACGGGGTGGGCAGAATTAGCATTCCGACTCTCCTTCAGCCAGTGTGGTAAATGCTGAGGACCATCTGGCATGGTGATGGGCCCTGGTATATACTAAGTCATGCGGGATCCGCTGCCTACCCTCCTCCAGCTTTCAGACTTGCCTCATGGTACCAAGGATTCGATGCCCATCCCATTCATCCCATCACCGGGGCCTTCGGAAGCCTCTATCCCACCCTGCAGCAAAGGTGGAGATGTGGGAGTCGTCCCTCACATTCTTATCAGCTACAGACAAGCAACACGCATAAAGAGCTGTGCCCCCCCGCCCCAAAAGGGACCACATTTACCCCCTAAAACTCAGCACTCGGTGAATGAAGTCCCCAAGGAAGGTGCCCCACCTGGCTTTGTGGGGCCCTGAGGCAGCAGTGATCTATCACACACAAAAGAGGGGCCAGGGTCCCTTCTCCTGCCTTTGCCTCCAGTCAGTCCTACTCTGCGTCCTGCTGTGTGCAAGGTCAAGTCCCTGTGGACAGGTTGGCCGGCAAATGACTTCTGACAAGGGCTCAGGGACCCATAGAATGAAGCCTGCAGGCTAAGGGAGCTTCAAAGGAAAGTAGGAACTATGACCTCTGTCCCCCCCCACACACACACACCAGCTTCAAATTCATTCAGCAAACAAGGAACTAGAGAGCCCCCTGCGATTCGGGCAGAGGGACAGAAACTGGACTGCGAAAAATCAAAAGGCAGGTGCCTGCCCTGGAGGGGCCATATTTCTCAATATCACCCGCAATGTACACAGGCCTGAATCCGAGGTTCAGGTCACTAAGTGACTTTCCTGTCTAGAGCCACAAGGATAAGCAGTGACCTATCCCAAACCAGGCCCCAAGTCTACCCCACAAATCAGAGAGTTTTCCTGCAGGCCACCTGCGGTCCCCCTCTGCCTGCCAAAGCACTCACAGGGCCTTGTCTACTAAAGACGCTGGTGCAGTCAGTGCAGCAGGCCTCAGTAACCCCGAACGCGGCCTCGAGTTCCCGTGGGGCCAGAGCTGACTATAAGTCCTCCCCCTTGGACAGAAAGGGGCCCAAAGATGTCAGACGGGCCCAGGCCAGGTAGCTCCGTTGGCTAGAGCACCTTCCCCATACTCCAAGCTTCCAGCTTCTCTCCCTGGTCAGGGCACGTACAAAAAGCAACCAATGATTGCATAAATAAGTGGACACAAACTCTCTCTCTCTCTGTCTCTCTCATCAATAAATAACAATAAAAATGTCAGACAGCTCCAGGTGAGTCAGTAAGCGGGGGAGCTAGCTACGTGCAGCTGCGGGCTTAAGTGTAACGTGGGAAGGGGACGGGAGGGTCTGCAGTCTGGCCTTCAGGAGCTCAAAGTCCGATAACAAGGTGGCTACTTCTGTGATGTTACAAACAGCTCAGCCCCTTCCTGGGACTGGAGAATGGTCGGCATTCTTGAGAGAAACTCCCGGAGGGGGTCAGGGTCTGGGCACAGCCACCAAATCAAAGCAGGTCCTGTCCTAGCTCTGTTCCCAAAATGTATTTCTTTCTGAGTCAGGGATCCATGGAGGCATCTTATCTCTTGACAGCCTTGTTCCATCCCGCAGGCTCCCAGGGTCTGTAGGAAAACCTATCTATCCTTGGTAAGGTCAGTAATTTTAGACAACTGTGGCTCCATTCTCCTCCCAGGCCCTTCCCCACTATTAGATCCTGTCTGAATCCATGTTTCCTTTGGCTCTGGTGGGCAATAGCCATCCCAAGATCTCAATGGTTATTTGCAGCGTGGGTCAAGAACCTTAACTCAGTCAGAGAAGCAGGAAAGGGGGGAAGGGGTGGGAGTCTGCCACCAGCTGCACTGACAAACCAGGACTGCTGGGCTCCTCAGGGCCCCAGGCAGGAGGCTCCACAGGGAAGTGCAGAGGGTTGAGTGACCTGGCCTCACCCAGCCAGGGAGCAGTTACTGCCCCAGGCCCATCCTTCCTCCCCTTGGCCTGGAGGTAAAGTGTGTCCCCACCCCTCGCCACCCCCACCCCTTGCATTGGTGCTGCAAAGAGTTAACCTTCATCTGATGAGCTCAGCACTACACAGGGGCTGCATGTCCAGGGGCCATGACATGGAGAGCGGGGCTGAGGGAGAGGCAGGGAAGGGGGCTTCTGGAAGGAGGTGAGGAAAACAGAATATTCACTGTTTCTTTTCCACAGATTCACACATTCTTACAGAGTCTATGAGCATCCAGATGGGAACCAGGCTGCGAGACTCTGCTGTGTCAACCAAACGCCTAAGCTGCCCCCACACCCAGCAGAGTTTCCGCAGAGTGAGTTAGAAAGATGCCGTTTTAGTTGCCAGCATACCTCTGAAGTGCACTGCCATTGTGGGTCCCAGACCCTCCAGTTGTAGGAAGCTCAGGTATAGAGAGCCCACAGCCCAGTGGACACACAGCAAGACTGGCAGCTGCCATTCCCTGCACACCTAGGTTGTGCCAGACACTTTGACGGCTGCTGCCATGCCCTGTCCCTAACTCTGGCAGCAGTCAACAGGGTGGGCGCCCCAGGCCACGTTTACAGAGGAAGAACTCAGGTCACATACCGGAGCAGGTTGCTAGGTTTCCCTGGTCGGTCACCGACAGCCTTGGACATGGATGCAGGGCCAGCCAAGGCTAAAGCCCCAACTGTTTTACTAAAACAACCGACTGTATCCCCGGGACACCTGGCGATCCACCAGCCCTGGGAGTCTTCTGTCTTCTGTCTTATCACTCAGCACAGCCCCTGTGCAGTGAGGAAGGGCAGGCTGGGGTGGGGAGAGGAGGCCTTGGACAATGAAGTCAATGAGCCATTGGGGTTAGAGGGCCGGTCCCTTCCTGCT
>NW_006288467.1:23570-25368 GCF_000327345.1 Myotis davidii
GCGGGGTTGCCATGTGTGGCATGAGCATTTCCTTCCCAGACAAGTCTGTCCTTCCCATCCCCGCACATGGCTCAGCAACGTGGCCACCCGGACACTCCGTTGGTCTTCAGATGCCAGGTCCTGGCTGTCACATGGTGGACCCACCAAACAGCAAACCTTCTGGGCTTGCAACACTGTTCCCTGATCCCATTTTCATTCCAGAAGGTCCAAGGGCCGCATATCTCTCCTACCTTGAGCAGAGGGGGAGCCTGGGGTAAGGCTAAGGCAGAGAGCAGTGGGTATCAGAAACTCAGGCTGAGGGGTGTCCTCCTTGGGCCCAGTGCTGGGGCCTTGGCCTCAGCAGTCAGGGGCAGAGGACAGACCACAGCCCTGGAGGAAGGCAGGTGTGGATTCCGCCTGGCTCACGTGCCCCCTTAGGAGGTGGGGAGCGGCCCGGCTCCCACTGTTCCTTCCTTTGGCAGGAGCACAGAGCCCCCGCTTTCTGAAGGCAATGGTTTTGACGGAGTGGTGCTGTTGGAGATCAGTGGTTGCTATGAAGATGTAATGAGATCTGTATACAGGGCACTGCAGGGCTTGCACTGCCTGGAACAGTGAAACACCAAAGAGCATAAGGAAGAATGTCTCTGGAGCCATCCAGGGCTGGGAGAACAGGCTTGGTGGGGGGCGGGGGGGATGGGGCTCTAGGCTGGTACAGCCCATCACCCAGCAGGCAGAGCACACACAGGGTAGATTAAAGCAGAAGGTGGAGCCCATAAATAGCTGGTGAATATCAGGCCCCGTTCTTGACAGGTCGGTTTTTGCCGCAGTTTATGACTAATGACACCCTGGCAAATGTTATCTCAAAATAAGCAATCCACGAGAAGTGCCCGAAATCCCTCCTGCAAGTCCGACCAAGGAGGCTCTTGATCTATTCTCGGCCTACAAAGTCTCAAAAATAACTGGGCCCACGATACTTTGGACGCTGAGATTATCTAACAATCCATCCATTCACTCATTCAACACGTTTTCAAGGGTCTATTTGTGCTGGTCACAGTTCCCGTTGCCTGGGAAACATGCATGAACACATCACAGGCTCTCTTGCTGGGAAACAGAACATTGAAGGTAAACCTTTTCAATAGCACATTATACAGCGCCTTGGAAGGGCATATGTCCTCTGGGGGTGGGGGTGGGGGGCGTACTATGCCCACAGAGAACAGAGAATGGTGCATTGGAAACGTGAGGAAAGAAAGGGAGTATTACATTTCAATCTCATGGGTAGTCAGGGCTGTCCTCATGGAGGGGTGACACAGCTAAGAGAGGCAGAAGGTGAGGGGATTCGCTTTACTGACACACGAAGGAAATGTTGTTCATGCAGCAAAACCTGTGAGTGCGAAGGCTCCAAGCCCGGGAGCGAGCGTGTAGCAGGTTTGAGGAATGGCGGAGAGGCCAGTGTGACTGGCATGTGATGAGCAAAAGGACAAGAGTTAGCGAGACAGTCAGGGGCATTAAGAGTAGCCCACATTGCGTAGGGCCTAGGAGGCCATTGAAGAAACGGGGCTCCTGATGGCAATGAAATGTGGGCGCTGGAGGAGGCAGGTGGGGGATTGAGCAGAGGAGCGACCCTGACTCACCTTTGAGAGGATCACTTTGAACACTTACTCTATTCAGAAGAGAGCGAAAGCCAGCAATGTTGAGGGTGGGGAGACCAGGGAGAAAGCTACAGCTGTACGTCTAGCTAGAGATGGTGGGGATTGTGACCATGCTGGTAACAGTAGATATGGCGAGACCTGCTCAGTTTCTGGGCATATTTTGAGGTTGA
>NW_006288467.1:25454-46123 GCF_000327345.1 Myotis davidii
GGATGACGCCAAGTTTTTCTCCTCACAAGTAGTAGGAGGGAATGACGGTCAAATTTTATGGGTTTTGTAGTTGGGAGAGGGGATCAAGAATGCACTCTGTATATGTCAAATTAAGCAAATGTCCCTTTGACACTCATGGGGGTGGGGTAGGCAGTTGTGTAAATTCAGTTGTATGGAAGTCAGGAATGTGGCTGAACGGTTTGCCTAAGAAGCCGTGAGATAAGCAATCAGATAGGGGGGTGAGAGCATAGGAGCAGAGGATCATGGGCAGTTGCCTGCAGCATAAAGGGTCAGGGAGAGCAGGAGGCACCGGCCCAGGACAGGAAGTGCTGTCACCAGTGTTAGAGACAGAGAGTGCAGTGCCTGGCAAGCCAAGGGAAGCAAAGTATATCCAGGGAGTGCCAGTGGGCAACTATGCACAGAGGGCTGATGCCAGGTGACATACGAGTGAAGGGGAGACGTGACCATTGCATGTCGTGGTGCAGAGGGTCCTCGTGACCTCGATGAGAGCAGCATTGAGTGAAGGGACGTGCCAGCGGAGAGCAGTGAGGTCCACAGCACGGGGAGGCACAGAGAAGTCCCGGCACCGCCACTGTGAGTGGGCTGGAGGGCACTGGACCTTGCATGAAGAGAGGCCCACAGCAGGCACAAGGAGTTGCAGATCATGAGGGTACTGGGTCGCCGGGAGCTCAGCTAGCCTTCCTGGGCCCCATGACCTCCTCTACCTGAGGTCAGGCACCTGCCTATTTGATGTGCCTCCCGGTCTATTGAGCATCTGGTATGTGCCAGGCTCCTTCGTGACATTTAATACTCAAACAGATCACTGTGGGTTACATCCTGATCCCCATTACACAAGCTAGAGATGTGATGCGCAAGGGGGGCAGGGGGACTGGCAGGGGCACGTAGCCATGGATTGGAGGACTAACACATGGAGCCCAAACAGGCTCATTCTCAAGACCGAATTATAACCTTAGGCTCGGACCTGCTGGCAACTCAAAGTGTGCCATTGTGCTTGCTGCCCGGCACCCTGGTAACACGGCTCCCAGTTACCACCTCTGCATCGAATGACCTGGCCACAGGCAGTCGGTGTGTCTGAGCGCCTGCCTCAGGCTCCGTGTGACATGCTACCGCAGAGTTGGAGCTCAGTCCCAAGTCTGAGACTGTGGGTGACCCGGTTAAAACAGACCTTTGCTCTGAAGGGGGCCCGACTCCATGTGGAACTGACGTCCCAGAAGCACACACTGTCCTGTCCTTGGCTTTAATAAACTCCAACAGCAAGGCTCGTGTCCTGAACAGGACTTCCCTGGGATCATAAAGAACTCGGATCAAACTAAAGCCACTGTGCCATTTGGGACACTACCCTTTAGACTGCTGGACACACACACACACACACACACACACATCCCTTTGTCACCACTGGGGGCTTTCTACCACGGGCTTCATTCTGGTGTCTGCCACTCCATACCCAACCAGTCAGGCAAGAGATCCCATCTGCTCTCACCCCAAGCACGAGCTTCCTGGTGAGGGGGCGGGGGCCTTCTGCAGGGAAAGCCTGAAGCCAGAGAAGATTGTGAGGGTTTCACAAGGATGAGCCTCAGGTCACAGGGTCCAGGCCTATCCCGGGGGAAGGAAAATCATGCGGCTGATCTGAGCCAGTGAGCATGACTTCAGAGTCCAGGACAACAAAGGAGCAAGACAGGAACGCATGGCACTGGCGCCCTCACAGACCCAGATTTGGAGGGCGGCTGAGTTCAAAGATAAGCTCCTGCAAGGCACACGTCACCTTCTACCCACTCCTACAGCCCTGTCCCTGCTATGGGGATCACGGCCTTCAGCTGCCCACGCCCTGCAGGTGGTCATGTAGTGTCACCTTTCGGTGGCCTCCACCAGACAGAGCTTCCGTGAACTGGCTAAAAGCTGCGTGCTCTTTCCAGACAGGCACCCCTCTGAGAGGCCCCCCCGTGGGGGAGCTTCTCCTGAGGCATCGCTGCCCCATAAGGTGTGCAAGGTGCAGAGCAGCCTCCAGGGCTGTGTCGGAGGCCCTTTGAAGTCCTGGCAAGATGAACTCGTTCCCGGCTCCAAAGGACCGCAGCTGAGGGAAACTAGGCAAGTTGACTGGAAACATGCTGCTCCCCAACCCCAGGTGTTTACACAGCAGCTCAGGGACACATCGAACTTATCTAACTTGTGACAGCTTCTGTGAACACCATCACACACAGGAACGATGCCTGCTGCTCATAGACACACTGCAGAACCAGCCAGCTGATCTTCCCAGGGCCCTTCCACTGCTGCTCCTCAAACTCTCTGTGTGATCCCCCGGGTTTATTCTGTTCCAAGTCAGTCACTCTGGGTCAACAATCTGTACAATGCAAAGAAAGGAACTCGTACAAAGAAGGAAAATGAGAAAGTACAGCCCTGATGTTTTGACCATCATGGAAACTCTCCTCCCATGCTTTGCAATTTTCTGAGCGTGTAATCTCCAAGTCCACTTACCATAGATCAGATAGGCTCTTCTGTGCAAGTTTGGCCCTGCGGGTGAGGTGAAGAGAAAGGTGGCACCACAGCCCAGCTTGTGTGTGCGTGGCCAGGGTCTCCTTTCCACAGAACCCATCTCCTTGTCTGCTCTTTGGAAGGGCTGCCCCCCCACAGTGCTTCCCTGTACCTGGGCCACAGCACTTCTCCCTGCCCACTGCCCGGCCCGACCCTTCTCTGGGCTACCCCTCTCAGCCCAGTCCCAGAGGCAGCCTACAGAACCAGCGGACCATGGGCCACTCTAGCACCCTCATGCTGTCCCCTGACAAGGTTGCTCTGTGCTCCCAGCCCTGGGGGGCTCTCTGATGATCTCATTCTCATATGCTCCTCTGACCCTGTTGACCTCTGTGATGCGCCCTCCTGTCTCAGCATCCCCAGCGCTCATTCTCAGCTCACTGAGGGGGGAGTTCTGACAGGCATATCCTGGGCCCCCACAATGCTACACAAGCCTCCCTTTCCCCCAGCGGGTGACATCCCCATGGTGCCTCTGACGTCCTACAGATGGGCATCAACCTCTCTCTACAGGTGCACACCGGGTCCCCATGCCACCAACAGCCACCTCACACAGCTTCAGACTCTCCTGGATGCTACCTTACCCATCTTCACCTGAGTGTGTGCTCACAGGCTTCCATTCTCAGGCAGACAGATACCCCCAGAAGGACACACACAAACATGGGCCCACTCACCATATGGACACCACAGAAACACCTGGCATACACTTCCACACCCACAAACATAGCTAATAATGCATAGTCACAAAGGGCACACACAAGTACACAAATATACACATGTGTGCGGGCAGGATGGAGACAATCTCAGGGGGTCTGATGTCCAGAAATATCCTTAAATGCACACATACTGAAACCTATTACACATTACAAGAGCATGTTTCCTGACTAAGAAAACCACACATGCATACATGCATGCACACACATGCATACTAGGGAAGGAGAAGCATGTTGTGTCTACCACACTATCCAAGTCCTGAGATAACAAGGATAAGGATGCATTTGTAATCTCAGGTTCTTTCCCCTTTCCAGGCCTAAAGTACATAGTTCCCCGCTTCGCTCTCCCTCTCTCTCTCTTTCTCTCTCTCCATCTCCCTCTCCCTCTCTATCTCATCTTTCCTTCTTACACGTACACACAGAAACCAAACACAAACTAGCAAGGAAAACACACATTCTCTTTCACACCCACAAACAGTCATGCATACTCCTGCACAAACACATACATTTACTCTCTGTCTTTCTGTTACACACACACACACACACACACACACACACACACACGCATGCTAACACACACACGCTAACACACACAGCTTCCACAGACGTGACAAGGTGAGAAAGTGGAGGCAGGGCAACATGGTCCTGAGCAGCAGTTATGGGAGTAGGTGGCCCTGCAGCGACCCTGGAGCCCTGGGGCACAGAAGAACCCCATTCGGGGCACCCAGCCTGGGCGGCTCCAAAAGCCAAAGGCAAGGCAGCCTGCTTCTCAGCTTCCTCTGTGCACTGTCCCTGCTCCCTCCTCCTGCTCTGAAGCCTCCCTCCCTCCCATGACCCCCTTGGAATGCAGCTATGGAGAGAAAGCAGATATACCTGCTGTGCTGGTCAAACAGTGAGTAGCCTCAGGAACCAGGACTCAGAAGAAAGCCCGAGCGGGCGTGTGCAGGGGCTGAAGGAGGAAAAGCGATCTGCAGGCCAGCACCGGGGATGAGAGTCCTGCAGGCAAAGCAGCAGAGAGCGATCTGAGAGGAAAGTGACCAGAGAGGAGGGAACACCATGGCGTCCTGCCCTGTGACCCAGAGCCGGCAACACAGCCAAGATGTCCCTAAAACTCCCAAGGGGCCTCCTGACACGCCTCTCCCCTTCCATCGCTGTGTAGTCAGACGGATTCCCTGAGAAAGCCTCAGTCCCTGGCATGTTGACCTTTGACATTAGGCTTGGGGCCTGCAGCTAATGAGTGCGTCAGCTGCAAACTCCTGCAGAAAGTCAACAGCCAGGGGCCTGGTCATCAGATCATGCAGAGGAGAAATGGCCCGCTCTTCTCCTCACCATGTGGCTGATGCCCCCAAAGACCTCTGACCCTCCAGGCAGATGCCCACAGGGCAGGGTGCAGAGCTATGGGGGCTGGGATTGAGGTCGCCCAGGGCACAACCTGAGGCCCAAGAACCAGGACAACCTTGATGCCCACTTTTCCCAGCCAGGCTTCTGACCAGACCCTGTGTGCTTCTCCAGTCCGGGGAAGAATTATGTAGATTAGTGATGAGATTATGTGAGGATAAAACGAGAAATAGATGTTGAAAAAGATTCCCCTGAATTATCAGTATTAAAAAAATAGTCAGACCTGGGGGTGGCAGGAAAGTGGAAGGAGCTGTACCTAGAACTGGGACCAGTTAGAGGACTATGGTAGCGTTCTCCTCAACATAACCCACTGTCTATGCACACCAGGTCTGTGTCACCATGTGCACACTGACAATCGCTCCATGAGTGCAGTTGGGAAAAAAGTAGGGGAACTAGTGAAGATGTGGAAGCAATGGGGGAAGTAGGGAAGGGGGGGTAATGGGGGAACTAGGGGAGATGGGAAAGGAATGGGGGAGGGAGGGGAGAGGGGAAAGCAGTGGGGGAGGGAGTGGAGATGGGAAAGCAGTGGGGGAGGGAGGGGAGATGGGAAAGCAATGGGGGAGGCAGGAGAGATGGGAAAGCAGTGGGGGAGGGAGGGGAGATGGGAAAGCAATGGGGGAGGCAGGAGAGATGGGAAAGCAGTGGGGGAGGGAGGGGAGATGGGAAAGCAATGGGGGAGGCAGGAGAGATGGGAAAGCAGTGGGGGAGGGAGGGGAGATGGGAAAGCAATGGGGGAGGCAGGAGAGATGGGAAAGCAGTGGGGGAGGGAGGGGAGATGGGAAAGCAATGGGGGAGGCAGGAGAGATGGGAAAGCAGTGGGGGAGGGAGGGGAGATGGGAAAGCAATGGGGGAGGCAGGAGAGATGGGAAAGCAGTGGGGGAGGGAGGGGAGATGGGAAAGCAATGGGGGAGGCAGGAGAGATGGGAAAGCAGTGGGGGAGGGAGGGGAGATGGGAAAGCAATGGGGGAGGCAGGAGAGATGGGAAAGCAGTGGGGGAGGGAGGGGAGATGGGAAAGCAGTGGGGGAGGCAGGAGAGATGGGAAAGCAGTGGGGGAGGGAGGGGAGATGGGAAAGCAATGGGGAAATTAGTGAAGGCACCATATTTATCTCGCCAAGAACCCATGGACCCAGTAGCCTTCCCTTCCACTGCGCCCTGCTGTGTCCTACTTCGTTGGAGGGAGGAATCATCAGCCAAAGTCCTGTTCCTGCCTTTGCACACCAGTAGTGGAGCAAACTTAGGGCTGTCACATCTCTCTCCTAAGGAAGAGAAGTGAAGGTTGGACTGGCTGCTGTGAGTTCCTTGTCCATATCTACCCCTCTGTCCCACCCAGCTCTGGCAGAATACAGAAGGTGCTCATCTTGTAATAAGGACATGGGTAGGAAAAGACTACCATTTTATTGTGGTTCATCTTCCACTGAGGATATTTTTTCCATTGATTTTTAGTGAGTGGAAGGGACGGAGGGAGGGAGAGGAAGATCAATGTGAGGAAGCCACATGGATGCGTTGCTTTCAGCATGGGTCCCCACTGGGGCCTGGGATAGAACATGAAAGCCAGGTACATGCACTTGATGGGGAAGCAAACCAGCTTCCCTTCCATGCACAGGTCAACACCCTAACTACAGAGCAGCACTGGCCAGGGTGGAGAAGTCAATCATTCCCTGTCCCATGGATTCAGGGGTATCGATCTTTTTTCCAGTGAGATCTCTACACAACAAGAGTAAGCTTGCGTGCGTCAGAAGTGGTGGTGCTTGGGGATGGAGGACTTGGTCTGTGATCCCCATACCTGGAGAGTCAGCCAGCAGGCCATTAGGTGTGGTACTAACTTCCTGACTGTGGGTGGGAGCCCCCCTGGAACTGAGTGAACATCAAGAATTGAACTCAAGCAATTGCCTCCCATCCTCTGATAAACAATCTCTCTTAAAATGGCCACACACACACACACACACACACACACACACACACACACGGCCTGCCCTCAACACCCTGGTCTCTGATCATCCACTTTCTCAATTTCCATGGGTGGGGGCTCAGGTACTACTTGCACCCTTTGGGAACGGCTGGCATTTGCCATCAGAAGGCTGACTGCCTCACTTTGCTGGGCTGTGTGACCATGGACCAAGCCTTTCCTTTTTGAGTCTCAGCATGCTCAACTGTGCAGTGCTAATGCCCCTCAAGGACATGGCTGGGAGGATGAAATGAGGTGAGTGCATGCAACTGCTTTGTAGAGTGCACGGGGCTTAGGCACATGTTCCCAGTCTGATCATTGCTGAAAACAGTAATCGTAGGAGAGAGGACTGTGACGCTGGTGCACATTCCCACCCAGGTGGGAAGAAGGCCGGTGTGTCCCGTCTGATTCCTGTGCTAGTCACAGCAGGATCTGTGTCCAGCGGGTGGGTGAGTCCCCGGGGTCAGTGCTCTCACATCATTTCGCTGGACTGCACGCTCCATGGAGCCAGGCCTTCCTGCGTTTGGTTGCTTTATCTGCGGATATAGCCTAGGTGCCTAGAACGGTACCTTGGGAATATTCAACAGGCAAAAAAAAAGTTGGTGCATGAGTCAATGAATTCTTTTGAGCATCTAGTGCAAAGATGTCAACGGTAGTGATAATAAACACTTTCACGTTACTGAGGTTTCCCCACAAAGAAATCAGGCGACAGCAGAAGAATACCTCACTCATCTTCACCTGAAAGATATGGAATTATTTAAACTGTAATGACCACTGAAGCTGAGCAGGCACGTGCCATGAATCATTAAGCTAACGGTCAATTGTGCAATAGCAAAAGCAGGGAAGTTGCTAGGATACTCCGAAGGTGGTACAGCGTTCTCCACTTGATCCTGGAGCAGATTCTTCAAGGAGCAAGGAATGCACTTCACAGCTACAGCTTGTGTTGCCTGAGCACCGGTGGTGTTCTGGGTGTGTGTGTATATTATTTATATTGGCAAATGTCACCCTCACCTCCACCCTTTGTGACAGGGTTCACAATCTTTACAGACGACACGTCTGGAATCCACAGAGCTTACATAGCTTAATCAGGCCCATCCAAGGTTTCATTAAGTGGCAGCATGAAGATTTAACGCCAGCTCTCCCCAAGACCAAAACCGGGACTTTGCTCTTCAATCTCAAAAGGCAGCACCCACCCTTCACTATCTGTGAGCTGCTTCAAAGAGCTAATATGGGATAGGCCCCTTTTCAGGTGCAGTGTGACATCACCAGAGGGGTTAAGACACAATACATAGGTAGGGAGGCTCCTTACACAGACCATCCATTGGAAGAATCTCAAACGTCACTACAGTGTGCTCTCTTGTGCAAAGACAAGACAACGTCTTGGTTTTCAAGATGAATCCTGCTTGGCCCGGACACACTGTCGTGGCTGCTAGAGGCGGCAGGGGATCCCCACTTCCCTTTGGTGACTAAGATTCCTCAGACTCTCCGTTTGGCTGCTTCATTGTAGGCGATCATGGTGTCAATGCAAAGCTCTCCTTCTCCTCCTTTATAAGAAGACGCCTGGGGATTGAGGGAAGGGTGTGGCTCGCGTGATGTGAAGGTGGCAGCACAAAGACACCCTGAGTCTGGAGTTCTTTTCTTTGGTGGCTGCCTATGTGGCTCTGCAATTTGAATGCTGCCTTCTTACTGGGCGGTTCTCTTGTGACACTCAGGGGACCCTCAAACTTGATTGCCACGCGGTGCCCAGTGCATCATTCCGGGCCTCTGGCCGATTTTCCTTCCATACTGGACTCCGTGGAGGAGCGTGCCCCCAAGATGCATGTGTATCGAGAACCTCAGACATGCCTTTATTTGGACATAGAGCCCGTGCTGATGTCATAGCTCAAATGAGGCCAGGGGGATTAGGGCAGGACCTGATGTCCACACAACCAGTACAACTGTGTTCTCCCTATCAAGGACACACAGAGGCACAGACTCACGCAGAGGAACACGCCATACAAAGGGGATGGTGGAGACCAGAGGGAGGCGAGTACAAGCCAGGAGACTCCAGGGATCATGGCAGCCACCGGGGGCTGGGAAGGGCAGGGAAGGATCCTCTCCAAAAGGCATCAGAAGGCGGGTGGCTCTGCCCACACCTTGCTTCAGACTTTCAGGCTCCAGGCTGCGAGAGCATATGTTCCTGTTGTTCAAAAGCACCCCACTGATGGTCATTGGTTACAGCAGCTCCGCGAGCCCAATACCTGCCCCTTTCATCAAAGATTATGAGCACATGCCTCCACTGTATGTCTGTTTATGAACTTACAGTTATACAATGGTGACACTATGTTAGGAGGCCATGCTCATCAAACATACACTAAAATTAGACATTGAAAAGGAGGGAATAGACATACAAATCCTTAGAATCTCTAATACTGAGGTCTTCCTACACCTCCGTAGCTCTTCTTACCCACCTCCTATGTGTGCACACCGCCCTTTGTAAACCGATGTGCTCCAAGATCCCTTCCTCCAGACTACAGTGACTCTGCTGTGTTCAACAGCAAACAAACATCCAGGTGCCTTCCAACCCTTCCATGAGGCTGGTGACATATTCTTGATCTCTTGTAAAGCAAGTGGCTACTGTGGGAAGGTTCAAGAGTTCAGGCTCTCATCTCCCCACATCCACTCTGAGTAAAGTGTGTTCACAGGCTGCAATACAGCTTGGATCTCCCAGCAGTCATGTTGGCCCATTGTGGTTGTTAGGTGCCCCTTCTTGTCCAACTTTCCCATCTTCTAAATATGACCACTTACAGGAATTGTCAGAACATGATGTCAGGACACACTCATGTTAAATAATTTTCTCTTCTCTCTCCACCTCTTTCTCCCTGCCCCCTCCCACATTTGTTCTGAGAAAAAGAAACATTTGTTTTACTTCTTCTTTCTAAGTGTCAGCGACCTAATGCTCCTATGCCATGGCATCCATCTTCCCAAGGCTCCATGCACATGTTCCCTCACCCCAGAGACTTTAAGACCGTTGGAAGGCAAAACATTTCTTGACAATTTAATGACAAACACTTGCATATGTTATTGCACACTGGTACCTGACTACTCAACACTGCTTCTGGAAATCACACAATCCCGAAGGAAGCAGATGGAGACACCATCTCTTCGATTGAAAGGGTCAGGATGGGACCGCTCCAGTCTTGCATATAATACAAGAGGAGAGGAAAGGGAGCCCCGAGGGGAACATGATAGCTGATACACTAGTCTCCAACTTCTACTCTCACCTCCTGGAGAACCTAGTAGCCTCCTCATGGAGTGGTTCCAAGGGCCTTCATTTCCTGGGATTACACAGGGACATGTTGAAGAATCTTCCCTCTTGGGTCAAGAAGAGCAACCTTTCCAAGGGATCCTGCCAAGGTTCCCCACCGTTCTTCTGGCCCACTGCTGGCAAGGAAGGGAGGCCACTGACTGAGGCAGTTCCAAGACCGGTGTGTACCTTGGCCAGTCAAAAATTGATGGGGAGAGTTGAGCCCGAATTCCTACGAATGGAATGTGGAATATATGCCCATTCCTCAGTGAGGGTCCTTGTTTCTACTTACTTTTCTATTTCTCATTGTAACAGTTAGACCCATTAAGCACTTAAAGCAAGATTTTAAAACAGAAAAAAGTAGGAAGATCTGGCCCCAACGCTGCCCAGACCCAACCCTCTGGCCCAAGGGCCAGCGAAACCATGACTGTCGTTATGCCCCAGCCCGGTTTCTAAACTGGCAAGAGGAGAGCAGATTACAGGTACTTCATCCAAGTAATGTCCTGGAGAAGAGGCGGGGGAAGGCAGTATCTTAAGAGTCACAATCAACCACATGCAATGTGTGGTGGTTTTAGGATCCTAATTTGATCAAATGAATTGTGTAAATACATTTAGGAGACGACCGTTGGGGAAATGGAAATGTCATTAGGTAGTAGGTAGATGGTGGTCAGTCGGTTCTGGTCCCTTCCTCAGGTGTGATATTGTGCCGTGGTTATGGAAAAAGGGGTCCTTGTTTCTTAAAGTGTTCTTCTGGGTGAAATGAGTTGATGCCCACACTCTGCTTCACAGTACTCCAGGAAAAACATTCGCATAATGGGATGTACATGAAACACAAACTGAAAAAGTTAATGATTGCTGAAGTTGATGACTCCTGAACTTAATGGGCACACGGAATGCATTATACTATTCCTTCTGCTTTCATGTGTTTGAAATTTTCCATAATAATCAGAAAATGAAATGCTTCGCTTACTACGGGTAACGTGGGGGCAAGAGATGAGGAGTGGAAAAAAATAGTCACATTCATGGGAACAAAATAGCCAGTGCAATATGCCCATGGCTGTGAACTATCAGTCACATATTCATAGATGACCTGCCAATGGCAGATTCTGGCAGGCATAAGCCATCCTCACACAAATGGGGCTGGAAGTGATTCTACAATTAAAACAGAGTTCATTTACCCCCAGAAAGAATTTGGAAAGAAGGGGACATCTTCCCGATCTCTTCAACATGTGTTATTTCTTAAAAATCACTCCCTTTTGTTTTTGTTGAAGGAGATAGAAGCAAATTACGTGTACAATAATATGCTCCACTGGTAAGAATATTGAGGGTGGTGTGCTTGGAATCCTCTTGCCTGAAAGAAACGCGGTTCCAGGAATTAGCACTCTTCTCATATGTGAGGTTAGTGGAGAAAATCATTTCAGTGCAGAGAGGTTTCAGGGATCAGGAGCAAGGGCACGTGTCTTAAAGTCATCACCATGTTCAAGGCAAAAGGAATCTCTAGGTCTTTGGGAACTTCTGCCTAGGGGCCTCTGTGTCTGGGGATCCATGATCCAGGGACAGGAGGTGGCAATTTTTAACTGTGCCCCACCCAATATCTCACTTCTGTTCACTGCTGCGCCACCGGTAGAACAGAATGCTACCTGGGAGGTTGTGGGCTCAATAACTTGTAGGGGACATGCAGGAGGCAGCCCATCAATGATTCTCTCTCCTCATTGATGTTTCTATCTGTAGCTCCCTCTCCCTTCCGCTCTGAAATCAATAAAAATATATAAAAAAAAGAAAAAAAGAATGCTACCTGGCGCAGGTTCCCAAAAGTGTGCGTGCGTGCGTGTGTGTGTGTGTGTGTGTGTGTGTGTGTGTGGGTGGGTGTGAGATGGGCCCCAACTGCAAAAGAGAGGTGAGAAGATGTCCCAGTCTACAGAAACTATATGTTAAAGACAAAAATAGAGAATCTCGTGCAAAATAAGGTGCTATTATTCCCTGTCTTTCATCGAATATATAACATAGGCAAAGCTCTGATTAAGGCACCCGCAAAGCTAGGATAGGTCTCCCATCACCCTCGCTCCAAAGAGACAGGCAGAGGGAGGAAAGGTCAGTTACTCAGGAATCAGACCTCAGAAACTGGTGTCTACATTGGAGCATCACATAGGTGTGGGGACTATAAATTTGTTTTGCATGATGTATGTGTGTGTACCTGGACATGTAGGTGTCTGTGACCATGGGTGGGAGAAGAGTGTGGGTGAGTATGCATATGGGTGTGTGTGTGTATGTGGGGGGGGTGAGCATGTGTGTAAGCACACACGTAGGTGTGGGGGGCAGGTGTGCATACGTGTGCATGTGCGTACGGGTCAAAGGAACACCATATCCTTTTTCTTGCCAAGGGATCTTAAAAGTCGTGATCTGGCCTGAGCTTCAGCCGCTGGGGCTGTATCTGTGACCAACATCACGACTGCCATCACCGCCACTAGGGATCCATTCCACTTCCTGGGTCTACCGCAGCTGGGTGCTTCCCACTCACCACTGCTGATCATGCCCACCACCAGGTGACCCCAACCGTCAAATCCCATTCCCAGCCACGGAGAGTGACATCCATGGGGCCAACCCACACCCATTGGCCAGACACCACACCTGCTGCACCCAGGGCACCAGGACACCATGGCAGAGGGTGTCCTGGATTCTCTGATGGGGCAGAGTGAGGAGGACCCACAGCAGGGGATGCGTTGAAGGGGGTCACGTGAATTGTGAGATGGGGGATCAGCAATTCTGTGGGATGACTCCCACGCTGGAGTTCCATAGCTGGGTCAGCCTGTTAGGAGTTGCTCCTTCAACAGCAGCTGAGCGGCCCGAGTGCAGGACAGGAAAGGGAAAGGGAGGAGGCCCCTCTTCCTCAGCCTCTCAAGCGAGGGAGGATGGTTTTCTCCGACTCACACAGAAGGGTTCCTGGGGCTTTGGGGGGTGGGGCCTCCGGGCAGGCTGACTGGCAGTGCTTCCTCAGGGAGATCATGCTTCCAGAGTTGGCCCCTGTGGGCCAGAAGCTGACCCCGAGTGTGGGAAGGGGAGAAGGGGGCTGGAGTTCAGGCAGCTCTCTACTCCCGAAGCCCAAGACGGCTCCTTTAAACCCTCAGGGGTGCTGTGGTCCTTCCTAGTCCCGGTGGTCTGTGGCTTAGTGAAGCCATGTGTACAGAGTGCTCTGTGATTCTCTGCTGAAGGTCTGTTTTCTAAACGAATGATCAAATGAATTATCAATAAGTAAGCAGCAAGCCGTGTTCATGATCGCTTTTAGATAATACAAAGTTACAAGGTTTAAGTTCAGACATATATAAACCCCGAAACCCACCCATAAATGCATGGGTCATAAAGTATCTTCTCACTGTGAAAAAAAGAAAAGATAACATAGACACAGGATGACAATATGTGGAAACAAGGAAGGAGAAAAGATAGTTGGATATTATGTCATCACCATAAATTCTCCTGGTTTGCATTGCAGTACACTTGTTTCCATCATATATCCTGTGATTATGCATGGTTTTGATGGCTAAGATCAGACAGTAAATAGGACACCATGCCCTGATTTTCTACTGCACTTTGATTTGTGCTGTAGGCATATGATCCTCGCCAAGATATGAAATATGGAAGCACACTTGCTCTCACATTAAACAGGTCGCAGGTTTCAAAATGACATTAGATGTCATCAGACCTGACCCTGGAAATGCAGAGCATTTGACCTGTGTAGGTTTGAGGGACTCTGATGGCACGTGGAAGGAGCCTCAAGTCTCAATCACTGCCAACTGTGGTGGGGCTGGCAGGGGGCGGGGTAAGGACGATGGTCTAGGGTGCCACCTAACACTGGAGCCTCCTGCGCCAGCTCATTCAGAACGGGGAGGCTGCTGCGCCTGGGTCCTCCAAATGGTTAAAGCCCGAGCTGCAATGGGCTAAACGCTCGTGAGCAATGGACTGAGGAGACTGTGTGCAGGTTTCCGGGACCCCGCCCCTCTAAACGAGGCCCTGCATGGGAAGGAAACATGAGCGCACCCGCATGCGAAGATGACATTCAAAGTACTTTGCAAACGGCAGGGTCTTTCACATCAGCACACGCACCCATCGGCATTGAAGAGAAAAATTCAGATATATTCCTGTCTGCCTCCTGTGTACACTAGAGCAGAACAGCCGATCTGTACTAAAGTGGACAGTCATTGCCTGACATGATTTGTAAACCCTTTTCTGGCTCTGTCCTAGAGGGAGGCTGTTGAGGGCCAAACAGTCATCCTGTTTTCATGATTTCAATGTCTAGTTTTGTAGAATGTTGTTTGCTGGTTATTGAAAGCAAGTTGGTAAACAAAGTTGACTGGGAAAACACTTTTGAATATTTACCTTGTTGCTGTTTGTGCGCCAACCAGAGATAATTGGACGCCAACCAGAGATAATGGGACCTGAAGACTTGTTGTCAAACCAAAACATTCGTGAAATTCCCTGACAGGTGGGCTGACTTCCTCCCTGCCGTGGCACTGGCTACATCTTTGCAAATCCAGTCCATAGTCATCTGAGTATTTCCCCATTAACCCCTTTCTCTCAGGCAAAGACAACAATGTTGGGTAAGCTATTTCAGGTGCTGTGCCTTCCAAGGGTCCCATCTCAAGTAAAAATGGACAAAGAATTTTGGTTGAAACAGTTCAAGGATGACTGACCAACTGCTTGGCTCGGGGCTCTCCCGATCTTCGCATCAAAGGCCCTGTGTCCTGCGGAACCTCTTCCTGGGACAGGAGGGGGTCTGGTTTCCCAGATGGAGGCAGAGGTTGGGGAGGGGAGCACAGAACTCTTATGGCTGCCCCCAGGACAGGGGATGAGAGCAACAGTGCTTGCTGTGCCAATGGATGCCCCATGGAGCACAGCCTGCCCTAGCTGCTGGGATGTTTGGTCCCCTGAGCAGCGATGAGGACAGGCGTGATTTGGGCTCACAGTGACGGATCAGGCATTGTCGCATCACTCTGTGTGATGTGACCTGAGTGTGCACCTTAAGCATCTGTCATCCTGAGTGTGAATACCCAGCCTGGCTCTCATTCCACACGCAGGGAACAGCTTCGGCACACAGTTCCAGGGGCTCGATCACTGATGGAGAGACAGGTGTGTGACGTGACGTTGTGCAAGTGTATTCTCTGCAGCTTTGGTCGCAATGGCAAAAAGTTGAAAACAACCCAGCTTTCTACCTTAACAATGGAACTGGTTACAATGAGCAAGTTAGACATCTTATGCATCCATTCAAACATAAAGCAACTCTTTGAGTTCTTGCATAAAAAACTATAATTACCCCATTGCACTGTTTAAAAGAATGATTTGTTCAATTAATACTAGCATTGTATCTATTTAAGGTGTAGAACATGATGGGTTGATTTGCATATATATATTTAAATGAGTACTGCATTCAAACTAATGAACATGTCTCCTCAGTTACAGTGTGTGTGTGTGCGTGTGTGTGTGTGTGTGTGTGTGTGTGAGAGAGAGAGAGAGAGAGAGAGAGAAGAGCACCTGAATCCACTCTCTCAGAAAATTTCCAGTGTTTCATACTGGGTTACTGAGTATGATTACCAGGTCCATTAGATGTACAGACTTATGCATCCTACCCAATTGCAATTTTGTGTTGCAGAGCTGAGAACGGCTTTAGAAATCATATCAAAGTGTTCTGATGAGGGTTGCTTTCAGGGACATGTTGTTTGCCTAAAAAAACACTTTCAAGCACAATGTTTCTTACTGTAGGCCTTTGCGATAAAAATGTTCGGGACAACATCCATTTAGATCTGTTTTTCTGTAGAATAACTCTGTGAGGATAGCATGAAGCTTACTAAAAGTGGCTGTCTCAGGCAGGGAGAAGTTGCAATTTGCAGGAGAGGGAGGAAAACATTTCACTATATACAATTGTGTGTCCATTTTGAATTTCCTGCCTGTGCATATTATCTACTGAAAATCTCAGTTTTGAAACCTGGTGCATAAAATAATCCCCTGCTTTCTAGAATTAAATAATTGGGCGGCCCTACCCGGTTTGTCTCAGTGGCTAGAGGGTCCTCCTGCAGACTGAAGAGTCCCGGGTTCGATTCCGGTCACGGGCACATGCCCAGCTTTCAGGCTCGATCCCCAGTAGGGGGCTTGTAGGAGGCAGCCTATTAATCAGGGGTCCTCAAACGACGGCTCGAGGGCCACATGCAAATACAAATATTATATTTGTTCCCGTTTTGTTTTTTTACTTCAAAATAAGATCTGTGCAGTGTGCACAGGAATTTGTTCATAGTTTTTTTTTAAACTATCGTCCGGCCCTCCAACAGTCTGAGGGACAGTGAACTGGCCCCCTGTTTAAAATGTTTGAGGACCCCTGCTATTAATGATAGTCTCTCAGCATTGATGTTTCTATCTCTCTCTCCCTCTCCCTTCCTCTCTAAAATCAGTAACTATATATATATATTACAAGGTTGGAAAACAAAGCTGGGCTGGTACCATGAGACAGGTCAAACCGGTAGTCAATGAGCACGGTGGATGTTTCTCAGATGTCACAGTAACAGGCTGTCCATTTAGCAGGGGCCAGAGTGACATGTGATGGTTTCTGTGACAGTTTATATCATTCCTGTACCACGAACCACAGGTACAAGTCTATATGCTTGCTGACATGTACATATTTCAGTATTTCACAACAAAGTATGGTGAGCAGTGTGTGCTGTCGGCATCTCAACTCCACACTCGTGCCCTCTGTTGCGTCCCCAGGGAAGCCTGCCTTTCAGTGTCTCCGCACAGTCAGACCTGGGGGACCCTCCAGTGATGGTCCTCCCATCCTCACTCCTCCCTGCCTCAGTGTCTCCGCACAGTCAGACCTGGGGGACCCTCCAGTGACGGCCCTCCCATCCTCACTCCTCCCCTACCGCAACCTGCAATCTGTTGGCTCCTTCCCTGAGTAAGGTTTCCTGACTCCTTCCCAGGAATACTCAGAAATTTACTCAGAATTCTGTGGAAATGTAGTGAACTGAGCACATGCCCCATGACACCCTACCCTACAAAGAGCTAAAGCAAATAAATGATAAGCAGAACATATCAACTGTTCTGGGAGCTCCAGGGCCAGCACCCCCCATTCTCATCTGTGAGGTCTGAGGTCAGTATGAAATGATCCCTCTGTTTTCCCATCTGGAAGGTGTGAATAACAGTACCTACCTTGGCACCCCAAGTGATAGAATACATTTGAATGGGTGGAGCAAGAACACATCATATGCACTTAATGGATTGTAACACATTTGACCACTAAGGGCATTAGGAGGCAAGAGCAGCAGAAAATGGAATTCAGAGAAGTCTGTGCAAATTGATGGGAAATAGACCTGTCTTTATTTTCAGCTACTTGTTTCCTAAATTGTGCATGTCCAATTATGAAGCTAGGCAAGAGATCACAGTAATATTAGTATTATATTGGTCCAGATTAGCATTACATTACATTGGCAATGTCACCAATAAAGGTTTTCACCTCACATTACATTGTTCTACATTTCTCAAAGTATTGTTTATGTCAGTGATGGCGAACCTCTTGAGCTCGGCATGTCAGCATTTTGAAAAACCCTAACTTAACTCTGGTGCCATGTCACATATAGAAATTTTTTGATATTTAACCATAGTAAAACAAAGACTTATATTTTTGATATTTATTTTATGTATTTAAATGCCATTTAACAAAGAAAAATCAACCAAAAAATGAGTTTGCGTGTCACTTCTGACACGTGTGTCATAGGTTCGCCATCACTGGTTTATGCTCACTACTTTGAAACTGTGGTAGTTATTATGTCAATCACTAGATACTGTTATTTAATATGTTAATATGTAAGTATATATGCTATGAAATAACAATATTTCAAAAATTAAGCCTTATTTCAGTATAATAAATGTTATAATCCTGTGCATTTAATTTTATGCATTTATTAAAAATAATATTAAAAATTATAAAAAAATAATATTATTATCTTAAGGGAGCCACAGGCTACCACTAGCTGCCAAAGGGACCCAAGGTGCCAAAAGTTTGAGAATGACTGTTTCTAAAATACATTTTATTAATTTTTACAGAGAGTAAGGGAGAGGGATAGAGTTAGAAACATGGATGAGAGAAAAACATCCATCAGCTGCCTCCTGCACGCCCCCTACTGGGGATGGAGCCGGCAACTAAAGTACATGACTTTTGTCAGAACCGAACCCAGGACCCTTCACTTTGTAGGCCGACACACTATGCACTGAGCCAAACTGGTGAGGGCACGAATTACTATTTTTACATGGGATTCCATGGGGGAAGGGAAGGCATTGGGCTGCTTTGCTGGATGTTTTCACATATGTTATAGACAGCAACACTATGGAGATTTCTGTGGTTGAGGCACTAAGACACAATGAAGAGCAAAAACTGAAGCTGAGCCCTAGATGATTATGATTATTATTATTTTACCAAAAGTCCTTTGAAAACTCCAGAGGAAGAAAAACTACTGTCCCAAAAGGCACTGCAGTTGGATGACATCATCCCATCTTTGGAGTCTCCTGTACTGAGAGCTTGCCTGCATCTGGAGAAACTAAAAATTCTAGCCTAAAAACATTAGCCTTCCTTCTCTGATGGCAGTTAGAACCATGAGAGTGACAGTGGCCTTTCTAGTCAGCTGTGTGGCCCTTAGCTCACTTAGTGGCCAAGTAGCTGTGAACTGGAAACCTCACTGGCACTCCTTTTAAGTTGCCATGAGTTTATGGTAAGAACTGCTAACAGGTCAAACCAGCTCTTTTCTGACCGGGGGAACCTGAGTTCTAGAGATGACGCAAAGCTTGCTTAAAGTTACAAACACAGCTGCTAAGGACACAAAAGTATTACAGAATTGCTCTCCTGTATCCCAGGTACTTGTTCCTGAAAATACATTCCTCTGAAGGAGACTGTTATTACAACCTCTCAACCTATAGTCACTCTGGGCTATAGCACAGTTATGGTGGCTCTTCTCTCCAAGATCATGTTGATCTGTGCTTAGTCTGAAAATTCATATAGATTATTGACTCTCTTTGACCTCCTAAAATCACTGACATCCGTTTTAAGAAGGCACCTACAAGATACCACTCTCAAGCCTGAGAAAACCGAAACCTAATTGTGAGGTTTAGAAAAACAGTGCATCAGTATCCCGGAGAGATTCAATGTAATATTAAATATCCTCACTGATAAGCATGAATACTCTTGGGATTGGACATGGAGGGCAACAAGTCCTGGAAGTAGCAATTTCACTGCGGTTGTGCCCTTGGATGCTGGATCTGTTAAAGGGAATGAAAAATCTCCAGAGCTACAAACTCCCGGAGGACACAAATTGCTTTACTCTGCATTTCTCACAGCACAACCTAGCACAGTAGTACAGTTGAGATCCTTGTACATATGTGGACTGCACGCTTATCTACACGAACTGCTTGGGAGGAATAATCCAGTGAACTGAGCAATAACTTTGAGAGCTTCAGAGGAGAGGTGTTCTCTTGTCTTATACTTTTAAGTATCACAGATTCTGCTATAGGCTGATTTTAATCCGGGGATTGAGAAAGAGAGGTATAGAAGGTAGAGCTGGCCACAAAGCTCCCTTACTTTGTCTATACTGCTTTAGTGTTCATAACAGGTTAGGATGATTGTCGTTTTTGTGTAACTAAGGCTCAGAGGGGTTAGGGGCTTTATCTGAGCTCACACAGCTAGCAAGTGCCTGGAGCTCTCTTAGAGCCCTTGCTTACTCTCCCTCTCCCCGCACTCCAAAATAACATTCCTCTCTCAACTCCCAGATATCGGACTCTGATGGGTCCCTGAGGGATTCCTGCCAGGGAGTTGCCATCCCTGAAACCCCTTTCCCCAACGAATTTTTCGTTCGGAGCGCGCGGGCCAGGAGCCAGGTGAGGCTGGAAGCTCCATTTCAGTTTTCTCTAGAATCCGTCACTGTGGTTACTCCCAATAGAATCTGTTTCAGGAAGAGGTTAGTCTGCGCGGGACAGCGTTGCCATTCATCACTGCGGGAGGGCAGAATCGGGGCTGGGGGCCGCCCGACGAGAGGGGAGGGGCCAGGGGGCGGCCCCCTTGTGACCAGCCCTGAGGAGAGGTCAGGAGAGGAGGCTGGCTGAGGAGCGCCTGGACAGCAGCAGCTGCTGACGTTCTGAATCACGCGCCCCGGGGCCCAAGGTAACCCAGACCTTTAAACAAACAGCGGGGCTGGGGGCGCTGCGGGGCGGGGGCGGGAAGGGGCAGGGACTGTGAGGGCTGGGTACTGGAGGTGGGGGTGGCCACGAACGCGTGGAGGGCGTGAGAAGGATTCCGGCTTCTCAGAGGAATCCCTGGGAATTAAGGGTGCTGAAGCAAGAAGCGAGGTGTGAGAGCGCGAAGGAGCGAAGGAGCGTTGAGAGGGCGCAAGAGCGTGGCTGACCCTAAGACTGCGCCTGGAGGTGGGGGAGAAGGTGGAGCACCAGACAGCCCCAGAAGCACAGGTAAGGTGGGATCAGGGGGCCATTTTCTTCCCGAGCCCATTTTCCATAGGTGGTCCCCTTTCAGCCATTTTCAAGGTAAAATGTAGACACAAGTGTGTTTTAGGATCTAGGGAATGAACGTCAGAGGAAGCTGTACCAAAGTGAGGCGGCTCAAAGCGCAGTCCAGGCAGGCAGAGGGTGGCGCCTTTTTTTAAAGATTCCGTCTCTTTCCACCCTAAAGCTCAGGCCGTACCCCGCCCCAACTCAACCTTTCCCACCCTCCTTCTGTCTTGCCCCCACCCCCACCGCCCCCCC
>NW_006288467.1:46755-54262 GCF_000327345.1 Myotis davidii
CAGGGTCCCACAGGCTGCTCTCACGTGGAGAGCTTTAAAGTAGCAAAGAACTGGCAGAAGAACCTCCGGTTGATCTACCAGCGTTTCGTGTGGAGTGGGACCCCAGAGACGAGGAAGCGTAAGGCAAAGTCGTGCATCTGTCATGTATGTAGCACCCATATGAACAGACTCCACTCTTGTCTCTCTTGTGTCTTTTTCGGGTGCTTTACTGAGAAACACATTCATAAACATGCAGAAACAAAAGAGCACAATTTAGCTGTAGACCTCTATCATGGGGTTATATACTGCTTTATGTGTAAGGACTATGTGTATGACAAAGACATAGAACAGATTGCCAAAGAGACAAAAGAGAAACTTTTGAAGTTAATAACTTCCACCTCAACAGATGTTTCTCAGCAGCAGTGTGTGGAGTCAGGTGTTGAAGAGAAGCAATCAGGCTGTGAGTCAAAGGAACAGGAGCCAAAATTGGTGAAACCCAAGAAAAAGAGGAGAAAAAAGTCAGTCTATACTGTAGGCCTGAGAGGGCTAATCAATCTTGGCAACACCTGCTTTATGAATTGCATTGTCCAGGCACTTACCCATATTCCTCTACTGAAAGATTTCTTCCTCTCTGACAAGCACAAATGTATTATGACGAGCCCCAGCTTATGTCTTGTTTGTGAGATGTCTTCGCTTTTTCAGGCAATGTACTCTGGGAGCCGGACTCCTCACATTCCCTATAAGTTACTGCACCTGATATGGATTCATGCAGAACACTTAGCAGGGTACAGGCAGCAGGATGCCCATGAGTTCCTTATTGCGATATTAGATGTGCTGCACAGACACAGCAAAGATGATAGTGTTGGGCAAGAAGCCAATAACTTCAACTGCTGTAACTGCATTATAGACCAAATTTTTACAGGTGGCTTGCAGTCTGATGTCACATGTCAAACTTGCCATAGCGTCTCTACCACAATAGACCCGTGCTGGGACATCAGTTTGGACTTGCCTAGCTCTTGTGCTACATTTAATTCACAGAGTTCAGAGAGGGCTGACGGCGCAGTGAGTAGGAATGACCGCATACCAGGCATCCCCTCACTCACAGACTGCCTACAGTGGTTTACAAGGCCAGAGCACTTAGGAAGCGGTGCCAAAATCAAATGTAGTAGTTGCCAAAGCTACCAGGAATCTACCAAACAGCTCACAATGAAGAAATTACCCATTGTGGCCTGTTTTCATCTAAAGCGGTTTGAACATTTAGGCAAACAGAGACGAAAGATTAATACTTTTATCTCCTTTCCCTTGGAGCTGGACATGACTCCATTTTTGGCCTCCACTAAAGAGAGCAGAATGAAAGATGGCCCACCACCAACAGACTGTGCGCCCAACGAGAATAAGTATTCCTTGTTTGCCGTGATTAATCACCATGGAACTTTGGAAAGTGGACACTACACCAGCTTCATCAGGCAACAAAAGGACCAGTGGTTCAGCTGTGATGATGCTGTTATCACCAAGGCCACCATTGAGGACTTACTCTACAGTGAAGGGTATTTACTGTTCTATCACAAACAGGGTCTAGAGAAAGACTAGTCTTATCAGGCCACTTACCAGAACAAAGTTAAAGAAATAGGCAAGGATCCTACCTGAAATGGACGATGACAATACCTATACAACAATGAGCACCTCTTGAAATATCACAAAAACCTCCTGGAAGGAACAATGACAACAGCACCTATATGACAATTAGCACCTTGATATAAAGAACGTATTTTACCACAGGCCTGTGGGAAAAATGAATACTAGCTGGTGACCATTCAGCCTTAAATGGGAGGAGGGAGAAGTGGTGGAAAATGGTCACATAAAGCAGTTAAATGAAAAGAATGTTTTAGGTGGGGAGAGTGGGAATAGAAATGTTCTAGAACTACTATATGTCATTTATTTCTGTAAAATATACTGTGGGAAATCAGGGAGTATTCAGCAAAAAGCTTCACCGTTGGTATTCCAGCTGTGGCTGACCAGATAGTTTGGGGAGAAAGGATATTTTGAAAGAGATTCTGAAAAGCTTTAAAAGAAAAACATTTAAAAAACATTTTTTTTTATTTTAAAAGAAAAATGTTTTCAAATGTTGGAAGTTCTTAAGTTAGATGTTTTCAAAATTAAAGTTTTTTATTTAAAACTTCAAAACTATTAAAATAAGGCTTAAAAGATTTTTAAAGTTCTTAGTATAAAACAGGTAAAATGAATAAAACAAGGAAAAATATTAAAAATGGAAGTTTACCAAAAAAGTTAGTGAAAGAATCAGCTTTAAAATTAAAAAGTTAAAAAAGAACAAGACTTAATTTTTAAAAGAAATAAAATAAATTTTTAAAAATTGGAGCATAAAATATGTGTGTTAAGAAATAAATTTTCAAAAAGTATAGGTTGAAATTTAAGTTTAGAGAAAAGTACAAAAGCAATGTTCAGAATTAGTCACGACAAAGATACAAAATTTTTAAATTGAAAAAATCTAAAAAAGAAAATTAGAGAATAGAAGATTTAAAAGTATACAAAGAACTTTAGACAAGTTGAATTTAAAGAATTTAAATAAAAACTATTTGATCAAGGGTAAAATTTAAAAACCTTTAAAAGTAGAATTTAAAGAAAAATTGAAAATGAAAAAATTAAATATGTTTAAATAGAAAAATCCTAAAATTAAAAGCTTAAAAGGTTGTGTTTTTTTACAAAAATTTAAGCATATTAAAATACATACGGGTATGAAAGAAGTGGAGGAAACAGAAATAATTTGACAAAAAGGTTTGTAAATATATATTTTTTTGAGTTTTATGTTACACAAATAGAATTTTGTAAAAAAAATAATAGAGACTTTAATAATCATCATTTTACAATTCAGTTGTGAGATCACTGCAAGCCTCAACCCTAGCCCACCCTCTCTTTTCAGGTTCCACATGCCATCTGATTTCCTGAAGGAACTAGAGCTATTTCTTAGGCAGAATCAACAGCATCTGAAAAGATGAATATAGCAGGGACTCTCTCCCATTTAGAGCTGCATTCATACAAATTATTCCCTTCTGAAGGGGGCTTTTGACAATTTAGTGGCTTATGGATATTAGATCACAACTGTGAAGTTCTAGCCTTGATGTTTGAGCCTGATGGCCATTGAGGGGTGACAGGGACCCATACCTTAGAACCTCCCACCTTCCTCTCTCCTTCCCTCTCCATGGAGAAACAAGACCTTTAAAATTCCACAGTAGAGCTAGGGTTTGTGCTTAACAGTTCTACTCATTCCTTACTCTCTTTTCCCTTCTTCCATCATTCATGCCTGGTTTCCTGAACCCCTCACTTACTTTACCTTACCTTCTACATCTCCGTGTCCCAGTCTGTAAGGGCTCCTTCCTTTACTGTTCACCTGGTGGCTTCTACTCCTTTGAGACTCATCAGTGACGTTTCTGGAGCCTTCCCTGAATGCTATAGGCAGGTATAAGTTGGAAAATTGTTTCTCCCTCACCTGTGTATCCCTTTCACAGTGCCTCCAAAGTACTTTGTCTGTACCTCAGTGATAGTACTTATTCTACTGTGATTCTACCGCAGCTTTGTGATTGTCTGCCCCTCTGCATCAAGCATTCTGAGAACAGGGGCCAAGCCTTATTCGTTTCTGTGTTAATAAATGGTTGTTGACTATGAAAATGAGTTCAGTTATTTGTTCTATTCGCCCTCTCAGTAATGTTTTCACCCATTCACACATCAAGCCCTCATTAAGTGCTCAATGCTATGCAAGTGTGATCGGTGTTGTATCTTACTCAAAGACAGTGTATCAAATGCTACTCAGCTTCAGGGGATCACTTAAGAAAGAAGATGCTCAGCAGGGAAATAGCCAGGCTGTGTGGAGGGAGTCTCGGGTACAATTCAAGGAAAAGAGCACAGATCTAAGAATTGGCGGTTATAAGATATTGGGAGGCAAGGGGGAGCAGCAACTAAAACACAGAGCTGGGCTCTCTGGTGTGTGTGTGTGTGTGTGTGTGTGTGTGTGTGTGTGTGTGTGTGTGAACAGTGTCTCTTACAACAGTGTCTCACACCTCTCCATGGTGTATCACATTAGTTTACCTTCCCAGAAGACAGTGTACATCACCATTTCATAGTGTTTTATAGTACATGTTTTATAGTATCATGACTATGCAACAGAGGAGTGATGAGTGGTGGCTGTGTTTAGTGGAGAGCTATAGTTTGTCTGCTTAGCACTCTAGCCCTTTCCCTATTCTTTGTGGTTCCAGCTGGGCCATCAGTCACTTTGCCTTGCTCCTCACAGGCCTCCCCAGAGTTGGGCATATCACTCATGCTAGGCCAGATTAGAGTTCTCAATTCCCCCACTCCACCACCCACACACCTCCAACAAGAGTGATTCTTCGGAGGATGGCCATAGGACCCAACAGGATCCTGTGCAATCAGAGTCCATTGCTAAATTGAGTTTATCTAGACACTGGGAGAAAGAAGTGCCTTGCTCCCTACCTTTGCTCCCCACTCCACAACCCATGCTGGAGTCTCTCTAGGCTAGGATGGCATGAATCTGGGACTTTGATAGGGCGATACCATACTATGAGGAGAAAAAAGAATCACATCCTAATTGATCTGTTTTCAGAATGGTCTACTTAAAAGGAGATACACTTTTATTCTATTTGCAAGCTTATCTTTTAAAGCTCCTTGCCACGCCTCTGATAGAAAATTAAACTGACTGGCCTGCAATTTCTACTTCTCTGTGATGGGGGAGGTGTGGTGAGGCAGGCCCAGACAAGAGGAGATGATGACTTTGGGGCACCAGGCAGACTTGAACTGAAATCACATCCCAGATCCACCACTTACTAACAGGTGACATTGGACCAGTCACAAAACCTTGTGCACAGGCCTCCCAGGGCTGTTGGGAGGTCTCAATGCAAAAGTGTTTGCAAGGCATTTAGTACAGAGCAGGGCATATGGTTGGAACTAAAGAGGTCATCTGTTTCTCCCCACTTTTCAGTGTCTAAACATTCCCTTTGTTCCCCAGGTATCCTTAGGATATGATAACTGTTAGATCTCTGGAAACCCATTTTCCTACAGACCACAAGGGCGTCACCCAAGTAAATACCTTTCTATAAATCCTCCTCAGTCAGGTTCCTCCTTACCAAACCGAGTTTTTCTCCTCCTGTGCTATAGGCACCTCATTGGGGTCTGTCTTAATATTGGCTCTACTTGACAAACAAGGGATATGAGCCACAGAGAATTCAAATGTATTTTCTCAAGTCACACAGTAATTAAGATAGAGAGAACTGTGGCATAAAGTACTAGCCCAGGTCCCTAACCACCAGGTTTGACCGCAACCCAAGAACTCATTTGATTCCTCTGATTTTACTGGAATAATATCCAGGTAATGCTCACCTCTGAGTCCACCAAATTTATTGACTTGTAAAATCTGAGAATTGGGCAAATCCCTACAGAGCCTTTCTCCTTCAGATTTTTCACTGCTTTAAGGATACACTGGCGCACGGAGAGATGAAATGATGTGCTCAAGGTCACACGGGGGATCAGTGGCAGAGCCAGGAGCACAACACAGGTCCTGGGATTCTCTTATTCCATGCCAAACCTTCTGACTGCCAAGTTTGTCTGTAAATATTGTATCTCCATTGCCTGTCGTATCTCAGAATCTGTATCCTTCTAGGCTGGGTCTGGATCCCCAAGGACATCAAAGCCCAGAGACAATAGTAAGTACATGGCTCTGACTGTTGCCAACAGAATTCTTTCCAGAGATAAAGATGTAATAAGGGCACTAGAAGCACACTGATACTTCTGGTCTCCGGGCAGCAGCAGGCAACAGAGAAGTTATGGCCGGGCCTGACAATAAGTGAAGCTCTATGATTGGATAGGATGATGGAAAGGTGATTGAGGAATTCTCGACAGTTGCCCTTTTTAGGACATGGGACATCTGATCTTTTACCAACTTTTGTTAACACTGGGTCTTGGTTCTTCCTCCATAATGAGATGCAGCTTTGGGGGGCAGATGTTTTTCTTATAGGGCTCTTGTATGCTAGTCATATGGGGACACCTTCCAGCTCATCCCCACACTGAGGGTCCAGGCCTTGAAATAATTATATTTAGCCCCAAGCCTGGATAATTATATTTAGCCCCACCATGGTGAAGAATTGCATCAGTGCCTGGTTCAAACAAGAAGCTTCTTAGTAGAAAAGGCTTGTTTGGCTGGAAAAAAACTGAGGACAAAAGTCTCTGAAATGGAGTCAAGGGTCTCACCTATATGTTTACCTGTTTCCCCATTACCGGGGCATCTTGGTCCTCATAATATAGGTTATATTACAACTGCCTGGGAGTACAGAGACAGGTGTTCTTGTGCAAGTTATACATCATCTTCGACTCATTTGGCCCAAGTAAGAAAAGAGGTGCTTTGTTTTGATTGTCCCCAAAGGATTTTGCAAGCTTTAAAACTGTATGAACTATTAGCAGTTCTTACCTATAAACTCATGGCAACTTAGCAAGAACCTTAGAAAGAAAGAAAAGAAAATACAGCATGTTGATCATAGTTTAAAATATCAAGTTGTCTTCTATTTTAATGTGCTGCATAAGGTTTCTGACCTTGATCATTTCAACCAGTTACTGTATAATAGATAATTGTTATGCCCTACTTTTTGTCATTGTAATCAATGCTGCAAAAATATCCTTGCATATATTATTTCACACATCTATGTATTTATCAAATACCTGGAAATGTATTCAGAAGCTGTTCCCTGTGTGTCTACTGAGTGCCAGGCTGAGACAAACCTACTCCCTGCCACCAAGGAGCTCACACTCCAGCAGGGGAGATAGATATATCACCAGACAGTGATGGCCAGGAAAGGAGAAGGCTAGTGTGGGGGAAGATGGGGTAGAGCAGGGAACAGACATTAATCACAAGAATTAGAGTGAGGCTGAATAAATAATCTCTAATGTGAGGTCAAGGACCTGTTCTTTCTGAGTCATCTTTACTCCTTGGTGCCTGGTGCCTGGCATGGGGTTTACCATAACCGGAGGCTCAGTGACAATTGATGAAAGGAGTGACTAGTCCTTCAGTTTCAACACTGAGATTAGATGTTGATCCCAACATCTCTCCTGATTTGTTGTGTGAATGTGGGCAAATCATGTCCCTTTCTGGTCCTTTCTTTCATCAGTTATATGGGAGTCACTTGGTAGTTAAGACCACAGCCTGTGGATTCTAACATGGGTTTTCATCCTGACTATCCACCACTGGCTGTGTAACCTTCATCAGATTACTTAAATTCCTCAACTATAAAACGAGGCCAATGGTAACAGTAGCACCTCACTTTTTTTAATATATTTTTATTGATTTTTTACAGAGAGGAAGGGAGAGGGATAGAGAGTTAGAAACATCAATGAGAGAGAAACATCGATCAGCTGCCTCCTGCACACCCCTATTGGGGATGGGCCTGCAAGCAAGGTACATGCCCTTGACTGGAATCAAACCCAGGACCCTTTCTATTACTGAGCCAAACCA
>NW_006288467.1:54462-55064 GCF_000327345.1 Myotis davidii
AGGAGGTGTGCAGGAACCAGCTGATCAATGTTTCTCTATCATCAATATTTCTAACTCTCTATCCCTCTCCCTTCCTCTCTGTAAAAAAATCAATAAAATATATATTTTTAAAAAATAAATATAAACATACTTTCAACTTGAGGCTTTTGTGCTCATTACTCTACCTGGACCAGTTTTCCCCCATAGTTTGCCTTTTTTTCATTCAGATTTCTATTTAAATACTGCATAGACAGCCCTATCCTAACCAGCTATCTAAGGTAGCAAAAACTTGTCAATCTATTTTCCTTTTCCAGGCATGTTTTCTTTATCCCTCTTATTTTTACTACCCACTTTATAATATGCTAGAGGCCTAGTGCATGAAAATTCATGCACGGCGGGGTGGGGGGGGGTGGCATCCCTTAGCCCAGCCTGCGCCTTCTCACAGTCCAGGAGTCCTCAGGGAATGTCCTACTGATGGCTTAGGCCCGCTCAGGAGACGGTGCCACCCCCATCACCCCGCTGCAGCCACCACGGGTCTCCCCCTGCAGGAGGCAACTGGACAGGCCAATCAGGGGATGGTGCCGGCCCTCCCCCATACACATTGCCCCTTAGCCACCACTGGC
>NW_006288467.1:59273-63733 GCF_000327345.1 Myotis davidii
GAGAGAAACATCGATGAGAGAGAAACATCGATCAGCTGCCTCCTGCACATCTCCTACCGGGGATGTGCCCGCAACCCAGGTACATGCCCTTGACCGGAATCGAACCTGGGACCTTTCAGACCGCAGGCCGACGCTCTATCCACTGAGCCAAACCGGTTTCGGCAGTAGCACCTCACTTTTACATTGTGGAGACATGTCACTAGATAAAAGTAGCAAGTGCTTAGCACAGAGCCTGCTACATAGTAAAGGCTAAATATCTGTGAACCCTGTGCTCCTTTCTAAACATAAATATATTTTCACCCTAACTGGTTTGGCTCAGTGGCTAGAGCATCGGCCTGCGGACTGAAGGGTCCCAGGTTCAATTCCGGTCAAGGGCATGTACCTGGGTTGTGGGCACATACCCAGTAGGGGGTGTGCAGGAGGCAGCTGATCAATGTTTCTCACCTGATGTTTCTAACTCTCTATCCCTCTCCCTTCCTCTCTGTAAAAAATCAATAAAAAATTTTTTTTTAAAAAAAGGAACTGCCTTATGACCCAGCTATTCCACTTCTGGGAATTTATCTGAAGAAACCCAAAACAGTAATTTGCGCCCCTATGTTCGTTGAAGAATTTATTTACAATAGCCAAGACTTGGAAGCAGCCCAAATGTCCATCAGTAGACGAGTGGATAAAAAAGCTGTGGTACATTTACATAATGGAATACTACTCAGCTATAAACAAAGGTGACTGAGCTGATCAAGGGAAGATGCCGCCCCCATCACCCCACTGCTGCTGCCGGCCAGCCACGATGGTTGCCTGCCCTCAGCCCTCGCAGCCGCTGCAGCTTTGTCTGGAAGGACGTCTGGAAGGACGTCGGCAGTCCAGTCTAATTAGCTTATTATGCTTTTATTATTATAGATATTTACACCATGTCTCCTTCAATAATGTCAAAGTGGCTGGAGGGGGGGTTTTCTTTCTTTCTTTCTTTTTCTCTCCCAACTCTTTTATCAATGAGGAAACTGAAGACTAAAGAAGTTTCATGAGTTGCTTAAGGCCAATAGGACAGGCCTCAATGAAAGGTCTCTTCATTTCTGGTAGTAAATTATTGTCCAAATTGATGGCTTTGAGCTTGGAGGTCATGTGCTCTTCTTCCTGTCCATTGTAGGAATTCCTGACAAGAGTAGCAGTGATGTCAACAGGTGCTGCTTATGAGCCTGGCACAGTAACTCACTATTTGTTAACAATCTATTCAATTTTAAATGAAAGAGTGCTTTTTTCTCTATTGAATCCAGTACAACCTTATAATCATATTTATTGCTCTTCACACCAGAGGCTTCCTTTAGTGATCCTCTTGTCCCAAGGCTTTATCTACATCTGTAAATTGAGGGCTCTCAAATTTGCAGCCCAGTTCTTCTCTGAACTCTAGACTCATATACTGCCTGCTGGATATCTCTCTTTGAATGTCTAATAAGCCTCTCAGATTTTTATTTATTAATTTATTATTATTATTGCTGCAAAAAGCGTTATTGTTTCCATTTGGTCCAATGCATGGGAGAGGGCTCCAGGGTGGTTAAAAGGATACCTAGTGGTTTCAGGGAGAAGCTCAGGCAAAAGCCAGACACTAAGGCAGTGATGGTGAACCTTTTGAGCTTGGCATGTCAGCATTTTGAAAAACTAAACTCTGGTGCCGTGTCACATATAGAAATTTTTTGATCTTTGCAACCATATTAAAACAAAGACTTATATTTTTGATATTTATTTTATATATGTAAATGCCATTTAACAAAGAAAAATCAACCAAAAAAATGAGTTCGCGTGTCACCTCTGACACGCGTGTCATAGGTTCGCCGTCACTGCACTAAGGGAATGCAGAGGGGCATCTCAAAGGCCTCTGAGCTCCAAAGGCTCCTGGTCGTACTTGAGGATGAGCCTTTGGAAGAGATACCCAGCCCAGCCTCAGAGCCGGCCAGCCTGCGGAGGTGAGCCAGGTGTGGCCTATCTTCTTGATGAGTTTCACCTGCTCACCCCGGAAGTGGTTCTCCAGGAGGTCACAGAGATGAGGGCCTGTGCAGGCAGAACCCAGGGCCTGCAGCTCCCAAAGGGCCTGGTTCAGGTTCCTCTCCAAGGCCAGGGCGGCTTCCATAGTCTCCTGAGTTTTGCCCCACTCATCCTGGGAGGCCTCAGCACGTCCTGGAAGAGAATGCGGCCACCGCGCTGGTTTTGCATCTTTAAGAGACGCTCGGAGCCCTCCTGCTTCTCCACCAACTCGTGGAAGAAATGGCCCATGCCTTTGAGAGCCACATCGTCAGGGTGGGAATAGAAGCCCAGAGAGAGGTAGGTGTGGGAGTCCCAAAGATGCAGGCTGGCCAGGCAGTTACCGCAGCGTCCACCTCGGTGGAATCATTCTGACAAATCTGGGAGCTCATGGTTGTTCAACAATAAGGAGTTAAGTAGGAAAACATCAAAATGGTGTTGCCTAGTCTCTGAGTTGGTGGTGACTGGGTAAAATGCTAGAGAGTGGTCGAAGGCTGGAAAAAGGGACGTCCCTGGGTCTGGAGGTAACCTGGAGGTTTTGCACTTCTTAAAAACAGTGGAGATGGGCAATCTGCCATTTCTGTGAATGCTTTGCATAGCTTGGCATCACAAGGTAATAAAGAAAATAGCAATAACAGTTGCTAGTATTTGCCGAGTACTTACCATAGGCCAGGCACTGTGCTTGGCCCTGTACAAAATCTCATTTAATCTGCACACCTTTACATAGTAGATGTTGCCCCTATTTTCTAGAAGAGGAAACTGTGCAGAGTGGATATTAGTAGGTGCAGTGGGTGCCTTATCCTGATCCCCTTTGCTGGATGGAGTGGAGAGGGGTTTTCTCTATGCTCACTGCTATATTCGTGGTGCCTAGAAGAAAGCCTGACACATATTAAATCATCTGTTGACTAAATACAAAGACAGTTTAATGAGGTGGTTACTATTCACTTCCCCATTTTACAGATGAGGTGAAGACATTTGCCCAATCTCACACAGCTAATAGTTAATATTTAACCTGGTCATCTCACACAACATTCCACTCGCAACCAGAATTGTTTTGTTTTCGCACATGATGTAAATGTTGAATGCAAATGGTCCTCAAAAGTTACATATATGTAAAAGTTTAAATTGCTAAACACACACATTCCACGGAATGACAATTTTGTTCTGTTACATTCATGAATCAAATAAGTAAAATTTATAGTCACCAATGAACAAATTAAATGGTCATCAATGCATGAGTTTTACACAATAACGAATTTGAAATAACAGAAAATTTAAAAATATTTTATCTAAGCATTCAAAGAACAAATGAAAGAATACTCAGAAATGTCATCAGAATTTTAAAGAAGATCTATAGTATAATAACAAATGATGCTCAGCAATGAGATATTAATGGAACTTAAAAAAAAAGATAGTGTATCTTTGCAACTTAGACCAATAGTCTTTCTTGCAGAACCTGTCTATTGCAATAAGAAAACAACTATTTAAAAATATTACAAATTAAAAAATGAAGCTTTGGGTGACCAGTATTTTTAGGCTGTTAATAACCCTGGTCACAGCCTTAAGAGATGAGAAAGCATAATGTAATAAATAATGATACACATGTTATTATTTTAACACAAATTATGAAACATAGATGTTTATTTTCAATGACATTTTGTTTTTTCCTTTTCTGTTTCATAAATGCTATTGTTTAAACAAAATAATAATGGGACCAGTAAACAATGGCAAATAATAATTAGCACTAGAACAAATTATATAACGTGTGGGAAAATATAACACTTTTATAAAGCTTTTTTGTCCTCTAATACCAAGAGTTCTTTTAATTATTTTTTAAAATTTTGTTGAGTATTACAATCATTCTTATTTTCATTATCTGAATCTTAGAAAACATAATCCCAATATTCACAGTATTGCAAGTTGAACTAGCACTATCTCAATACAGAAAACAACAGTTGGTACACATTCAACGTAAAGACAGACTATAAACGCTCATAATACAGTGGGCTTAACTTACATGGTTCCTTTATTCTATATATTTTGGTAATTTCCCAGATGAGAATGGGGGGTGCTGGCCCTGGAGCTCCCAGAACAGTTGATATGTTCTGCTTATCATTTATTTGCTTTAGCTCTTTGTAGGGTAGGGTGTCATGGGGCATGTGCTCAGTTCACTACATTTCCACAGAATTCTGAGTAAATTTCTGAGTATTCCTGGGAAGGAGTCAGGAAACCTTACTCAGGGAAGGAACCAACAGATTGCAGGTTGCGGTAGGGGAGGAGTGAGGATGGGAGGGCCGTCACTGGAGGGTCCCCCAGGTCTGACTGTGCGGGGACACTGAGGCTGGGAGGAGTGAGGATGGGAGGGCCGTCACTGGAGGGTCCCCCAGGTCTGACTGTGCGGGGACACTGAGGCTGGGAGGAGTGAGGATGGGAGGGCCGTCACTGGA
>NW_006288468.1:0-585 GCF_000327345.1 Myotis davidii
AGAATCATTGGTTGGCTGCTTCCTGTATGCCCCCTACTGTGGATTGAGCTGCAACATGGGCATGTGCCCTTGACTGGAATTTATCCTGGGACCCTTCAGGATCCAGGCTGATGCTCTATCCACTGAGCCAAACCAGCTAAGACATGAGGATATTTTTTTCATTGACTTTTTAAAGAGAGAGTGAAGGGAGGGATCGGGAGAGAGAGAGAGAGAGAGAGAAACATCTATGTGAGATACATTGATTGGTTGCCTCCTGCATGTGCCCAGACCAGGGCTGGGGATTGAACCTGCAACCCAGGTATGTGCCCTTGACCAGGACTTGCACCCATGACCTTTTGGTGTGTAGGCTGATGCTCTAACCACTGAGAAACACCAGCCAGGGCAATTTTAAAATTTCAGTTGTCGATAGATATGTCTTTATTGCCATTTTATTGTTCATATTTTTAATTGTTTTCTTGTTCTTAAAGAAGAGCTTTAACATGTCATATAATATTGGTTTGGTGGTGATGAACTCCTTTAGCTTTTTCTTATCTGGGAAGTTCTTTATATATGCTTTGATTCTAAATGATAGCTTTCTTGGGTGGA
>NW_006288469.1:0-220 GCF_000327345.1 Myotis davidii
GCTCTACAGGCTTACCTCAAAAATCAAGAAAAAGTGGTAGTAAAACATCTAATTCTACAACTCAAAGAATTAGAGAGAAAACAAGAGAAGCCCAGAGTGAGCAGAAGGAAGGAGATAATAAAGATCAGAGCAGAAATAAATGACATAGAGACCACCCCCCCCCAAAAAAAAATATATCAGATCAATTAAACCAAGAGCTGGTTCTTTCAAAGGATAAACA
>NW_006288470.1:0-242 GCF_000327345.1 Myotis davidii
CAAGAACTTTCATTCAGAGTTCTGCTTTCCTCTTACAATAGTTTTAATTCCCATTGAAATTACCTGCATGGTGGCAGGAAACAGGCCTCTCTAAACTGTCCCCTAAGCCCTAGCCGGTTTGCCTCAGTGGATAGAATGTTGGCCTTCAGACTGAAGGGTCCTGGGTTCGATTCCAGTCAAGGGCATGTTCCTTGGCCCTGATTGGGGTGTGTGCGGGAGGCAACCAATTAATGTGTCTCTCT
>NW_006288471.1:0-402 GCF_000327345.1 Myotis davidii
AGATCAATATTTCAGCATTATTTCACTTCAAAAAACCTAGATATAAGTTTTTATCCTTTGATTCCATAAACTTCAAGGTCCCAAGTTCCCAGAGGCTCTGGAAAACCATGCTTGAGGCTGGCAAACAGGCCTGGCCCAACCCTTGACTTTAAAACGACCATATTTTTTTACTTATAGCTACATTGTTTTCTGCTGGTTGTTTGCCGGCGGGAAATTTCAAAATTGGCCATGAGATCGCAGCCTCGGGGAAAGACTGTTTTCCCTGGCGAAACAAGTTTGGTCTAACCTGGTCCATTTAAATGTCAAAGAGCTAAGCTAGTTTCTCCCTGGGCTACAGGACCTTCATAATTGATATATTTCAATAATTCATGAGATTCAAATCCAATTTATTGTTTTAAGGCA
>NW_006288472.1:0-210 GCF_000327345.1 Myotis davidii
ATCCACTGAACCAAACCAGCTAGGGCTCATTTGTTGCTTCTTGTTTGTGCCCTGACCAGGGATCGAACCCACAACCGAGGTGTATCAGGATGATGCTCTAACCAACTGAGCTACGCAACTAGGGCCACGACTTTTTTTTTCTTGTGATGAGGCCTTCAAGATCTGCCCTCTTAGCAACTTTTAAATATGAACTATAGTATTATTAACTAC
>NW_006288473.1:0-2516 GCF_000327345.1 Myotis davidii
CAAAATATATAAAGAGCTCATACAACTCAATAATAAAACAAAAAAATGTCATATTAAAAAATGGACAGAGACTGGCTGGTGTGGCTCAATGGTTCATCATTGACCCAGAAACCAAGAGGTCACCGGTTTGATTCCCAGTCAAGGCACATGCCTGGGTTGAGGGCTAGATCCAAACTAGGGGGAGTGTGCATGAGGCCCCTGATCAATGTTTCTCTCTTATCAATGTTTCTATCTTTCTATCCCTTTCCCTCTCTCTTAAAAAAAATCAATAAAAACATATTTTTAAAAATAAAAATGGGCAGAAAAACTACATAGGCATTTTTCCAAAGAAGACATACAAATGGCCTACTGGTATATGAAAAAATTCTCACCATCACTAATCATTAGAGAAACGCAAGTAAAAAATACAATGAGATATCAAGTCACACGTGGTAGAATGGCTACACGAGTGGTCGGCAAACTTATTAGTCAACAGAGCCAAATAGCAACAGTACAACGATTGAAATTTCTTTAGAGAGACGAATTTTTTAAACTTAAACTATATAGGTAGGTACATTGTTATTAACTTAGTTAAGGTACTCCTAAGGCTTAGGAAGAGCCACACTCAAGGGGCCAAAGAGCCGCATGTGGCTCGCGAGCTGCAGTTTGCTGACCACGGGACACCAAAAGTCAAGAGATAACAAATGCTGTGCAGGATGTGGGGCGAAGGGAACCTTTATGTGCTGTTGGTGAGGATGTAAACTGGTGCCGCCATTACAAGAAAAGAGTATGGAAGTTCCAAAACATAAAGCTGCCAAATTATCCAGTAATCCCACTTCTGGGTATCTATTGAAAAGAAATGCAAACAGAATTTTGAAGAGATAATTGTGCTCCCATGTTTATGGCAGCATTATTCACAATAGCCACGACATAACCTTAGTGTCTCTCGATGAATGAATGAAGAAACTGTGTTGTATGCACACACGGAATGTTATTCAGCCAAGAGAAAAAAGGAAAGCCTAACATTTGTAACAAGACAGATGGACCATGATTAAACTAAGTGAAATAAGCAAGATGCATGGTATCACTTATAAATGGATTTTTTTTACAAAGTCAAATGCATAGAAAAAGAGTAGGAAAGTATTTGCCAGGGCTGGGGGTCAAGGAAATAGGAAGAGGCTGGTCAAAGGGTACAAACTTTCTGCTCAAGGGCAAATACAATCTGAGGACATCATGTAAAACATGGTACTATGGTTGATAACACTGTGTTGTATAATTGAAGTTTTCTGAGAATATAACTCAAGAGTTCTCACAAAAGTAAAAAAATGAAGCACAAATTAAAAGGACAAAATATCTAGATGAGGTGTTGATGTATTAATTAACTAGATGGGGGAAATATTTCACTATATATATCAAATCTCCATGATGTACACTTAACCTCTTACAGTTTTGTCAAAAATAGAAAAAAATCACTGTGTCCACAGTACTCCAGACAAATATTGAATGATTGTTTTTAAGTACTCAGAGCAAAATAGTTTCCCTAAGCCATAGAATTGTTAGTTAATTCACATTCACTTGTGAAATTCTTGTGAATTTTGGAAGGTATACAAAATAAATCTGAAACCTAATACTTTGTGTTCAGAGACTTTGTGATTAGTGAGAAATCATATGGTAGTGCACTTTGCAGACTAGAAATCTAAAATATTTCAGGTATAAAATTTATGATTCCAAGTTTTATAGTACAAAGATTACCTTAAACTTTGAGATTTTATTAAATCATTTGAATAAAGAGCACTATGACTTGCTTTCTGCTACAAAGGGCCCTGAGAATCATTAGATAATCCAAGTGAACAAAATTGGTAAATTTTCAACCTATACACCAATAAGGTTTTTTACTATAACAATCTTTAAGTATGTCTATTCTTATTTAAATCCTGCATCCTCTGGCCTATTTTTTCCCATATTCTCTAAACTTTGGCCTAGAAATCTATTAACTTGGACTCTAAATAGGTTCTTAAAATTCTATAGCTTTTAAAATCCCATGAGAAATCAAGAGTCACTAATAAGGTAGAGTTAAGTATTGATATTTTTAATTGCTGTGGAAACAAATGAGTATTTTAAAAGGTTGGATTATTTCACCAAGTTGAGTATTTGTTAATAACCTAAGTAGGATTCAAATAGAAGATTAGTCTTTATTACCTTCTAATTGTACTTTGCACATACTCTACAACCAGAACTCTGGAATTAGATAACTGTCATTAGTATTAGTAAAGATTAACAATGTCTTTTGAGTTTGGGAACACAGCTTGAAAATTGGTGATCAGTAATAGCATGGGTTATATGGATCTGTTCTCTACACAACTGACTTAGAGGCCGAATTTTGAAATACTTTGGAATATCAGTTTTTTATAAAGTGAAACATTCTAGGTTTAAGACAGAATGCTAACAGTCCATACCAGGGGTGGGCAAACTTTTTGACTCGAGGGCCACAATGGGTTCTTAAACTGGACCGGAGGGCCAGAACAAAAGCATGGATG
>NW_006288474.1:0-202 GCF_000327345.1 Myotis davidii
ATGCCCTCCTGGTTCCCGCCACAGATTAGTCCAAGAATCAGGGAACTACTTGCCTGAGTGGCATTTCCTCTGGTCAACACCCACCAGCTCCTGCTGGGGTCCTCCCAGGGCCGGGATGTTCACCAGGATCCTGGACCCCTGTGCCCCCTGAGTGGAAACCAGGAGTCACATCTTCGATGAGAAAAAGAGATCTTTGATGAGA
>NW_006288475.1:0-762 GCF_000327345.1 Myotis davidii
GTAAAAATCCTCTGTATGAAGTCACAATCCTGTGTATTAGAGTAACAATACTGTCTTTGATGTCACTATCCAGTCTATGAAGTAACAATTTTGTGTTTGAAGTCACAATCCTTTCTATCATGTAACAATCCTGTCCATGAACTACCAATCCTCTCTATTAAGTCAAAATACTGTCTGGGATGTAAAAATCCAGTCTATGAATAACAATTCTCCCTATGAAGTCACAATCCTTTCTATGATGTCACAGTCCTGTGTATGAACTAAAAATCCTCTCTATGAAGTCACAATCCAGTCTATGAACTAACAATCCTCTCTATGAAGTCACAATACTGTCTATGATGTAATAATACAGTCTATGAAGTAACAATCCTGTCTATGAACTAAAAATCCTCTCTATGAAGTGACGATGCTGTCTATGAGGTATCAACACAGTATATGAAGTAACAATCCTGTCTCTGAAGTAACAATCCTCTCTATGAAGTCACAATCCTGTCTATGATGTAACACTACAGTCTATGAAGTAACAATCCTGTCTATGATGTAACAATACTGTCTATGATGTCAAAATCTTGTCTATGAAGTAACAGTCCTCTCTATGAAGTCACAATGCAGTCTATGAAGTAGCAATCCTCTCTATGAAGACACAATTCTGTCTATGATGTAAAACTACAGTATAGGAAGTGGCAATCCAGTCTATGAGGTATCAACACATTAAATGAAGAAATATCAAGTCTATGAAGTAACAATCTTGTCTATGAAGTA
>NW_006288476.1:0-596 GCF_000327345.1 Myotis davidii
CTTTACTTTTCATTACTCTTCCCTTTTTTCCTCTTGCACCCAAGTCAATGAAAAGCAAACATTTTAAATAATTCATATGAAAAAAAAAAACAACTCAAGGAACTATCTCCATGGGTTTTTTTTTGTTATTAAAGAAAGGAAGAGGAGAAACCAAGATGGCGGCATAGGTAAACACCGGAGATTGCTGCCTCGAACAACCATTTCAAAAATACAACTAAAAGACAGAATGGACATCTACCAGAAACACAGGAAGGCTGGCTGAGGGGAAATTCTACAACTAGAAGGAAAGAGAAAAGCACACCGAGACTCAGAGGAGGCGCAGTGCGGAAAATACAAAGGTGCGGAGGGGCGTGCGGAGCGGGTTGGCGGCTGAGGGTGTGGTTGTCTGTTTCAATCGGGAGGAGTCACAGGCTCTGAGTTCCAGTTCCGGGCAAGTCTCCGAGGACCCAAATGGGAGAAGTGGGACTGTCTGGCATCAGTTGGAATTCAAGGGCAGCTTTCTCTCCGAGGTACTTGCAGCAGTTGCTGGGACTCTGAAAAGGCAGAACCTCTGGGGACTGGACTGAGAGCAGCCATAACCGCTCCCTCTGCCCCAC
>NW_006288476.1:644-887 GCF_000327345.1 Myotis davidii
CGGGGCCCCGCCCCGCCCAAGCCCTGCACAGAGCCATTTGCAGGAGAGCCTCAGGCAAAGGATAGATTAGCACCTCCCCAGAGGACAGAAGTTTTCCCACTGCAGATACAGCTGACTCTCACAGCCAGTTGGCCTGGAGGTCAAATCTTCCCAGTATTAACTACAACAATCAAGGCTTAACTACCACAAGACTGTGCACAAAGACCACAGGGGAGTGCACCAAGAAAGCATAAAAAAATGCGG
>NW_006288477.1:0-1812 GCF_000327345.1 Myotis davidii
TTGAGCCTTTATGAAAGGATGAGATATTTCTTTATTGGTTTTTGAGATTGAAGTCTTTTATTAGTAAAAGGATTAAAAATAAATCAGACATGTTAAAGGAGATAGCACACAATCAAAGTGAAGACTGCACTAAACCAATACTCTTGGTGATAGAAAGTCCTTAATCGATAATTAGTAATTAAATAAAGATGAAGGAAGTAGTTTAGATTTAATTAAAGCTACATGTGTATTTTAAAAAAAGCATTTACAGGGAAGAATGATAATTTATTTTCAATAACATTCATTTCAAAATAAAATAATCTTACCAGAAAGAGGACTATGTGTTTCTCTCTCTCTTTTTTCTTTTTAATATATTTTATTGATTTTTGCAGAGAGGAAGGGAGAGGGATAGAGAGTTAGAAACATCGATGAGCGAGAAACATGGATCAGTTGCCTCCTGCACACCCCCTACTGGGGATGTGCCACAACCAAGGTACATGCCCTTGACCGGAATCGAACCTGGGACCCGTCAGTCCTCAGGCCGACGCTTCATCCACTGAGCCAAACCAGCTAGGGCCTCTCTTAATAATGTATTTAAATGGGTAAAAATAATCAATCATGATACTGTGGATGATTTCAGTTTGCTTAGTGTAGACAAGTGGTCTGCAAACTACGGCCCCATGAGTGTGGCTCTTCCACAAAATACCACGTGCGGGCGTGCACATACAGTGCAATTGAAACTTCATGGCCACACCCAAGGGAGCAAAGAGCCACATGTGGCTCGCGAGCCGCAGTTTGCCGACCACTGGTGTAGACCATCTCTTGTAAAATAAACATTTTGTAACAGTTCATAATTCCATATAAACCTTGGAGAACCAATATTTATTTTCTAGTAAGATCAAATAATGAATTATATAAAATGGATCTGATAAAGGGCAGAAAAAATAGGTAGTACATATTCAAAGAATTATAGTATGATTTTTGCAATATTATATTTTAAAAGTGTATTTGTTATATTTGTTAGTTACATTGAAATATGTCTACATATTTAAGTAATTGATAGTAGGATAAAAAACATATCATTTTAATTTATTTATCTATGATTTAAACATAAGTCATAGATAAATAAACTCTAAAATGAATAATTTTCAAGGCAACCTACTGAATGGAAGATATTTGCCAATGTTACATTCGATAAGGGGTTAACATCTAAAATTTATTTAACAACTCAACACCAAAATAAATAATCCAATTAAGAAATGGGCAGAGGACCTAAACAGACACTGCTCCAAAGAGAATATACAGATGGCCAATAGACAGATGAAATGATGCTCAATGTGGAAGCATTTTTCTCTGCCTGTTGAGATCTTGCTTCCAGGAGTGTCCTCTGTTTGACTCAAATAAACTCTTAGTGTTTCTACAGGTTTGGACATTCTTATGTAGACACCGTAATATTAAATAAAGTATACAACACTAAGAAAACAAAAAACAAACTCTAGCCAGTTTGGCTCAGTGGATAGAGTGTAGGCTTACTGACTGAAGTGTCCAAAGTTCAACCTGGTCAAGGGCATATAGCTCAGTTGCAGGCTCAATCCCCATCCTGGTTGGGGCATGTGCAGGAGGCAACCAATCAATGTGTCTGTCTCACATCTATGTTTCTCTCCTTGTGTCTCTCCCTCTCCCTTTCACTCTCTCTAAAACTCAAGGGAAAAATATCCACAGATAAGGATTAACAACAACAGCAAAAAGATGCTCAATGTCACTTATCATCAGAGAATTGCAAATTAAAACTACATTGAAATCACCTCATACCTGTCAGAATAGTTATAATAA
>NW_006288478.1:0-967 GCF_000327345.1 Myotis davidii
GGACTGAAGGGTCCCGGGATCGAGTCCGGTCAGTGGTACATGTCGCTGTTGCCAGCTCCATCCCCAGTAGGTGTGCTGCAGGCAGCCAATCCATGTTTCTCTCTCATCAATGTTTCTATCTCTTTATCCCTCTCCCTTACCGTCTCTCTAAAAATCAATAAAAAATGTTTAAATAAATGAATAAATAAATAAAATCTAGAAAAGCATATCTTCCCCTGAGGGGATTTAAAAAAAGGGGGGGGGGCGGAGGCAGGTTGGGGGGAATCCTATCCTGGGAAGGTGTGGGTTTCTCCCCGGCTGCCACCACTGCAAGCAAGCAGCTGCTTTGCCCACATATGTAAGCTTCTCCTCTTAAAGCTCTTGTGCATTTGAATACGGCCACATGTCAGTTCTTCAGGACTGATCCATCCCATGACCGGCTCACAGTGGATACCTGCATCCCTTACCAGGTGCTGGGGGCAGACTGGAGCATCTTGGTTTTCACTGCTGCAGTGAATGTGGCCCCATTCAGGGCCCTCAAAAATAGAGGTGTGGATGAACTTAGCATTCCTAGCTGCCTACGAATTTGTGGTTCCCCCCATGGATTTCTAGGGTGGCACTATTACAAATTCAAAGTTCATGCACACAATGCATCAAAAAAGGCCAATATTCAAAACATCAGAGATGGAGGAAGAAAAGGTTTACTGATCAAGAAGGCGCCAGCTGGAGAAGATGAGGACCTGAAAGCTCCCACAAAGCAATCTCACGAGAGCCCAGAATTCAGGCTTATTTCGTGTCAAGGGAAGGGAGAACCCCGAGAGGTGTGTGACACCTGGGCTCCCACAGGGACCCAAGGAAGAGCACAGAACTCTCTGGTTCTCTTTGTCCCCCAGTTCTCCAGCGACCTCTGCTCATCTCATTAGGTCTTGAGGCTCCCACAGATCTTTGCCAAAAGTTCAAGTTTTGAAAAGAATTTCTCTAATAATTA
>NW_006288478.1:2077-2495 GCF_000327345.1 Myotis davidii
AGCTGATCGATGCTTCTGTCTCATCGATGTTTCTAACTCTCTATCTCTCTCCCTTCCTCTCTGTAAAAAATCAATAAAATATATTTAAAAAAAAAAAAAAAAGCTCACACCCGCTTCTTCACTCTCATCACTTCCCCTGAGATTCTGCCCCTTCGCTGCCAATCAGCCTTTGTCACAAGTGCTTGGACCTTAACATGAGGGAAACCCAGAAGAAAGGTAGCAAAACCGATTTATAGGGAAACCCACAGCTTTCTGTTTGCAGGGCCAGGACTAGTGCGAGGTGAGGAAGGCACTTGCCTTGGTTACAACATGTAGGGAGGCACGAAAAAGTTACTGTTATCATCATCCCCATTTTACTGCTCCGTGGAGACTGAGGCAGAGGGGTCATTGCTTGCCCAGAGTCCCACAGGGCGGCAGG
>NW_006288479.1:0-441 GCF_000327345.1 Myotis davidii
GCTATGAACTTCCCTCTAAGGACTGCTTTTGCTCTTCCAAAGATTTTGGGTAGTAGTGTGTTCATTTTTATTTGTTTCCAGGAAGTTTTTGATTTTTTTTTATCTCATTGGTAACCCATTCATTGTTTAATACATGCTATTTAGCCTCCATGTGTTTTAGGATGTGTTCATTGTAGTTAATTTTTAATTTCATTCCATTGTGATCTGAGATGTTTGATATGCTTTCAATCTTCTTGTACTTGTCGAGACTTGTTTTGTGTCATAACATGTGATCTATCTTTGTGAATGATACAAGTGCACTTGAGAAGAATGTATATTCTGCAGCTTTGTGCTGAAATGTTCCATAAGTGTCAATTAAATCCATCTGATCCAGTTTGTCCTTTAAAGTCACGGTTACCTTGTTAAGACTTTGTCTAGAAGATCTATCCAGTGAAGTCAGCA
>NW_006288480.1:0-632 GCF_000327345.1 Myotis davidii
TATATATATATATATATATATACACAAAAATATTATCAGTGCTTAGAATAATTTCTAAATACTCTATAATCCCATGAAACCTTTCAACATACAGTAATCAAACAACCTAGGTATACACCCAAAGGATATAATATCACTATCTTGAAGAAATATCAGTACTCCCATGTTCATTGAAGCATTATTCACAATAACCAAAATATGGAAACAAACTAAATGTCTACTGATGGATGGATGGATGCATAAAGAAAATGTAATTAGATAGATAGATAGATAGATAGATATTAGATATTAAAGGCCCGGTGCACTAAATTGCACTGCATGGTCCCTAGGCCTAGCCTGTGATCAGGGCCATCTCACTGCCACCCACCCCAGTTCCCCATTCGCCATCCAGTGATGGGAGCTTGATAGCTGGGGTAGGGACCAAGAGGTCGGCTGCTGCTGCACGCTCACCAGCCCCAACCCCGCCATGGGTCGCCCTCTGTGTGCGAGGTGACCAGCAGGGTCGGGACCTTGGCCTGGTACCAACCGCGCCCTCCGCCACCCACCCAGGTCCTGTTTTCCATCAGCAATCAGAGCCTGTGGGCCAGAGGGAGGTACCAAGTGGTGGTCAGTGCACCTCATAGTGACTGGTC
>NW_006288481.1:0-804 GCF_000327345.1 Myotis davidii
AGCTAAAGCCAGCTCTCAGCTCCAGTGACAGCATTAGAAGGTAAATAAACACCAGAATGAAAGAAAAAAAAGGAGAGGTTGGGAGCTTCAGTCAACCGCCAGCCTGAAAACAGCCCACAGCCCCTCACCCAGACACGGCCAGGAACCCCAGTGGGGACCCCCAGCATGAAGGGTGTGTGACCAGCTGCAAATAGCCATCATCCCTTCATCCAGGCTGGCCAGGCACCCCAGTGGGGACCCCCACCCTGAAGCAACAAGATGTCAGCTAATTTGCATAATGAAGGTGGGCAGCAGCAGGCAAGGCTGTCCATGATCCGGTACCCAGATCTGTGACCCTGCTGGGCAGGGGGACAGTGCAGGAGGCTGTCCGCAGTCCTGGGACCGGGATCTGTGACCCTGCCAGGCGGGGGGCAATGCTTGAGGCTGTCAGTGGTCTGGGACCGGATCTGTGACCCTACTAGGCAGGGGGAAGTGCAGGAGGCTGTCCGCTGTCCCAGGACCTGGATCTGTGACCCTGCCAGGCGGGGGGCCATTCTTGAGGCTGTCCACAGTCTGGAACCCGGATCTGTGCTCTGGCAGGCAGGGCGGCAGCACTTGAGGCTGCCCACGGGACCAAGACACAGATCAGTGACCCTGCTAGGCAGGGGGCAGCACTTGAGGCTGTCTGTGGTCCCAGGACCTGGATCCGTGACCCTTCCTGGTGGGACAGCAGCTCGCACAGGGATGGATTGGCTGGGGTTGGGCAGGGCAGGATGCCTGCCTTCCACACAACCCCAGTCACTCTGGGCAGATGAGCAGTGCAGA
>NW_006288482.1:0-855 GCF_000327345.1 Myotis davidii
AGAAAAATCTTATTCCCAAACCCCAGAAAGTCGGCATGGCCCATGGTGGGGAAAGGAGAGAGACAGAGGAAGCCCCATCCATGCTCCTCTGGGGGAGCACCCCTGGGTCCTCATCAAAACCCCGAGAAAGAAGAGCTCTCAATCCTGAAAGCTTCCCACGAAGATATGGGATCAGGGTGACAGGTCTCAGGAAAGAGGGGAGCGAGGGGGGTCAGGACAGTACCCCTTGTGGCCAGCATCCTTGAGTCCTTTCCCATCTGGGGTCGCCCCTAGGATGACAAGGTCAGGCATGCAGCCCAGGGTCGAACCTGGACCTTATAAGCAGACTCCATGCAAATGGGGATCTCCTCCTGCTCATAAAAGGGGGCCTTGCCCGGCATGTTGGGGAAACACCCAGAACCCAAGCGCCTGAGACAGGACGCCAGCGGCTCCACCATGGACTTGGTGCCAAGCTGCGTTTTCCTCCTGATCATTTCTCAAGGTCGTTCTCAGGAGTGGGGAGCGCTGAGACCTGTGCCTGTGCCTGTTGGTGCTTCCATGTGATTCTCAGTCCACCTTGTGTCTCTGTGTTTGCAGGTGTCCAGTGTGAGGAGCAGCTGGTGGAGTCTGGGGGAGGCCTGGTGCAGCCTGGGGGGTCCCTGAGACTCTCCTGTGCAGCCTCTGGACTCATCTTCAGTAGCTACGAAATGCACTGGGTCTGCCAGGCTCCAGGGAAGGGGCTGGAGTGAGTTGCTTACATTAGTAACCCTAGTGGTAGTACCACGTACTACGCCACCTCTGTGAAGGGCCGCTTCACCATCTCCAGCGACAATAAAAAAAAAGTAGCACATACTACGCCGACGCTGTGAAGGGCCG
>NW_006288483.1:0-514 GCF_000327345.1 Myotis davidii
GCCTCCTGCACGCCCCTTACTGGGGATCAAACCTGTAACCCAGGCAGATGCCCTTGACAGAAATCAGAACTGGGAGTCTTCATTCTCTATCCACTGAGCCAAACCAGTTAGGGCTTAACCATCATTTTAAACATTTATTTTTAATACTAGAGGCCCGGTGCACAAAAATTTGTGCACTTGGGGAGGGGGGAGGTGGCTCAGCCTGGCCTGTGCCCTCTCACAGTCCAGGATCCCCCGGGAATCGGGCCTAAGCTGGAACTCAGACATCCCTCTCGCAGTCCAGGGCTCTCAAAGACTAGGACCAAGGAGGCAGGAGAGGGTCACAGCTGGCAATCAGACATCCCTCTGGCAGCAGTGCAGCCCTCGGGGGATATCCATTTGCCAGCAGGGAGCAGGCCTAAGCTGCAGTCAGACATCCTTAGTGCTGCTGAGGAGGCAGGAGAGGCTCCCATCACCACCGCTGTGCTGGCAGCCATCAGAATGGCTTGTGGCTGAGCAGAGCTCCCTCATGTGG
>NW_006288484.1:0-433 GCF_000327345.1 Myotis davidii
GGGGAAGCCCCTGTGACAGAAGAATTAGACACTTAAATTAAAAATGATAAGGTATAGACAGCATTTTATTGTAAAGAATTTGGCCTCTGTTATTTAAGAATGACTAAAAGCAAATGGTAGGTTTGGGGGAAGCATCAAGAATTGTAGGCACCATTATGAAGTTTCAGGATTGGAGGCAAGGTTTGAATTATACACGGTTGTTTCATCAGTGCTGATTTAAATTACAATATACTTAAATGTTTAAATTTTACATATTGTATTAAAATATTCAGAATATAAGCACAACCAACAAACCAACAGAGACAAGACACTGGGAGTGGTTGAGGACAAGTGAGTAGGGATAGGGGAGGCTGGGGTCAGTATAGAAAAAAAGAAAGAACATATCCTACCTAATAAAATTGAAACATGGTAATTAGCGTACGACCACTACCCT
>NW_006288485.1:0-993 GCF_000327345.1 Myotis davidii
CGCTGGATGGCTCCTCCCTGGCCCAAACCTAAAATCTCAGGCCAAGGTTTTAGGCCTGGGCTGGGGCACACCCAGCTCCCCACAGCCACAGCCACTGCCACTGCCATCAAGGATTGCTGACTGGATCTCCCCAGGTTCCCTGCCACTGCAGCCATCAATGATCCCTGGCTGGCTCCTCCCCGGCCCAAGCCTAAAGCTTCTGGTTGAGGTGTTAGGCCTGGGCCTGGGCCAGTGCCCCCTCCCACCCCAGCTCCTGCCGCCAATCGCTTGCTGGGTCCTCCCCGGTCCAAATCTAAAGACTCTGGCTGAGGTGTTAGGCCTGGGGCGGACCCCCCACCCCCATGCTCTCCACCATCAATGATTGCTGGCTGGTTCCTCCCTGACCCAGGCCTAACGCCTCAGGCCGAGGGTTTAGGCCTGGGCCAGGGCACCGCCAGCTCCCTGCAGCCGCCTCCGCCATCAGTGATCACTGGCTGGCTCCTCCCTGGCCCAAGCCTAAAGGCCCAGGCTGAGGGTTTAGGCCTGGACCTGGGCACCCCCAGTTTCCCACCGCCGCCTCTGCCATCAATGATCACTGGCTGGCTCCACCCCGGCCGTGGTCTAAAGCCTCAGGCCGAGGGTTTAAGTCTGCGCCAGGGCATCCCCAGCTCCCTGCAGCTGCCTCCACATTCAATGATCATTGGCTATCTCCTCCCTGACCCAGGCCTATCGCCTCAGGCTGAGGGTTTAGGCCTGGGCCGGGGCACCCCCAGCTCCCTGCAGCTGCCACCATCAACATTTGTTGGCTCATGATCACTGGCCTGCTCCTCCCCAGCCCAAGCCTAAAGCTCGGGCCAAGGCTTTAGGTCTGGACTGGGGAACCCCCAGCTCCCCACTGCCACCTCCGCCATCAAGAATTGCTGGCTGGCTCTGCCCCTGCCCTGGCCTAAAGCCTCAGGCCGAGGCTATAGGCCACCGATTGCTGACTGGCTCCGCCCTGGTTCCCCGCCACAA
>NW_006288485.1:9341-10542 GCF_000327345.1 Myotis davidii
CATCTGCTTTGGGGATGGAAGTGGGCCAGGAGGAGAAGAAAGGGCCAAAGGGGGGTAGCAAACAGTGAGAATGAGGGAAAAACTTGTGCTTTTATTTTCACTGTTTACTTCTTTTTGTTTTAGGTTTTAGTTGAGGTATACTTTACAAAGAGTGTGACATACTACCATGAAGTGTGTAGCCCAAGTAATTTTCACATTGGTCTCTCATAACCTCCATTCAGACTAGGAGACAAAATATTCCTCTCTCCCCAAAATTCTTTCATGCCTCCCCCACTCCCCAATGTCCATGAGTGCCTGCCCCTCTGCCCTCATCCTGACCATGGGTTTTTGGGTTGCTTGCTCAGTATAAGGGTTTCTAGAGTTACCTGCGTTATGGACCTTGTCATCCCTTTGTGTTGACTCTATCGTATTCCATGTATGAATATTCCCAGTCTGAATACTGTTCTCCCACTAATGGCCATTGGGATGTCCCAGTTTGGAGCTATTATGGGAGGAACTGGTTGCTATTCAGAAACAAGGCAGATGTTGTCTCTGTACTGGATGTTCCCGCTGGAGCAGCAGTAGGAACTGTGTGCTTTGTACAGTTAGGTCTCTAACATGAGCTTCCCCAGATGGTAGAAGAGGGACTTTTCCCATTTCCCAGAGACCCACACACATGGTCGCTGCTCCTCTGCTTTTCTCTGTTGGGGGAGCTTCCTTCTTATAAAATGTCCCTAAGAAAGGCAACCCCAGGGAACCATCAGTGCAGGCATCCTGAGGAGAACATTCACAGAATGTTGTGATGATGTCCACACATCGGAGATGGTCTTTACACCTCCATTCAGACTCCTCCGTCTGGTGAACAATGTTTTTCAGGGGAAGGAAATATACTTACAGCAGGTAACACTGTTATGGCTCTTTGACTATTATGACAGAGGACTGCATCAGAAGACCCCGAATTTTGTCCCAGCACCCCTCTAACCAGGAACAAGCCACTTAGACTCTCTCTCTGCAATCACGCAAGTGGAAGCAGGAGCCACCTGTTCTGTCCACAGAGAGCTGCCACAGAACGCCATGCCTTCTGGTGCTCAAGTCTACCCTGCGTTTTCTCCATGGCGGCCCAGCGGCCAAGCGACGCAAAACTCAGCTCACTGGGCACCGTGACAGGCACCTGCTGCTTTCAGGCAGTGGATCTCTCTCCGTGAGTGCTGTCACCAGACTC
>NW_006288486.1:0-360 GCF_000327345.1 Myotis davidii
TCAACCAATCAAAGCATAGTATGCTAATGATATTCTAAGGCCACTCAACAGCTCTCTATGATGCGCACTGACCACTAGGAGCCAGAGAGTCGACCAGTCGACCAGTCACTATGATGTGCACTGACCATCAGGGGGCAGACACTCCAACGGTAGCTTGCTGAGGGGGTCCAGCCAATCAGATCTAAGTGAGATGAGCCGGACATGCCCTGAAGCCCTCCTACAGTCCCTCCCCAGCTGGCCAACCTCCCACGTCCCTCCCTGCCCCGATTGTGCACTGGTGGGGTCCCTTGGCCTGGTCTGTGCCTTCTTGCAAGCTGGGACTCCTCTGGCGATGTCGGAGAGCCATTTTTGGTGCTATCC
>NW_006288487.1:0-679 GCF_000327345.1 Myotis davidii
TCTGAGCAAACTATGGAGGAAGTTTTCCCTCTTAATATCTTTCTAGCCCTTTGTCTCCCGAATAAGGGTTTTTCCGGACCTTCTGGAGACTTTACAAAGAGCTCTGTGTAAGTTATTTTTGCAGGCAGCTTGTAACCTTGAGCATAGTACATTTCAGATAACTAATAAATACCTGGCTTGAGACTATGGGAGTATTATTATCCCCTTATGTTAGATGGAAGATCAGACAGTGAAGTTTATCTTCCCTATTATTCAATCAAGCTAAAAAGCAACTTTAATATACAGTATAAGGGACCATCTCAAAATAACAGAGTTGACTCATAGAACAAGGGATCATCTACAAATAGCAGAGAATTTTAAACAGTAATTTTATAAAATAGAGATTATTATGCTTCCGAGAGGGGAAAAACAGCCCCGACAGGAAGTTTCAATTGTCATTAAATTTACTCGTCACTGTTTAACACTGAAAGAGACATGTGATCTTTCATCTATAGGCTTAAATTATTTTTATAGTTGGAAGGGGGATTTGAGAATAAGATGAGATTGGTTATAGATAATAGAATATAATCCCCCCGCCCCCCCCCCACACACACACAAACTGCTGAGCAATAGAGTGTAATCCTTTTACCAGATTGCAGAGGAATTAAGACACTATAATTAAAACCTTGGCTTGAGTTTG
>NW_006288488.1:0-362 GCF_000327345.1 Myotis davidii
GCAAGCTGCCCTACCAATCTGAATGTCTTGTCCCTGGTGGTCAAAGTCTGACATAGTGAGAGGTTGAGCAACCTTAGTTTATCATTTGAATATTATGCTTTTATTGGTTGAACAGGTGGCCGGTTGATTTGACACTTAGCATATTAGGCTTTTATGATATTGGATTGATTTCATATAGGAAGGGAGTGAGAAACATCAATGATGAGTCAGAATCATACATCGGGTGCCTCCTCTACGCCGCCGGAGCATATGCCCTTGACCAGAATCGAACCTGGGAACTTCCAGAGTCCACAGTCCAATCTCTATCCACTGAGCCAAACAAGTTAGCACTCATTGATTAATTCTTGTCTGTGCCCTGACCA
>NW_006288489.1:0-781 GCF_000327345.1 Myotis davidii
TTGGGGAGACTTTGTTTGTGACTCAATATGTGGACTATTTTTGATTCTGTTCCATGAGTGGAATGTATATTCTGTGGTTTTGTGGTGAAGTGTTCTGAAGTTGTCAATTAAGTCCATCTGATCTAGTGAGTCATTTAAGATTGCTGTTTCTTTGCTGATTGTCTGTCTAGAGGATTTATCCAGTGATATAAGTGGTGTATTAAAGTCCCCTACTATGATTGTATTGTTGTTGATCTCTCCTTTGATATCTTCCAGGAGATTTTTATGTATTTGGGTGGGTGCTCCTGCATTGGGTGAATATATGTTTATCAGGATTATATCTTCTTGTTGTATTGATCCCTTTAGTATTAGGAAGTGGCCTTCCTTATCTCTTGTTATGGCCTTCACTTTGAGGTCTATTTTGTCAGATATAAGAATTGCTACCCCAGCTTTTTTTTCATTTCCATTTGCCTTATTTTTACCCAGGTTATATCTTCTTGTTGTATTGATTCCTTTAGTATTATGAAGTGGTCTTCCTTATCTCTTGTTATGACCTTCACTTTGAGGTCTATTTTGTCCGAAATAAGTATTGCTACCCCATCTTTCTTTTTGTTTCCATTTGCCTGAAAGATATTTTTCCATGTCTTCAATTTCAGTCTGTGTGAGTCCCTTCTAATGAGGTGGGTATCTTGTAGACAGCAAATGTATGGGTCATTTTTTTTTTTTATTCATTCAGCCACTCGATGTCTTTTGGTGGAGCATTTAATCAGTTTATGTTTAAAGTTATTATTGAAAGGTACTT
>NW_006288490.1:0-784 GCF_000327345.1 Myotis davidii
CTCCAATAAAATCTTTTAAAACCCTAGAGACCCAGTGCACAAAATTTGTATATGGGGGCGAGTCCCTCAGCCTAGCCTGCATCCTCTCCAATCTGAGATCCCTCTCACAATATGGGACTGTTGGCTCCCAACCACTCGCCTGCCTGCCTGCCTGATTGCCCCTAATTACTTCTGCCTGCTAGCCTTATACCCCCTAACTGCCCTCCCCAACAGGCCTGGACCCCCCAACTGCCCTCCCTTGCTGGCCTGGTTGCTCCCAACTGCCCTCCCATTCCAGCACAGTCACCCTCAACTGCCTTACCCTGCCGGCTCAGTTGCCCCCAAATGCCCTCCCCTGCAGGCTGGTCGCCCCTAAATGCCCTTCCCACTTGGCCATCTTGTGGCTGTGGGCACTGCCACCATTGAGGATGTGGTGGTCAATTAGCATAATTCCTCCTTTTTGGCTGTGGGTGCAGCCATATTTGCAATGGTGTGAGTGTTAATTAGCATATTCCCTCTTTATTTTATAGGATTCTCTACATGTTTGGACATTTCTTACATCAACATGTTGTCTTTTCTTCATTTACAACATACATTCATACACGTTTCTTCCCCATGTGGAGAGGGAAGTGCACACAATTATTAAAAACCTGCTACCTGGACGGGATGAGTTCAAATGAGTTCACAGGTGTTGGAGATGAGACAAGTTTTCTATTGGTTGTCATGGACGTAAGTGTCCCGTGTTTTTCCAGCCCAGCAGGCGTGACTGGGAGTTTGAGCTTCGACCTATGAACCAGGAGGTCAA
>NW_006288491.1:0-438 GCF_000327345.1 Myotis davidii
TATGATCTAATGAGTCATTTAGGATTGCTGTTTGCTGATATTTTGCCTAGAGGATTTGTTCTATGGTATTAGTGGGGGGGAGGGAACTAAAGCCCCCTACTATGACTGTATTGCTGTCAATCTCTCCCTTGTTATCTTCCAGAAGTTTTTTTTTTTTTTTAATGTATTTGGGTGCTCCTGTATTGGGTGCATATGTTTACCAGAGTTATATCTTCTTGTTGAATTGCTCCCTTTAGTATTATGAAATGGCCTTCCTTATCTCTTGTTATGGCCTTCACTTTGAGGTCTAATTTGTCAGATATAAGTATTGCAACCCCAGCAATTTTTTCATCTGCATTCACCTGAAAAACCTTTTCCCATCCCTTCACCATCAGTCTGTGTCAGTTCTTTGTCCTGAGGTGGGTTTCTTGTAGACAGCACATATATGGGTCATGTTTT
>NW_006288492.1:0-225 GCF_000327345.1 Myotis davidii
ATAGTGGCTGCACCAGTCTGCATTCTCACCAGTCATGAACAAGTGTTCCATTTTCCCCACATCCTTGCCAGTACTTGTTGTTTGTTAATTTTTTTTGATGATAGCCATTCTGACAGGTGTGAGGTGATATCTCATTGTGGTTTTAATTTGCATTTTTCTGATGATTAGTAATTTTGAGCATTTTTTTATGTCTCTCTTGGCCATTTGTATGTCCTCTTTGGATAA
>NW_006288493.1:0-249 GCF_000327345.1 Myotis davidii
GCCAGTTCCAGGCAGTTTTAAGAATCGTGGCTTTGTAATATAGCTTGATATCTTACAAATATCAAGCTATATTATGGAATAATATTATGGAAGTACTAGCCATAGCAATCAGACAATAAGAAGAAATAAAAGGCATACAAATTAGAAAAGAAGACGAAAAACTATCATTATTCACAGATGACATGATATTGTACATAGAAAACCCCAAAGACTTTGTTCCTCCAACTTTGTTCTTCTTTCTCAGGATTG
>NW_006288494.1:0-248 GCF_000327345.1 Myotis davidii
TATTGGGAGTTTTTTTTATACAGATTCTATTTTGTTGGTAGTAATCAGTCTTTTCAGATTTTCTGTTCCTTTCTGTTTAACTCTTCCAGTTAAAGAGTGTCACTATGTGTGCCTTCCTGTTGTAGGTGAACCTTGATTGCTGTTGGCACTTCAGTGGGTAGGATTGACACTCAGATGGGCTGGCTGTGAGGATTGGATACAATATTCTAGTATCCGGTCTTAGAATATTGTGTTTCTAGGAATTTATT
>NW_006288495.1:0-234 GCF_000327345.1 Myotis davidii
GAAGTAGCAGTAGCTGACCCTTTCAAGACATATTGACCGAGATGTACGGCATTGTCAACAGAAACATCAGATCATTGTGCATACTGTATAATGAAACGGTAGCAAGCAGAACATGGAATGTAAAGAGACATTTTGAAACTAATCATTGTCAGCTCTTGAAAAAAAGTATCAATGAAAGGAAGGAATACATTTCTAGAAAATTCTAGATCTGGGTCAATAGGTATGAACATTTTT
>NW_006288496.1:0-400 GCF_000327345.1 Myotis davidii
TCCTTTATTAGTACTCAACTGAATATTTAAGTGGGACACTCTCAGATCTCTACAGAACACTTCGGGTAGCTCTATTATTTTTGCTATACCTTACAAGTTCTTTGTTTATTGGATGTCTAGGGCTCCCAGCTCTGTCTCCACAACTTAGGAAATCCAGGAAGCTCTACCTGTGTGTTGGCCATGATATTTCCTCTATGTTGTAGGATGGAGCAGTAGTAGAACTTTAGGTTTTCTGTCTCTCTAGAATGACCGTTTTTCACTGCCTGTGCTATTATTTCATATATTTAGTCTGTAAAAATAAAATTGCATAATTATTGATGGCTCATTTTGTATAGATACAATAATTAATTACTTAATTTGGACACAAAAATTTTTATTCTCTGCCAATATTGAAAGATTC
>NW_006288497.1:0-245 GCF_000327345.1 Myotis davidii
AAATCAATGAGGCCATCAGCTTAGTTATTACCTTGAATTGAAAATGTTAAATTTAGAGAAATAAAGTCATTTTATTCGTCTGGTTGACAAAAACATAATTGGCCCATGTCCATATCCTTAACACCAGCACTGCCTACTGGTTTTCAGTCCACTGTCTTGCTTTAGTTTTCCATACCCTTAAGAAAACTTTGGTATTATATTTATCTTTTTAGATTTATTTTTCTTTGTGGTCCTTGTAACTTAGA
>NW_006288498.1:0-661 GCF_000327345.1 Myotis davidii
TAGGAATGTGTGTTCTAATTCTGTAAAAAAAAAAGTGCCATTAGAATTTTGATAGGGGTTCCATTGAATCTGTAGATTGCTTTGGGAAATATGGGCATTTTAACAATATTAATTCTTCCAATTAGTGGGCATGGACTATCTTTCCATTTATTTGTGTCTTCTTCAAATTCTTTCATCAATGACTTATAATTTTCAGAGTACAGGTCTTTCACCTCCATGGTTAAATTTGTTCATTGGTATTATTCTTTTTGATACAATTGTAAATGAGATTTTTTTTCTTAAATTCTCTTTTTTTCTAGTTCATTGTCAGCATATAAAAATCCAACATTTTTTGTATAATAATTTTATACCCTGCAACTTTGCTGAATTCATTCATTAGTTCTAACAGTTTTTGTTGGTATCTTTAGGGTTTTCTACATATAAAATTATGTCTGCAAATGGTGACAATTTTACTTTTTACATTTTAATTTGGATGCCTTTGTTTCTTTTTCCTGTCTAATTGCTCTGGTTAGGATTTTCAATACTATACTGAATGAAAGTGGTAAGAGCGGGCATCCTTGTCTCGCTTCTCATCTTAAGGGGAAAGTTTGCAGCTTTTCACTGTTGAGTATGATGTTAGCTGAGGGTTTGTCACATATGGCTGTTATTATGTTGAGGTATA